>NC_091453.1:10370899-10710135 GCF_964237555.1 Oryctolagus cuniculus
AGCAGGGATCTGGATCGGAAAGTGTAGCAGTTGAGAGTTGAAATCGGCAGCTATGTTGGAGGCAGGCTCCACAGTGCTGGCTCCCCAGTGGTGTCTTGAACTGCTTTGTCAAATGCTTGCCCCTTTTGCTTTCTGGTATATGTTCCTGGCACATCTTGTACTTTCCTGCTCCAGCCCAGCAACCAGTCTTTTCTCTAAGGAGCCCTGGTTTCTTCAGTGGAAAATTGTAAAGACCCCACCAGTCTGGATACCAGAGGTGTTCACTGTTACTGTTCATTGATTTTATGCCTCTATGTTGATTTTTACCCCTGTAGTGAAGCTGGTTTGTTTGTCATGTCCTGTGATTTATAATCCATGAAGTAGAATTTGGCTATTAGTTGTTTATAGGAATTAAACGTCTTACTCAACTAATGACTCATATGAAAAATGCTGCTTTAAAATCACTTAATTGTCAGTCGTTGTTTATTTTAGAATTATTTGGGGGAGGGTGTGCAGTTTAAAGACTCAGATTAGAAATTCTTACTTGGCATTAATTATAGCCAGCTGAATTCTGACAGAAGATGCGACCTGCTCATGCTAAGCATAACCTAAGTATCAAGTATCAGATAAATGGTAAATTTTTATAGGATATGCTTAGTTCAGTAAAACTAGCACCTTTCTAGGGGAAGGTAAATTTTTTTTTTAAATTTCAGCACATAAAATAATGGGTTATCACAACTTTATTCAAGAAGGTTTATATTTTCATATGAGCTAATGATTTATTGTTTCCTATTTGGATTCCCATTGGTCAGTGATGTGGAGTGAAAATCAACAGCTTCTTTTCTGACTAATCTTTCTCGGGAAAGATGACTGAAAAGCTTTGTATCATTTCTGGCTCAAGGACCTATAAATATGTCAGAGACTTTTAGTTATTAGAACACTGTCAAAACCTTGAGTGGATGCTTTTCAGTATCTGATATACATGAACAGCTCTGAAGGAGCATAGACATTTCAGTGCATAATGAACATTCCTTTGAATGCTTTGAAACCACCTATTTTGTATTCATGGCATATGCTTCTGAAATGTTCTGCTCTCAATCTCCCTAGATAAAATTTCCTTTTGTTGTGTATTTATTTAAGTGAGAAAGTGAAAGCACTTAAGAATGTTTTTATTCTGCTATACACAGCTTCCTTATTTCCCCAAGGGCAAGCACCATGTCTTTTGTTACTCTCCCTGCCCAGAATTCTATAGGTCCTTAACAACGCTTAGAAGTATCAAGGCAAGATAGGACCTACATCAGGTCCTCTAAGTGCAAGAAATCCTGTGTCTAATTACCAGTGCTTGGTTAACAAATGTTGTAGAGATATTAGGTGTCATTACATTTAAAAAAAATCATTTATTTATTTGAAAGGTGGAGTTACGGAGAGGGAGAGGCATAGAGAGAGAGTTTTCCGTCTGCTTGTTCACTCCCCAAATGGCCTCAATGGCTGGAGCTGTGCTGATCCGAAGCCAGGAGCCAGGAGCTTCTTCCGGGTCTCCCACGTGAGTACAGGGGCCCAAGCACTTGGGCCATCTTCTGCTGGCCTCCCAGGCACATTAGCAGGGAGCTGGGTAGGAAGTGGAGCAGCCAGGACTCATACAGGTGGCGGGCCATATGTGATGCAGGTGCTGCAGGCGGCAGCCCAACCCTCTACCCTACAACGCCATCCCCTATATTTTACAATAACATCAAATAATTTCTGATCAATGCTGTTCACTCTTCTTTTGCATTTTCACTTTATCATGAGTATATTAATGAAGTGTATCTATAGTAAAATGTTTTAATCATTATTCTTTTAACACTGTTTAATACTGGCCTACCATTAATAAATCTGAAGTACAAATGACTTCCTCTTTTTTTGAAAACCCCCCAAAAATAGTTGATTTCATTTGTACAATCATCTATAGACTCTTTGTTGGGCTTTAATAAGGGTTTATTTAATATAATTAATAGAACTAAGCCATCTCCTTTCCTTGATTCCCACCAAAGGTAGGTTACTTTATGTATAAGGAAAGTTGCTCTTTGAAACTATTAAACTAGTGATCTTTTAAGTTGAGGACACATCTTTTTCCTTTAGGATCCTTGGACACTCTTTAAGTGCTTTGCACTGGTGGATTTATAATGATTTGATGATAATAATGGAGAAACTAACAAGTATGCTGAAGCTGGGCTTTTGTGTCTTGAACATGCGGCTTATGGTTGCATGGATGACCCGAAACTTCAATTTTTGACACCCTGGAGGCCTTTGGGAAGCACTTAAAATACTGGCTCTCAACTTTTTGAAGTTACACAACCGTTTCTCATTTTTGGACACAATATCGCTTAGTTTTATCTACCTTTCTATGAAGTCTATATCACAATCTGAAAGAATTTTCTAAAAATGATGCAACATATTATCACTTGTCATTTTTTGAAGGGAGATTTCATCACTTGAAAAAAAATCAAAGGTAAAATCCTGGGAGAAAAGTTACCAGTAAATTCTCAGAGATTCTTACCCTACCTTTGTTTAACAGTATTTTATGACTGTAAGATATCTGAGGGAAAGGACAACTTACATTCTGGGAGTTTTTTGTTTTTTATTTATGACAAGAAATAAAACACATGACCTCTGTATTTGAGATTTTATACCACTGTGCTACTTGCTCTATGATTTTTGTGTTCTCTACTGTTTAAGAATGCCTTTTAACATTCAGTGCTGTGAAAAAGAACTGTAGCAAGTCAGATTCTGGGTTAAAATTCTGTTTATTTGAAGGGCAGAGTTAGAGAGACACATCTTCCATCTTAAATGACCCCAACAGCTGTGGTTGGGCCAGGCCAAAGCCAGGAGACTGAAGCTCCATCCAGGTCTTCCACGTGTGTACAGGGGCCCAAGCATTTGGGCCATCTACTGCTTTCCCAGGTACACTAGTAGGGAGCTGGATCTGAAGTGGAGCAGCCGTGACTAGAATCTGCTCATATGGGATGCTGGCATTATACCAGTGTCACCCTAGTAACTTTTAAAGATTGGGTCTCAAGTTCAGCATGGAAAGATACCATAAAAATTTAAGGAAAATGCCAAGTACACGTCTTTGAAGTTGATAAGTGCTCTAATCAAATACATTTCTTTCTCTCCCAAGTCTCAACTTTAAAAGGCTTGTTTAACGAGTTAAAAAAAAATTCATAACCATTTCTAGATATTTATTAAAGAATGTGGAGAACTCATCATTAATGAAGCCATTATGCAAGATTTAACATTTCGTGGGTTCCCAGACTTTGAAACACTGGTATATAGAAAATATACATCGAAGATTCGTGTCCATTGCGATGTGCCAAGCCGGTTTCAAAACACAACATTTTCCTCATGCCCCCCACCCGCCCCAACTAATAAAATTAGTTTGGCTCTAACCGAATGTTTGTTTGGTTTTTTAAAAATCAACATCCTTGATAGTTGCTGTAGTATAACCCTTCTCTCGCCCCCCCCCCCCGCCTTTGGCCCGCACCTCCATTTAGACCGGTAAGCCCATTTTCATTTTATTTCAAAGATTTTTTTTTTTTTTTTAAACGCGAGGGCAGGGGATGGCGGTTGTTACTAAATTTATCTTCTTCCCCAGCCACCGGGATGAAGAAAACACATTTACTGAGGGCGGGGGTCTGAGGGCCTGCAAACAACTCGAGCTGGCGCCTCGGCCAGGACCCGCACGGAAAGGCGGTAGGTCTCTGGAGAGGCCCCCGGGGGGCGGCCGCGGCCCACGAGAAATGGTGGGGGGCGGCCTGGCCGCCTGCCTCTCCGCGGGGTCGACGGACCGCGGCCCCGCGCGGGCTTTACGGCCGAGGCGGCGGCTGCGGCGCGTGTGGCGGCGGCGGGAGGGAGCGCGGAGGAGGTGGAAAGAAGGGGGGCGCTGTCACGGAGACTCCGGCCGCCGGAGACCCCGCCGCAGCGAGGCCAGTGGGCTCCCCGGTCGCGGGGCGTGAGCGTTGCCGACCCGGGGCGCCAGGGGGACCCTCCGGGCGGAGGAGGGGGCCCATCTACCCTTCCGCATTTTCCTGGGTCTCTCTCCCGGGCGGTGACGTGACGTGCTGACGGCGGGCCCGTGCCGGGGAGCTGGGCCGCTTTTTGTCAGCTCCGAGCTCGGCCCCTCCTCCCTCCCTCCGCCCGCCCCACCAGCCGGAGCCCGGCCCAGTGCTCCAGAGAAAGGCCGGCCTGCAGCACCCGCCACCGTCGCCAACCGCCCGCACTCCCGTCCGGTGAGTCCCGGGTGCCGCGGCGGCCGTGGGGCCTAGTGCGCGCGCGGCGGCCTGGTCTCGGCCTGGTCGGCGGCCCGCAAGGCGCCCTCCCGCGCTAGGCCGGGCGGCGTGGCGCGCGGCGCCAAGCAGGCCCCGAGGAGGCCGCAGTTAGGCCCGGGGAGGAGCCCGGCTGCCCCGAGCGGCGGCGGAGGCGCGTTCCGTAAGCGGGCGGGGGTTGGGGGAGGGTCGCGCGGCGGTCCGTGAGGCGGTTGAGGGGCCCCCGGTCGGCGTCGCGGCCGTCCCGGGGCACTGAGAGGGGGTGAGGCCTGGCGAGGAGGCGAAGGCTGCAGGCGTGAGGTGAAGGCCGCAGGCCGGCCGGGCCGATTTTCGCTATGTAAATATCGGAGGGGGGGGGAGGGACGGGGGACAAGATGGCGGCGGCTCGGCGCTTGCTGCAGGGGACGACTGAGGGGGTTGCCGGGAGGGGGAGCCGCCATCTTGAAGGCGGCGTCTGGAGAGAAAATTCCGCTACAGCCCGTGAGGGGGGGTGGGAGAGCGGGCTGCAGCGGCGGCGGCGCCGGTGACGGGCACCGGAGGCCCTGCGCAGCGGCGTGTGCGCGCGGAGGGGCGTGCTCGCTCCCCACGGCGGCCATTGCCTCGGCCGCCATGATGAGCTCTCGGGCTCTAAGCGCTCGGCGGCAGCGCCACCTTCCTGCCTTGCCTCCCGCAGCCCCGTGACTGGCTGCTGCTTCCGTTGCGTTTTAGCTGAGCTGCCGCAGGCGGCCACCGCCGGCGCCCGGGCGCCAGAGCCCTCTCGCCCCTCAGCGCCCCGGGGCCCGCGCTTTTTTCTTGCGCTTGCCGCGCCCCGAGGGCCATCGGGGGCCGGTGGCAGCCCAGACACTTAGGCTCCCCGAGGCGGAAGGGACCCTGGGAATTTTTAATTTTGGTTTAAATCAGTTAAGTGGCTTTCAGGATGCCCTCTGTGCGGTTGTTTGCCTGCCATCCTTGCCTTCTCGAGTGTCGGAATAAATAAAAGTGGGTGGGAAAGTTCCCACCACTCTCCTGTCCAATAGGGGGAAAGTATGTTGCACAGAACGAAAGCGGAAGAGTAAGGTTCGGAGGGAGTCATTTGTAGTCACTTGGGTGGAAACAACTTTCTTGAAAAGCTGCGTTGACGCTGTTAGCGTAGCTGGCTCTGAGGAATAAGAAGAGGACAGTTTTAATTTTCTTACTGAGGAAAAAACGTGGTGAGGTATTTATTGTTCATTTACTTGTCATGGCGTTTCATTTTTTTTTTTTTTTTTTTTTGAAGTTTCCCGGTGGCGTTTGATGGCAGTGTAGAACTTTGCTGGTGACTCGGAGCCCGGTGTGAGCCGGGCATTGTACTGGGTGCTGGTCAGAAATGACAGGGGTTCTGGAGACGCGGACCCTGGCCGCCAGGGGCTCCGTGGTTCAGGGTTAGATGACTCAAGGTGAGGTGCGGCAAGTGTCGCGGGGAAGGGACTGACGTGTCCCGCGGAAGGCTGCGTTCGGAGGCTCAGGGTCTGAACTTGGTGGCATTTTCGGAAGGTTGCCGGGTAGGACTTTGTTAGGTGGAGTTGAAAGTGGGGAAAGGGCGTTTCAAGGGTGAAGCTTCTTCCGAAAGTGTTCAGCGTGGCTCCAGTGGGAGCTATAGGTAGGGAGTGGTAGGGATTGCACCTAGAAAAGGTGGATTGCAGAGGAGCTGGCGTGCAGGTGGAAGGGCTTATATCAGTGGGGGACATAGCGGGGGAGCCCTCGACTAGCAGAGTGGGGACACATCTGTCCTGTGCCTTACAGCCACTTGGCAGTTCCACTGGACTAAGGCAAGTTTCCAAAGTTGAGAAATAGTGTAGCGCGTTCATCAGTGTGTTCACCACCAGATTGATTGCAAGAGCGTTGAGAAGTTAAGTATATTTGGCCATTTTTTCAATGATGCATCTCTGCTAGATAGCTACTCCTTTTTCTATCCTAATTTTTCATGCCAAATACCCTTTTGATCAGTTTCTTTATTTTCTGTAGTAAATAAATAGGAAGTGGCTTCTGCTATTTCCTTTACTATGGCTGAAAATGACAGGACTGGTGCTGTGGGTTACTTCATGAAAATGAGAAATTTATAAGTACTCCCATGGTGAATTTTTTTTTAAGAAGTCAGTTTTGTAAAGTAGGTTGGAAGAGCCATTATTAAAAAGGCAGTGGCTTTCAGGTGCCCTTATGCATCTCTTTTCTTCCCCCTGGTGAAAGTAACCACGGTTTTGTTTGAGAGGGTAACCAAGGCTGTTTGCTATGGCAAGCCTTCCTGCTCGTGTTTTGATTAGCATTTGACTGACTTAGCACATGTGGGGAATGTTTCCTAGAATTTTACGGTATAAATCTATAGGTAGCATGGGTATTCACTTTTCCGTGTTTCCATTTTTCTGGACTGCAACAGGTTAGATCAGCCATGCTTAGTGAGAGGACCAGAGCAAACAAGAGATTTCTTTTTTGACAGGCAGAGTGGACAGTGAGAGAGAGAGACAGAGAGAAAGGTCTTCCTTTTGCCGTTGGTTCACCCTCCAATGGCCCCCGCGGCCAGCGCGCTTTGGCCGGCACATCGCGCTGATCCGATGGCAGGAGCCAGGTGCTTCTCCTGGTCTCCCATGCGGGTGCAGGACCCAAGCACCTGGGCCATCCTCCACTGCACTCCCTGGCCACAGCAGAGAGCTGGCCTGGAAGAGGGGCAACCGGGACAGAATCCGGCGCCCCGACCGGGACTAGAACCCGGTGTGCCGGCGCCGCTAGGCGGAGGATTAGCCTAGTGAGCCGCGGCGCGGCCAGGGCCGGATTCTTTTTTTTTTTTTTCCTTTTCCTTTTTTTTTTTTTTTTTTTTTTTTTTTACAGGCAGAGTTAGACAGTGAGAGAGAGACACACAGAGAAAGGTCTTCATTTTTCCGATGGTTCATCCCCCAAGTGGCCGCTATGGCTGGTGCCTTGCTGCCGGCTGCGCCGATCTGAAGCCAAGAGCCAGGTGCTTCCTCCTGGTCTCCCAAGCGGGTGCAGGACCCAAGGACCTGGGCCATCCTCCACTGCCTTCCCGGTCCACAGCAGAGAGCTGAACTGGAAGAACAACAACTGGGACAGAACTGGCGCCCCAACCGGGACTAGAACCCGGGGTGCCGGCGCCGCAGGCGGAGGATTAGCCTAGTGAGCCTCGGCACAGGCCTGAGATTCTTGTTTTTATCACAAATGGCTTAGAAAACATTGGGAACAGTGCCTTGTCTGAAGCCAGCTGGAAGCAAGTTGGCAAAGCAGGCTGTGGTTGTTGAGGTGTTCAGGGTAAACATAAACTTAGAAGAACCAGTTGCCTTTGTATCTTGACAGCTGAGAAAGATACAGAAGAGCTATAAAGAAGCTCTTTTAAAAAAAAGTTTAAAGAAGAAAGCTGCTCTTTTTGAAACTAAACATGACAGGGAGGGAGGGAGAGCAAGCGATCCAGCTAGCTCTTTTCCATCCTGGGTTCGCTGCCCAAATGCCCACAACAGCCAGGGCTGGGCCAGGCCAAAGTCAGGAGCCAGTACCTCCATTATGGTCTCCCATGTAGCTGGCAGGGCCCAAGTATTTGAGTCCTCATCCACTGCCTTGTCAGGTGCGTTAGCAGGGAGCTGGCTCTGAAGCAGAGAAGCTGGGACTGCAACCAGACACACCTGTGTAGGAAGTGGGCCTTCTAAGGAGTGACCTAACTCTTGTGGCAACACTTGGCCCATCCCCTAAATTAAGGATTTTAAAATGGGGAGATTATCCAGTAGGCCTAATTAGCAGGAAGCTGTAATCAGAAGCAGAGCCAAGGCTTGAACCCTGGGCACTGAGATATGGGGTTGTGTGCATCCCAAGTGATGGCACACTGTGACATGACACCTGCCCCAGAAGCTGTTCTTTGTAAAGCTATACAGTACATCAACAGTGGATGTTCAAGATTAAGATTAGGCCGGCGCCGCGGCTCAATAGGCTAATCCTCCACCTAGAGGCGTCGGCACACCGGGTTCTAGTCCCGGTCGGGGCGCCGGATTCTGTCCCGGTTGGCCCTCTTCCAGGCCAGCTCTCTGCTGTGGCCCGGGAGGGCAGTGGAGGATGGCCCAAGTGCTTGGGCCCTGCACCCCATGGGAGACCAGGATAAGTACCTGGCTCCTGCCATCGGATCATCGCGGTGCGCCGGCCGCAGCGCGCGAGCCGTGGCGGCCATTGGAGGGTGAACCAACGGCAAAGGAAGACCTTTCTCTCTGTCTCTCTCTCACTGTCCACTCTGCCTGTCAAAAAAAAAAAAAAATTAAATTTAGAGTCAAGTTGTACAATTAAGAACATAGAATAGTTTCCATGAGAAATGATTAGGCCAGCGCCGCGGCTCACTAGGCTAATCCTCCACCTAGCGGCGCCGGCACACCGGGTTCTAGTCCCGGTCGGGGCGCCAGATTCTGTCCCGGTTGCTCCTCTTCCAGGCCAGCTCTCTACTGTGGCCCGGGAGTGCAGTGGAGGATGGCCCAAGTCCTTGGGCCCTGCACCCCATGGGAGACCAGGATAAGCACCTGGCTCCTGCCATCAGATCAGCGTGGTGCGCCGGCCGCAGCGCGCCGGCCGTGGCGGCCATTGGAGGGTGAACCAACGGCAAAAGGAAGACCTTTCTCTCTCTCTCACTATCCACTCTGCCTGTCAAAAAAAAAAAAAAGAAAAAAAAGAAAAGAAAAAGAAAAAAAATTATTAAATATAAAATGCTTTTTGTCTAAAAGGGCAGACTTTGATAATCTGGAAAACTGTTGGAACACCTTATTATCCAACCATCTTGCATAAATGAAGTATTTAGCTTTTAATTCATTTTTTTTGATAGATGCAAAAAATACATGCACAAATGCTTAAAAAGTTTTTTTCCACATTGCTTTTTGTAAATGCTTACTCTCCAACCCCATGAAGATTTCTATTGTCACTGATAATCTTGGATTATTTGTGTTTGTACACACTGGCACTTCCATGCTTTCTTTTTTACTCTTTAAACTCCTCAACCAGTCCTCGAAATCCCTCTCTTCAGCAGATTATCTGATCTTTCAGTTAACTGAGAAGGCTAGATGGCTGGCTGATAGAAACAGCCGCGTTTCCCTTACTTGTGTTTCATGAGCTTTTCCTCTATATTTACCTAGGATTTCTTCCTCTTCCTTTTGCTGCAGGAAGAATTGCCCGTCTTCAGTTGCCCTCTGCAGTAGGCTTTACCCTGTCCTGCCTGCTTTGGACAGAACTCTGTCGGTGGTGCTGTCTCACGCCTCATTAACCTCTACCAGTCAGCTGGTGTCTTTCCCTTTCCTTGAACTTTCCCTAGGTTTGCTCATCTTATAAAACCTTGCCTGTCTCATTTTCCTTTCACCAGTACTTTTATTTCTTTTCACCTGTCTTACTTTTAAACCCAGTATTTCAAATTGGGAAACTTCATGGCATGTTATCAGTGTGTCATGAAAGTGTAGTGTGTGTTAAAAAGTCTTTGTGCCTTTTCTCTTTTCTATGGTGGGATTTCCCTCAAGGTCAGTCCTCTTTTTTTCCTTTGGAATCTTCTCCCTTTGACTTGGTGTCCTCTAGCATGTCCAACCTCTCTTCTAGTTTCTCATCCAGCACTTCAGTTGCCTGTTGACCATCTCCACTTACGTGTCTTAACTGTCTCAACAAGGCTAAAACCACACTTATCTGGCACATAACATGGTGGATGCCTAATACTATTTACTGAAAATGTTTTTTTAGCCTCAAACCCAAAACTTAAACTTCTGCTTTCTGTTATTGGCGCCATCATTTTTTTAGGCTCATTCCCCCTTCCCTCTGGCAAAGAGCAGTATGGACATCTTTAGCATTGATCTATTGACATTTGAATTATATGTTTATATTTTTGTCTTGTTGCATGAACTGTGAATATGGAGCCAGTTACTCATCCTAGTCCCTGAGCAGTACCTGGCGCATAGTTGTTATCTGGAAAACAGTTAGCATGAATTATTGGGTGCGGAGAATTTTATGTCATTGAAGAGTCTTTTGACCAAAGAGTATACAGATTTAGTCACACCACTTGTCTTGTTATGGCCCCAGGACCTGAGTAGCCTCCTGTCCCACATACACACTCAGGCTTTATCTGATTGGAATATGGCCAGACTGCTGGATTATTTTTCCAAACATTTTATATAACTTAATTATCTTATAATTTATTTTGTTCAAAGGGAACTATACTTAAAACTGTGTGGCCTTGAAGTGTGCAGACATCAGACCTTTAAAAGGTTTTTTTAATCAAGAAGTAGTTCAAAATTATGGAAAAGCACACATCATCCAGATTTAACAAATCTCATATTTTGCTACATATTTGCTTCATTTTCTCTCTGCTTTATTTAAAAAATAAGATCTCACAGATCCAGTGCAGGGGTGGGGAACCTTTTTCTGCCAAGGGCCATTTGGGTATTTATAACATCATTTGTGGGCCATACAAAATTTTATCAACTGAAAAATTAGCCTGCTGTAGATTTCTTGAATTTTAAGTCCCTCCTGTGATTGCCTTGGCAGGGCCAGACCACATGATTTAGTGATCTTTACATGGTCTGCAGGTCGGACATTCCCAACCCATGAGTTCAACGTTGCCCCCATCATCCTATTCCTATCTTTTCTTCTTGGAAGTAACCACTGTCTTAATATTTCTACCATACCAAGACAGGATGAAGTATTGCTTTGGGTGTTTTATATACATATATGTATATATATGTATGTATTTATGTATATATATGTGTGTGTGTATTTAATTTTAAGCCTTCTTGAAACATAATATTCCTTTGTGTGTTTTAACTTTACGTAAGGAAAATCATACTGTCTACATCATTTTGCATATTGTATTTGCTTAATGTGTGTTTTAGATTTATCCATGTCACATGTGGATATAGTTCGGCAATTATGGAAGTGTGTTCTAGGGAATTACAAGATTCTTCCTGAGGGTTCGTGAAGTCAAAACTATTTTCATAATATTATTTGCCATTTTTACCCACCTTCTGTGCATTGTAGCAGTTCTGTACAGAGGCTGTATCATGTGATGTCATAATAGATCAAATGCAGAAACAGGAGAATATATCTGTCTTTTGTTAAGCCAGACATTAAAAATGATCGCAAAAATGTAAAACAGTGCTACTCTTTTTTTTTTTTCCTTTATAGATTGTATTTATTTGAGAGGTAGAGTTACAGACACAGATAGAGAGAAAGGTCTTCTATCCACTGGTTCATTCCCCAAATGGCTGCAATGGCTGCAACCAATCTGAAGCCAGGAGCTAGGGGCTTCTTCCTGGTTTCCGACGTGGATGCAGGGGCCCAAGCACTTGTACCATTTCAGTAGCTTTCTCAGGTGATAGAGAGCTGGATTGGAAGAGGAGCAGCCAGAACACAAACTGGCACCCATATGGGGTGTTGGCGCCACAGGTGGAGGCTTAGCCCACTACACCACAGTGCTGTTCCCCAACAGTGCTACTCTTTCCACTAATTTTTTTGTTTTGAAAAATATTTAAAAATGTTATTCATAGAAAATGTTATTCATACTTAACACGAAGTGGGCTTATTTTTGAGTTAATAAATGTTTTAAATGTCTCAGTTTTAGTTTTTAGCATAAATATCTATACATATGAACCACATAAAAAACTCATTGTGGACCTTAATTTTTTTTTTTTAAAGATTTATTTATTTCTTTGAAAGAGTTACAGAGAGAGGGAAGGAGACAGAGAAAAAGTTTTTCCATTCACTGGTTCACTCCCCAATTGGCCACAACGGCTTGAGTTGCACCGATCTGAAGTCAGGAGCCAGGAGTTTCCTCCAGGTTTCCCATGTGGGTGCAGGGGCCCATGCACTTGGGCCATTTTCCATTGCTTTGCCAGGCCATAGCAGAGAGCTGGATCAGAAGTGGAGCAGCCAGGACTCGAACCGGTGCCCACATGGGATGCCAGCACTGCAGGTGGCAGCCTTACCCTCTACACCACAGAGCTGGCTCCTATTTATTTATTGAGAGGAAGAGTTACAGACAGTGAGAGGGAGAGACAGAGAGAGAAGGGTTTTCCATCCGCTGATTCACTCCCCAAATGGCCATAATGGCCAGAGGTGTGCGGATCCAAAGCCAGGAGGCCAGGAGCTTCTGGGTCTCCTACGTGGGTGCAGGGGCCTGAGGGCTTGGGCCATCTTCTACTGCTTTTCTAGGCCGTAGCAAAGAGCTGGATCACAAGAGGAGCAGCTGGGACTTGAACTAGTGCCCATATGTGATGCTGGCGCCGCAGGCCGAGGATTTGCCTGCTGTGCCACAGCTCCGGCCCCAGTCATTTGAGTTTTTTGTAACTTGCTTGTGTGTGTAACCTTGATCCATTTTACCTACTGGTTTATGAGTATATTCTGGATACCAATGGTTTGTGATTCATATATACTGAAAGTAATCTCCTACTCTGTGGCTTAATTTTTTAGCTTCATGGAATTTTTTTCTATAGGATTTCTTTATTTCATTTCTATAATCCAAGGATTTGAGTTGTTTTACTCATTCCATTATGATACGCAGTAGAATGTTATGTGATGAACATAGATTTATCAATTATTGAAGGGGGATTAGTGGTAATGTATTATTAAGGAGGCTGTACTGCTTTACATATCTGAAAGCTAGTTTAAAAGTATATGCAGGGGGCCGGCGCCGCGGCTCACTAGGCTAATCCTCCGCCTAGCGGCGCCGGCACACCGGGTTCTAGTCCTGGTCGGGGCGCCGGATTCTGTCCTCTTCTAGGCCAGCCCTCTGCTGTGGCCCGGGAGTGCAGTGGAGGATGGCCCAGGTGCTTGGGCCCTGCACCCCATGGGAGACCAGGAAAAGCACCTGGCTCCTGGCTCCTGCCATCGGATCAGCGCGGTGCGCCGGCCGCAGCGCGCCGGCCGCGGCGGTCATTGGAGGGTGAACCAACGGCAAAGGAAGACCTTTCTGTCTGTTTTTCTCTCTCTCACTGTCCACTCTGCCTGTCAAAAAAAAAAAAAAAAAAAAAAAGTATATGCAGGGGCTGGTGCTGTGGCACAATGTTATGGATAAAGCCCTTCCTGCAGTCCTGGCATTCCGTATGGGTGCTGGTTTGATCCTCCGATCCATCTCCCTACTAATGCTCCTGGGAAAACACTGGAGGATGGCCCAAGTCTTTGGGCCCTTGCACCCATGTAGGAGACCCAGAAGAAACTCCTGGCGTCGGATCAGCTCAGCTCTGGTCGTTGGGGCCGTTTGGGGAATGAACCAGCAATGGAAGTCTATCTGTCTGCTCTTTGTAACTTTCAAATAAATAAAAAATAAATCTTTTAAAAAAATTATATGGATTTCCTAGTATCAGGTTGGTCTGTTAACGATAAAAGCATTTTGAACAGTGTACTGATCATAGCTCATCAGTATAACTAGATTCAGATTGTACTTTGACAACTCCTAATCTGAGCAAGAAAAATAAAGCCTATATGAGGTTTCTTGGAGTGGTTCTTGTGCAGCAGGTTAGGTTAAGCTCCCGTATCAGAGTGCTGGTGTGAGTCCCAGTTAACTCTGTTCTTCTGATCCAGTTTCCTGTTCATGTGTCTGGGAAGGCAGCAGATGATGGCCCCAGTACTTAGGTCCCTGCTCACCCATATGGGGACCCAGATGGAGTTCCTGGATGTTGGCTTCCACCTGGTTCAGATTTTACTGTCCTGGCCATTGGGTAGTGAACCAGCAGATGGAAGTTTCTCATTTTCTTTCTTCTCTGTTGCTGTGCCTTTCAAGTAATTAGTAAATCTTAAAAAAATTAAATATATAAAAGTTAAAACAATATAGAGGCTAGATTTAAGAGTTTTTATATCCTGTAATACAAATTCTAATAAGAATGAATAGTGAAGATGACTGGTACTGTGGTACAGTAGGTTAAGCCACTGTGTACAGTCCTGGGCGCCGATTCGAGTCCTGGCTGCTGCACTTCTGATCCAGCTTTCTGCACCCACGTGGGAGACCTGGAAGAAGCTCCTGGCTCCTGGCTTCAGATGGGCTCAGCTCTGGCTGTTATGGCAATTTGGGGTGAACCAGTGGATGGAAGATTCTCTGACTCTCCCTCTCTCTCTCTACCTCTGCCTTTCAAATAAGCAGTCAATATTTTTTTTTCTTTAAATGAATAATGAAAATATAAGGAAATGCCAAAACAGGAAATTTTCTTCATTTCAGAAGGACTTAGATCTTTTGATTAAAAGGGCCCATTGGGTCTGCATGTGGGGTATGGAGAACTTGTTAAGAGTAGAGTAGTGACGGTGAGAATACCGAGGAAGTAAATTTAAGAGTGACTGATTTTGAGACATTTAATTTAAGAACTGAGAGAAGTGAAAAGATTAGAAAATGAGATACCTGGAGGAAAGATGGCTAACACTGAGCAACATGGAAAAAATAAATTGGGAAAGAAGCGTAGCTTAAGAGGGAAGATACTCATTAAGCTTTAAGTTTAAATTTTAACCATTCCCAATTTCCTCTAAGAAAAATTCTGTTAGAGACAAATTTGCTTTTCTTTGCCTTTCATATAGCTTCAGCAATAGCATCTACAACGTGCATAATAAAATTTGGTTCTCTGAGCATGCTTAAGGAGAGTTGAGTTGAGTCATAGGATGAAAAGGAATTGAATTTTTGGGAGTCCAAAAGTAGTGAAGTGATTTTTGAATGCATATTAGGTGCAAAAAGCAAGGTGAATATGTAAAAATCTTGTTAATTTGCCCAAGAAGGAGGTCTTTGCATCAGGAGATACAAAACAAATTATATTCGTGGTCACTAATTGAAGATATAGTGCAATATTGCAACTTGGTGCAATATTTTTATTGCTTTTTTCCTTGATAGTACAAGGAAGTTTCTGTGCATTTCCTGGGTTTCTCCCAACCTGATATTTCTCTATTCGTTTTTTCCTTGGTGATTTCTTTCAGAATCATTTCTTTGAGGATCAGAAATCTTGCAACCAGAAAGAGACCATTTCACTGAATTTGAGGTGATAGTGGAGTCCCAGAAATATTTTGAGAGCATTTGTTAATCAGACAAAAAATTAGTACTTGTTTTTCCATATTCTTAGATTCTAGAGGCAGAGGCAGAGAGATGGATCTTTCATCCGCTGTCTCCCCAAATGGCCGCAGTGGCCGGAGGTAGGCTGATCCAAACCGAGGAGCCAGGAGCTTCCTCTAGGTGTCCCACACAAGTTCAGGGGTCCAAGCATTTGGGCTATTTTCTGCTGCTGGATCAGAAGTGGAGTAGCTGGATCTTGAACTGGCGCCCATATGGAATGCCATTACTGCAGGTGGCGGCTTTACCTGCTACGCCACAGCATTGGCCCCTATTCTTAGATTCTTGGTTCTCTGAACCATTTATTTATTTGACTTTAAGTTGAATTGGTTTCTGGGCTTGGTTCCTGCTGCAAAGACATGGAGCTTTCAGTTACATTATTAGCAAACCTTCTATCTGCACTTCATCACAGCTCTGAGAACTCTGCTGAGTGTGTTCCATTTTAAGAATATCGTTTTATTCTGATAGTCATAGGGAATTAGCATTTCTAACCCCAGAGGGGGTTACAAACTTGACTAGTTACCTATGCTTGAATTTTTATAATGACAAAACAAAAGGGAAAGTAACCAGTGAAAACAATAATTTGTTGATCAGCTACTGCTGACCTAATCAAGATAAGGTGAGTAGGTGCCCTCCATGTGGGTGAGAATGTCTGTTAGGTAATTTATATGATGTAGAAGAAGTCTATTTTGGTGACTTTGGTTAATATTGTAGTCTCCTGAATCGTTGGGGGACTGCTGAAGTGTTGTGAGCAGAGGAGTGCCATGATCAAAGCAGTGCTTTAGTAGGATTAATCTGCTCCAAGATTTCAGGAATGTCTCAGTGCTTGGCACTAGCTCTTACTTGCTTGGGTTCCTAGTCATTTGTATCGGGTGTGGCATGAAGAAGCAAGACGAGTCAGGAGAGACTGTTTTCATCCCCCGGGAATCAAGAAACATGAAGCTGAGAGGGAGTGGTGCTTGGGAATAAAGAGAAAGGGACAGATTGCTGTGAAGTTGTGAGGGAATTGACAAGATCTGGCCACCTGACTGAATCTAAGCAAGGAATAAGGAAAAGACCATTTTGGTCATGTCAGGAGAAAGCTGGGTCTCATACACATTTGGATATTCGGCAGTCTGGTGGAATTGTCAGGGCGTACTGTGAGTACATGGCTTTGGGAATCATCTTTGTGCAACCGGTAGTTGAAATCGTGATTTTAAAGAGAAAACAGGAGAGGAGGAGGCTGAATGTACAACCTGGTCAAGACTCCAGTGAGGGGTGAGAAAAGGCAGCACTTAGGATGGTGGGAAGAGAACTAAGATGGGCTTTAGTAAACTGAGGAAGGAGAAAGTTTTAAAAACTGAGGGACATAACTGTATGGCAAACTCTTCCTAGAACGCTGAAGGACGATGAATGCTGAGAAGTAGTTCTGCAGGTTGAGAATTTCTAGAACTGATGGAATTGAGTTTAGGGAAGTTTGAGGGATGGGGGACTTAACACCTTAATGAATGCCCTTTATTTCCTTCCTAATTGGCTTAATTTTTTGTTGTTTAGAAGATGAGCTTACATTGATCATTTTATATATAATTCTATTTTTAAAGGAGGAAAAGAATTACACAACTAGAATTGATTTTGGTGGAGGAGGCAGGGCAATGACAACATGTGTATGCTTTCTGTGTTTCATGTTTACAAATCTTTTAATCTAAGGATCATTTGCTTTAGTTTGAAGCAGCTTGAATAAGTAACATGAAACATTGAAATAAGCTTGAATAAGTAACATGAAACTATTGAAAATGAATAGACTGTCTCAACTGACACGTTGAAAATCCATTTCTTTATTATATAAATGTTAGCTGAATTTCTCATGAATATATATTTTTTAAAGATTTAGATATTTATTTGAAAGTCAGTTACAGAGGGACAGAGAGATCATCCTTCCACTGACTGACTCCCCAGATGGTCGCAACGGCCTGTGTTGGGCCAGGCCAAAGCCAGGAGCCAGGAACTTCTTCCAGGTCTCCCACGAGGGTAGCAGGGGGCCAAGGACTTGGGCCATCCTCTGCTGCTTTTCTTGGGCTATCAGCAGGGAGCTGGATTGGAAGTGGAGCAGCCGGGATATGAACTAGCACCCGTGTGCCACAATGCTGGCCCCTTCTTTTCTTTTTTCTTCCTCCTTCATCTTTTTTTTAAAGGTTTATTTATTTATTTGAAAGAGTTACACAGAGAGGGGTCTTCCATCTGCTGGTTCAATCCCCGATTGGCTGCAGCAGTCGGTTCTGTTCCAGTCCGGAGCCAGGAGCTTCTTCCGGTCTCCCATGCGGGTACAGGGGCCCAAAGACTTGGTCCATCTTCCACTGCTTTCCCAGGCCATCAGCAAGGAGCTGGATTGGAAGTGGAGTAGCTGGGTTTCAAACTGGCACCCATATGCGATGCCGGCGCTTCAGGCCAGGGCGTTAACCCACTGTGCTACAACGCCGGCCTCCTTTTTTGCCCCCCCCCCCCTTTTTTTTTAATGATTATTTATTTATTTATTTAAAAGGCAGGTTGGCAGAGAGGAGGAGAGGGAGCGAAAGAGGCAGAGATCTTCCATCTGCTGGTTTACTTCCCAAGTGGCGGCAACAGCAGGGGCTGGGCCAGGCTGAAGCCAGGAACCAGGAGCCTCCTCTGGGTCTCCTTGGGTGCAGGGGCCCAAGGACTTGGATCATCCTTTGTTGCTTTCCCAGGTACATTAGCAGGGAGCTGGATTGGAAATGGAGCATCCAGGACTCAAACCAGCTCTCATATGGGATGCTGGCACTGCAGGTGGAAGCTTAACACTGTATGCCACAGTGCAGGCCTAAAACCTCTAACTTTTGTGAGACCATGCAATTTGTGGACTGAGAAGACAAGACTGCTGGGGTCGGGGACCAGTGTTGTAGCTCAGTGGATTAAGCTGTTGCTTATGACATCGCCATCCTGTATGGGAATGCCTATTTGAGTCCTGGCTGCTCAGCTTTTGATCCACCTCCCTGCTTATGTGCCTGGAAAAGCAGCAGATGATGGTCCAAGTACTTGGGCCCCTACCACTTGCACGGGAGACCAGGACAGAGCTCCAGGCTCTTGCCCAGACCTGATGGTTGCAGCCTTTTGGGAGATGAACCAGTGGATGGAAGATCGCTTTCTTTTCAAACCCCCTGACACCAGTCCATCATTCTGCCTTTCAGATAAATAGCCGGCGCCGCGGCTCACTAGGCTAATCCTCCGCCTAGCGGCGCCGGCACACCGGGTTCTAGTCCCGGTCGGGGCGCCGGATTCCGTCCCGGTTGCCCCTCTTCCAGGCCAGCCCTCTGCTGTGGCCAGGGAGTGCAGTGGAGGATGGCCCAGGTGCTTGGGCCCTGCACCCCATGGGAGACCAGGAAAAGCACCTGGCTCCTGGCTCCTGCCATCGGATCAGCGCGGTGCGCCGGCCGCAGCGCGCCGGCCGCGGCGGCCATTGGAGGGTGAACTAACGGCAAAGGAAGACCTTTCTCTCTGTCTCTCTCTCTCACTGTCCACTCTGCCTGTCCAAAAAAAAAAAAATAAACAAATAAATAAATAAATAAATAAATCTTGAGGGGAAAAAAAAAAGAAAGCTGGGGTCATGGAAATGTTCTCAATTTTGATCAGAAAAGTAATTACAAAGATTTATGTTTGTGTAAAAATTCCGTAAGATGTGCACACTTAATGTAAAGAATACCTTAGTTTAAAAAGATGTCTAGAGAAAGTTGACTTGCTTGATTGGTCTGCTTTGCTTTGTACTATAGATGCCCAGTTATCATTGTAAGTTAATTAGGTTCCCTTTTATTTTAGATACATGTGTTTTTGATAGATGGTTATCTGTTAAGTGATTTGTTTATGAGAAATGAAAATACAATGTTTTTGATACATACAAAATTAATGCTCAGCTTCCCTTTCCCCCTAATTTAGGAACTGTGACTGATGAGAATTAAAGGCCATGGATGAAGATGGACTTGAATTACAACCACAAGAGCCAAACTCATTTTTTGACGCAACAGGTATAATTACTTGAATTGTTCCTTTTCCTGTCAACTGCATTTGGAGTTGGTTATCATGTTGGACAAATTGCTAGACTCACATTGATAGTCACACATAGGTATCTTGTTATCTTGCCAGTCTACGAATGTTAGAGTGAGCACATTATTATTCGCCACTTCAAAAGTTTGTCTCCTTTACAACCGTCATATTCTTGTTAGTGTATGTTGAGCATCCCTAATACAAAGTCTAAAATGCTCCAAGATCCAAAACTTTCCAGGTGCTAACATAACACCCCAAATGGACAGTTTCATGCCTTGACACCTCATGTGATAGGTGATAGTTACAACTGGTGTACAAAAACATTGTATAATGTTACCTTCAGAATATATATGCAGCATAAATGAGTTTCGTACTTAGACTTGGATTCCATTCCCTAGATATGATGTGCATGCAAATACTCAAAAATCTCAAAGTTCAAAATCTAAAACATTTCTGGTCTCAGACGTTTACCTGTAACAGCCGCAGCATTCTCAAAAATCTTTGTGTTCTCTTCTATTATTTTCATTTTGCCCAGTTGTCTCACTAAGTCCTGTTGGCTCTTCCTTTGAAAATGTTCCTTGTGTACATCTACTCCTCATTCTACTTCCTACCACACAGTTGGGCTCTACCATGTTCTTAGTCTTCAATAACTTTGTATTATTTTCTTTACCCTTCATCTCTTATATGGACCACCGATCACAGTACTCAACATAAAAGGGCACACAGATCATACCATTTCTCTGTTCTCCATTACCTAGCAAATAAATATAATCCCAATGTCTTCTACATTCTGACCTCATTCTACTTTTACAACCGTCTCTCTCTCACAAGTTTCCAAAAGGAACCTTCTGCTTCTGGAAGGTGGACTCTTGTCACTCCCCCAAGTGTTCAAGGAAAATAGTATTCATGAACTCCTAAAAAAAGAAAAAGTATTCGTGATTTCAGATTACCCATGGCTCTAATTATATAACATTGTAAACTGATTACACTTGGTTTTATAATATAAAATGTCTTTTTTACATCATACTATCTATTGTTATAAATAAAATGTTTGAGTTTTCAGCGGACTTTAAATGATCAGATTGCAGTATTTTCATTAGCAATTTACCAGGAAAGTAAATATTAGTGATTTTTAATTTTAAATTTTTCCTTAGTTTCTAAATCTTGTGTGTGTGTGTGTGTGTGTGAGAGAGAGAGAGAGAGAGAGAGAGAGAGAGAGAGAGAGAGAGAAGGGGAAGGGAGGGAGGGATTAGGATAGTCTTTTAATTCAAGTTTTGTAATTTAAATGATAACTGCAAAACTTATGATTCTTCATTAGAACATGAAATATAATACATATGCTTAAAAGAGAGACTAAACTCTTTGAAGAAAAATATACAGTATTTACTTAAGCATGTGACAAGCAAGCTTGGGTCATGGGCTAAGTGGTATATTGAAGGGCTATCGCATTTTAGTCCTGATTGTTAACACTTATGGTGTTTGTTTATCTTTGAGCAAGTCACTTAATCTGCCAGGGCCTCCGTTTTCATGTCATAATAATAATGAAACCTCTCATTACAGTTTTTCAGAACACTTCCCATACATTCCCATTTGATCATCACCACAGTCCTGTGAGGTATGCGTGGCAGATACTACTGTCCTCATTTTACTGATGAGGAAACTGAAACTCAGAGGTTAAATGACTTGCCCAAGATCACAAAACTAATAAGTGTGCAACTCTGCTCCTTGATTTAGATCTTGTAACCAGTGCTCTTGCCACTAAGTACTTTCAGGTTCGTGTCAGGAAAAACGAAGATTGTAGTGATCTATCACTTGGTAGCATTGAGAATACTGACAGCAGATGAGTATAAAGCATTTTGTAGATGTTCTGTAGAAACTGAAGTGAACATACTCTTTTGCATTATTTCTGGATGTTAATAAAATGGATATTAATGGATTTTAAAGACGCCTTAAAATTTTTACTATTCTTTGGCCATTGATCATTTTTGTTTGTTGACAAAGCCATGTGTTTTTCTGAGGGCCTGGCCAGTGACACAGTCATTGCATTAGGCACCTATTTGGACTAAGCCTGGTCTGAGTCACAACCAGAATCACTTATCTACTGAACAGCTTTTTGGGAAAAACTTTTATAAAACCTCCCTTGCTTTTTGCTGGACCAGGGGCCAACATACTGGATTTGTTTTATATTTTTGGTAAGGATGTATAATTTCTATTCCCACTTTTAGTGTTCATTCAGAATAATATTTACTCAGCACCATATGCTATGCAAGCTGTGTGATCTTGGATAAGTCATTTAATCTCACTTGGCTTCAATTGATTTAAATGTCTACCTTCATGCCTTAATTGCAGAGTGGACTAGAGTAGGATTCCCTCTATCCTAAGGAACTACCTTAGGGGTTGGGCTCTCGGGGGGGATGGGAGGAAGCTGGATGCAGGTGGAGCACCCCAGTGAAGTTGGGGCAGGCCCCACTCTGATTACCCACACTCTCTGGTGTCCCAGTGCAGGTGCACTTTCATTCATCTTTTCTATCCACAGAGCCTTCTCGGCCAGTTGACTTTCCTCCTAAACTGTGACCTTCTATCTCTGTTTTCATATATGCCTTGATCATTTTATGCCCTACATTCAGAGGATGATTTCTGACTTTCCACAGTCATCCATGGAGGATGTTGGTGGTATATTACACCAGAACTAAAGAGGAGGGATGTGAAGAGAGAAAGGAAGACATTGAAAGGATAGTTAAAACAAAACAGGAGAGATGGAAAGAAGGGAGAAAAATGAAATGGAACAAGAAGGAAAATAAATGAAAAACACATATACTGAAGGAAAATTATGTATTTGCCACCTAAAGATGCCTTACTTAACTTTTATAATGATCCCTTAAGTTCCCATGTGTATGGGTTTAATTTTAGTGTGTCTAGAATTTTACTTTCATGAATATATTTCTTCTATGACTGCCTCAGTTGCCATGTTCTGCTGGTGTATATATATATATATATATACTAATTGATTTGGGATGAGTTCTAAATTTCTTGTATTAAAAATGTCTAATGTGATTCAAAGAGATTCCCTCTTTATTTCTTTAATCTGTCTTAATGTTTTAGAAAACTGAGGAGCTAGTCTTGTTTTTTTTTTTTTTTTGGTAGAAATTAAGTAACATATGGATTAGTTGACATGTCATGCATGCCTACCTGAAAGTTGTCATTTTAATTTTTTTTTAAAGGAGCTGATGCTGCACACATGGATGGTGATCAAATTGTTGTGGAAGTTCAAGAAACTGTTTTTGTTTCAGATGTTGTGGATTCAGACATAACTGTGCATAACTTTGTTCCCGATGACCCAGACTCAGTTGTAATCCAAGATGTTATTGAGGACGTTGTTATAGAAGATGTCCAATGTCCAGATATCATGGAAGAAGCAGATGTATCTGAAACAGTCATCATTCCTGAGCAAGTGCTGGACTCAGATGTAACTGAAGAAGTATCTTTAGCACATTGCACAGTCCCAGATGATGTTTTAGCTTCTGACATTACTTCAGCCTCAATGTCTATGCCAGAACATGTCTTGACAAGTGAATCTATACACGTGTCTGACGTTGGACATGTTGAGCATGTGGTTCATGATAGTGTAGTAGAAGCAGAAATTGTCACTGATCCTCTGACCACTGATGTAGTTTCAGAAGAAGTTTTGGTAGCAGACTGTGCCTCTGAAGCAGTTATAGATGCCAACGGGATCCCTGTGGACCAGCAAGATGATGACAAAAACAACTGTGAGGACTACCTTATGATTTCCTGTAAGTCTTGGGGCACAGTGATTGTCAAAGGTATTTTTGAAGGCTGCTTTCCTAACTTAGAGCAGGAATGAAATTTTCTTGACTTAAATGTCTATAAAGTTAGTCTTATATAACTATCTGCATTGTTGTTTCATTTTGAAGTTTTAACTTAAAATTAAGGCATGTGAAATGGTGCAGAGTAAAGAGTTGTTTCTATATAAGAACACAATAGGAAGAGATTTCTTCAGTCTAAAAAGACAAAGGCTAGAAGGAATGGAACTGAACTTTGAAAATCATGAAGGATGTGATTAGGCTGTAACCAGCTTCTATTAGAATTAGGAACTCTCTTGAAACTTAAAAGGAGTTCACCTTGGACAAAAATTCATAACCCAACTACTTTCTTGTATTTGGATATACAGTACTGCTTATGTAACACTTCAGTATTATATAATACGTAAAATACTGTTTATGTAACAGCATGGAAAAGACTCTGGCATATTGTTAAAGCATGATTTCAAGTGTAATGGATTCATATCAGGTTATTGGCGGAAAGTAAGGTGTATTGAAATACACTTCTAAACAAGTAACTTTGCATTTGGGAGGATAGCTGTGTCATATGTTAAAACATATTTGTTCTATTTTCAGAGACACAGTTCTAGGTTAGATAGACCACAATTCTGATTCGGTGTGGAAATTCTTGGACCTTATGGAAATAAACTTCAAATAAATACTCACAGACTGTTTATAAATTTATAACAGTATTTGCTTTGCTTAAATACCTGTTTTAATATGACATTGGAGTCCACCAGAATTTTAGGAAAGACCTTTTAAAAAATTGTTGAGATTTTGGAAATTGAAGAATTCTTTGTGAAGAGGAAGAAAATACTTTAATTCAATACTTTTTTATGGAACTCCTATTCTGTCAGACATTGCTGTAGATAGTACAGATACAGATATGCACTAAGTAAATAAGGACATAAAACCACTGTCCCTGGAGAACTTCTAGTCTATCATAGGAGAGAAAGGTTGAGTGTGGTATAGAGATGTGAGTAAATTGCTCTGGAGACAGGATGGAGTAGCTGACCTTTGACTTCAAGGTTGAGTTCTGATTTTACAAGATGAAGAAGGGCATGGCAGGAGGAACATATTATAGGCAAATAGTATATTATGTAAAAAAAAGATTGTAGCCTTTGCTGGTAATGATGGGAACTTTAGAATGGACTTGTTTATCTTTGTACCCTTTTTATTCCTTAAAATAATTTTTAGAAGTAGAATTGCTGGATCAAAGGTTGGGTACATTTATGAGTGTGATTATTATTGTTTCAATATTTTGTCCAATATAATTCTGCACACCATTTATGAAAAGGTCCATTTCCTTACACTCTAACCATCACAGAATATTATATTATATTCCTTTCTTTAAGAGTCCAGTAGGGGAAAATGAGATACTCTGTTTGAATTTTGAATTTATTATAGGAAGATAATCCTCATAGCAGTGTGGAATAAAATAGGTGAGGAGAGAGTAGCTGAAATGGTTCAGGTATGAGATAAAGATCCCAACTACCTTCATGTTTAAGGGAAAAGGGATGGGAAAGTTGGAGTCAAGAGAGATTAGGAAGTAAAATGGATGAGATTTGCTGACAGAGAAAACAAGGGTGGGGATCTCAGGGAGAAAGATAATTCAAGGATGAACCTAAGAAGGACTGGGTGCAAACTGATTATAATTACTTGAGAGGAGGCATATATATTTAGTGGAGAAACATGATTCAGGACCTGTTAAAAGAATTGCTTGCTGGAGATAATCTGGTGAATGCTTTTTTCCTAAGCAGTTGAAAATAAGAATTTGATGCTTAGAAGAGAGTTTGTGGCTAGAGAAGACATTTGTGACAACAGAATATGGAAAGTATCCTATATGGAAATGTATGGTAGTTTCCAGAGAATGCTTGTAGAATAAGAGTGTCAAGTGCACATCTTTTGGCTATTTAAGGAGTGGGCAGAGAAGAGCCCGTGGAAGTTAGGAGGTCATGGGAAGAGGAGGAGGAAATCTTTCAGAGTGCTCTCAACACTGTAGAGGATAAAACAGGCTTTTGGTGTAGTGAGGAGGTCATTGCATTGGTGTTAAATGAGAATGGTTTCAATGAAGCATGAATGAGTACGTAGGAGATGGAAGATGATGATCTGTAATGGATTGAAAAGTCAGTGAAAGTGAAGGTAGGTGAAGTGATTTGTATAAATTGCTACTTTGGTCAATGAAAAGATGGAAGTTCCTTTTTTGCTCGTTGGATGGTAAAAATATATGGAACATGCTTACAGGTACAGGAAATAAACCGCTAGTTGAAGAGAGCCTGAAGATTGCTTTCTACTTGATTGTATTTATATAATGGACAGTTCCTGTCCTCAAGAAACAGATACTTCTGTCCTTTTACTGACCTAAATGTCAATTTATGCACTCCACTTCATCTAACTTCATTTTCACTGATCTCTCAATCCATTGCAGCTCATCTCTTTCATCAGACTGCATATTAGATGCAAAATAAGTATTTGTTGAATAAATGAAAATGTGAATGTTATAGCTGAATGTTTGTGGGCATCATGCCTCATCCGAGGTATCCACAGTTCATTTCTTCCCTGTTGGTAGCTTTTGGCTCTTATTTGGTTCTGGTCAGGCTAGATATATTACTATTGCTTTGTGCCCCTTAGTTTTCTAGCTGTCTGAGAGGTGGTGTGTTTGAGTCATCCACTTGATACTCAGGTTGCTTCTTAGTTCTGGGCAGCTGCCAGATTCTCCCTAATCACTTTGCAAACCATCTTCAGCCTCCTGGAGTTTCACTTAGCAGCTAGATAGTGAAGATGCCATTCTGTGAGGCATCAGTTAGTGCAGAAGGGAAAGTTGGAGATGATCAGGTGATGATGAGTCAGGCACTGCCTTACAACAACTGCAGGAAACAAAATACTCTTTTGGTACCTTTCATATTAATATGGTCAGTGAAGTGTCATCGCTCTAGATCTGTGTCTTTTAATTTGCACGGTTAGGTAGAAGATAGTAAGAGTTAGGTGTCCCAGATTACTAGATTCAACTTAAGTGTCAAAATAAATTTTTCCGATAACAAGTTTATTGAGACAATTTACATACCATACAGTTGACCCACTTAAAATGTGTAATTTAGGGGCAACAATTGACCTAGCAATTAAGACATTGGTTGAGATGCCCACATCCCATATCGGAGTGCCTAACTTTAATACCCAACTCCAGCTCCTAGTTCTGGCTTCCTGCTAATGCAGACCCTGGGAGGCAGTGATGATGGCTCGAGTGATTGGGTTCTTGCCACCTATATGGGAGATCTGGGTTGAGTTTCCAGCTCATAGCTTCAGCCTTGGCCCAGCCCTGGCCATCACAGTCATTAAAGATGTGGGCCAGTGGGATGTCTGTCTCTCAAATAAATATACATATATTTTAAAAAGTGTACAGTTAAGTGGTAGTATATTCACAAAGCTGCACAACCATCATCACCAGCTTTGGAGATTTTTCATCATCCCAAGGAGAAACCCCATACTCTTAAACTATTGTTCTCACTAACCCTCTCCATCCCCTCCAATCCTAAGCAACCACTAATCTACTTTTTTTTTTCTTAAAGATTTATTTATTTTAAAAGCAGAATTATGGAGAGAGAAGGAGAGATAAATAGAGAGACTGATCAATCTTCTCTGCTGCTTCACTTCCCAAATGGCTGCAACAGCCAGGGCTGGACCAGGCTGAAGCCAGAAGCTTCATCTGTTCTGCCATGTAGATGCCAGGGCCCAAGGATTTGGGCCATCTTCCATTGCTTTTCATAGGCATATTAGCAGGGAACTGGATTGGAAGTGGAGCAGCCAGTACTTGAGCCAGTGCCCATATGGGATGTCACATTGCTGGCCCCAACTGAACTACTTTTTATCTTGATAGATTTACTTATTCTGGACATTTGAGGTAAATGGAATCCTATGATATATGGTGTTTTTGATTGGCTTCTTTCATGTTGCATGATGTTTTCAGAGTTCATCCATGTTGTAACCTGTATGAAGGTGCTTCAGAAGTTTATAGAGGGGCAGGGGTTATGGTGCAACAGATTAAGCTGCCACTTGGGACATCCACATCCCATAGTGGAATGCTAGGGATCATGTTCTAGCTCTAATCCACCTTCTTGCTAATGCAACTGGGAGCAGCAGATGATGGCCCAAGTACTTTGATTCCTGCTACCCACATGGGAGACCAGGATGGAGTTTGGCTTCAGCTTGACTCAGCTCCAGCTGTTAATGGGCATTTAGGGGGTGAACTGGTGAATGGAAGATTTCGCTTTTTCTTCCCCTCTCTCTGTCACTTGTGTCTTTCAAATAAATAAATAAATCTTTATAAAAAGCTTGTGGAAAAATGGTAATAAGTTTATTTTGCTGTAAGACATTTGAAATCCATACTTAGGGTTTTTCATAATACAAATTTTCCACAAACTTTCTGAAGACCCTTCATACGTCATTCTTTTATTACTGAGTAATATTCCGTTGTATGAATATATACCACATTTTAGCCAATTCATTACTTTGATGAATATTGGGGTTGTTTCTAGTTTTTGTGTATTATGTGATATGAGCAGTTATATACAAATTTTTGCATGGACATATGTTTTCTTTTAAATATAGAGGAGTGGAACTGCTTTATCCTTGGGAGTGTAATTGCTGGGTCATACGGTAACTGCTTAGCTTTCTGAGGAACTGCCAGACTGTTTTCCAAAACTGCCATTTTACATTCCCCAGTGGTGGGTGAGATTCAGTTACTCTACATTCCCTGCAGCACTTGTTAACTTGTCTCTTCAGTCATAGCCATCCTAGTAGGTGTGAAGTAGAGGCTCATTGTGATTTTGATTTGTATTTCTCTGATGGCTAATGATGTTGAACATCTTTTCCTGTGCTTATTGGCCATTTGTATATCTTTGGAAAAATGTTGAGCTCTTCTGTCCATTTCTAAATTTATTCATCTTTCATTGAGTTATTCAATTAAAATAGTATTCAAAACACTTTTCCTACACTGTGCACCTGCTTGTTCAAAAAGCTGAATGTTAATAAATTGTTAGATTGGTTAGTTCTTAACTGATGCTATTAGGCTGTTTTGATAGCGTCTATATATATATAATTTTAAATATAGTTCAAGTACTATTTCAAGGAACGGTTCAAGTGCTAAGGTGTGCAATATGCATTCTGACTCATCAAATGCCGTAGGGCTCATCAGACCCATCAGACCCATCTTGATCCTTGAGTCATTTGGCAGTTCTATCAGAGGACATGATGATGTTTGTTAAGTAAAGTTTGTGAAGAATACTTTCCCTTAATGAGTAAAAATGTTTAGGATTATATTTGTGTATTGATTGTTAAATCAATATGAATAGTTTATGTTTGTTTTTTTTTTTTTTTTTTTTAATTTGAGAGATAGTTAACAGAGAGAGAGAGAGAGAGAAAGGTCTTCCGTAGGTTCACTCCCCAAATGGCTGCAATGGCTGGAGCTGGGCTGATCTGAAGCCGGGAGCCAGGAGCTTCTTCCGGGTCTTCCACATGGGTGCAGGGGACCAAGGACCTGGGCCATCTTCTACTGCTTTCCCAAGTCATAGCAGAGAGCCGGATTGGAAGTAGAGCAGCCGGGACCCAAACCAGTGCCCATATGGGATGCCAATGTGACATGCAGAGGAGGCTTAGCTCACCAGCACCAGCCTCATGAATAGTTTATTTAAAATTTTAAAAATTGGTATTATTTGAGAACAAGACAGAGTAAGAGAGAGTGAGAGAATGTGTGAAGAGAGAGAGTGTAAATTCCTATTTGCTGATTTACTTCCCAAATGGTTACAAAATAGCTGGGGCTGGGCCAGCCTGAAACCAAGGAGCCCAGAACTCAATCCAGCTCTCTCACATGGGTGGTAAGAATTCAACTGCTTGAGCCATCAGCTGCTGCATCCCAGGGTACTCAGTCGCAGGAAGCTGTACTGAAAGTGAAACTGGGACTGAAACCCAGGCACTCTGTTAATGGAATGTGGGCATCCCAAGTGGTGTCTTACAACTGTACCAAATGCCCATGCCTGAATAGTTTTTTATTTAAAAAAATTTAAATTCATTTGTCCCAAGAAAGATTATTTTGTTGGATTTTTGTGACAAGTTAATGGTGAAAATAGGTAATAGTAAGCCTTCAATAAATGATGATGTATGCTAGAATTAATACATCATAATTTTCTTTTAATAATCTTAAAATGCTGGTGTTATTATCATTTTGCATATTGAGTAACTGAGGCTCAGTTTCAGGAACTATTCCAAGGTTATATAGGCAGCTAGCATTAGGGCGAGAATTTGAAATCAAGTGTATTTTATTCCAGAGTGTTTGTGTGTGTGTGTGTGTGTGTATGTTTTAGTATTATGTGTGTATAAAAAGTTAGTACCATAGAGCAGTAGAACTTGGGATAAATAGTGCTTGTTGGTGTCTGGGGAGGCAGGTAGGATTCCATTGATTACTCTAAATTTATGATATTATTAAATACTGAATTTCTTTTTTTTTTTAATGATTTTTCTTTTTGACAAGCAGAGTTAGACAGAAAGGTCTTCCTTTTACGTTGGTTCACCCCCCCAAATGGCCGCTACGGCTGGTGCGCTGCACCGATCTGAAGGCAGGAGCCAGGTGCTTCCTCCTGGTCTCCCATGCGGGTGCAGGGCCCAAGCACTTGGGCCATCCTCCACTGCCTTCCAGGGCCACAGCAGAGAGCTGGACTGGAAGAGGAGCAACCGGGACTAGACCCCAGAGTGCTGGCGCCACAGGCAGAGGATTAGCCAAGTGAGCCGCGGCGCTGGCCGAGATTTATTTTATTTATTTGAAAGACAGACTTTCAGAGAGAGGTAGAGACAGAGAGGTCTTCCATCTGCTGGTTCACTCCCCAGATGGCCGCAACAGCCAGAGCTGCAAAGATCTGAAGCCAGGAGCTTCTTCTGGGTGTCCCATGTGGATGCAGGGGTCAAAGGACTTGGGTCATCTTCCACTGCTTTCCCAGGCCATAGCAGAGAGCTGGATCGGAAGAGGAGCAGCCGGGACTAGAACTGGTGCCCATATGGGATGCTGGTTCTTCAGGCCAGGGCATTAACCCACTGCGCCACAGCACTGGCCCCTTAAATACTGAATTTCAACAATTGGGGTGACTTTATTTAACATTGATTTAACTCATTCTAGCCGAAGCCACCTAGACAGTCCGTAAACACCACCATGTTTATCTAAAAATTATTGTTTATGAATTTGTGTTGAGAAAAAAGAATAATATACAGACTATTATTTTCACTCTTGCTCACGTTTACTTTTTTTTTTTTTTTGACAGGCAGAGTGGACAGTGAGAGAGACAGAGAGAGAAAGGTCTTCCTTTGCCGTTGGTTCACCCTCCAATGGCCGCCGCTGCAGCCGGCGCACCGCACTGATCCGTTGGCAGGAGCCAGGATCCAGGTGCTTTTCCTGGTCTCCCATGGGGTGCAGGGCCCAAGCACCTGGGCCATCCTCCACTGCACTCCCTGGCCATAGCAGAGAGCTGGCCTGGAAGAGGGGCAACCGGGACAGAATCCGGCGCCCCGACCGGGACTAGAACCCGGTGTGCCGGTGCTGCAAGGTGGAGGATTAGCCTATTGAGCCACGGCGCCGGCCCACGTTTACTTTTTTTGTGCCTTTATTTATTCAGAAACATTGACTGGTCAGCCGTAATAAGCTCTTGAACTTTGCTAGGTATTAGAGACATGCAATGAAGTCTCTGGCTTTTTTTGTGTTCATAGTCCTAGAGGAAAGAGATACAGAAACAGACAATTACAGTTTAGTGTGAAAAGATATTTAAATAGATATACAAAGTATTTTGGAAGCACTAAGGGAGGAAATGCTGAAAAATTTTTGGTACTCTTGAGTGAGATAAATGCTACCAAAGTATTAGAAAGTTTTATATAGAAGCTCAGTGGAAGATGTGACTATTTAGTTCATCTCCTATTGATTTCCCTCCCTCCTGTATTATTTTGAAACACATTTCACATTTTTTTCCTAAGTATTTTAGTATTTATTTCTCAAAGACAAGGATTTTTAAAGAAAGAAAATACCTTATTTAAAAAAAAAGTTAAGAATGAACTCAATTTAAAGGGTGAATAAAATGTTCAGTAGGTGGCTGAGGAGGGAGGAAAGGGAGGGAGATGTGAAAGATCATTGAGTGCTCAGAGACTTACTCTTTGGAGTGCTCATGATGTCTTTAGTGAGGAGGGTGGAAGAAATGGTGGGAAAAAGGTTGGCAAAATAGGCAGGCCCAAAACAAACCCCTTGAATACATTAAGAAGCCTTTACCTCTTTGATGTGGGGTGCTCTTAAAGGGTTTTAGGCAGATTAATAATAACATACTTAGATTCATGGCTTAGAAAGATAATAGCAGTGCTGAGAGCAGACGCAAGAGAAGAGTGAAATCATAAGTACAAAGTACATTTTGGGAGATGTTTTGTAGTAATTCAGGTAAGAAGCTGATGATAACAGTTTAAAATAAGATTGTGTCAGTACAGTTTGGCAGAACCTGTCTAATGATACATTTAGGAAGTAGAATTTTTCTGAATTTAGGATTGAAGAAGAGAGGATTTGAAGCTCACTCCCTTGGTTTCTGGCTGGGCAGATGGCAAAAGCATTGTCAAGGGAGGAGCAAATTTGGACATGCTAAAGATCCGTCTGCAGGGTTGCTCTGTTCAGCTGTCTGCCGTACAACTGGATTGTAAATAGATCTCTATAATGTGGAATGTGGTGGGCTTGGCCATTCAGTTTAGATCCTTTAAACAATTGATCTGTGTTAGCTCCCAGCTAAGCATGATTTTAGTCATAGTAGGCATCCAGTAAAAAGTGGTTCAGGGAATGAATGAATGCATAAAATCCAAACCCCTGTATTTAATGTATAAACTGTGCGGGTCAACACAATCTGATAGTTTTTTGTTTCTAAGGGCTGTTAGCACAGAAACGATGGTAACATGTTTATTCCTTTGATCTGTGGACTGATTATTGGATCTGTAATACCTTTTTTAGTATACAACTTGGAATGTTTTCAAAATACATTTGGGGGGGGTCGGCGCTGTGGTGCAGTGGGCTAATGCCCTGGCCTGAAGCACAAGCATCCCATTTGGGCGCTGGTTCGAGACCCAGCTGCTCTACTTCCAATCCAGCTCTCTGCTATGGCCTGGGAAAGCAGTAAGAGATGGCCCAAGTCCTTGGGCCCTTGCACCCGCATGGGAGACCCAGAAGAAGCTCCTGGCTCCTGGCTTCAGATCTTTACAGCTCCGGCCGTTGTTGTGGCCAGTTGGGGAGTGCACCATCGGATGGAAGACCGACCCTCCCTCCCTCCCTCCCTCCCTCTCTGTAACTCTTTGAAATAAATAAATAAATCTTTAAAAAATTTAAGAACAAAATACATTTGGTAAAACAAAATTTTGGAATTAAAAAGTACATATCAACATGAGAATATTTCCGAAATGTAAAAAAGTTTTACCAAACTAGGGATATTCTAGAGATGTGTTGAACACCCATCCATCTATCCATTTATTTATATTTTATTAAAAATGTTTTTAGATGACAAAAATTGTTTATGGTTATACAGCATGTTTTGAAATGTGTATACATTGTGGAATGTCTAAATCGAGCTAATTAACATGCATTATCTCACTTTTTTTGTGATGAGAGCACTTAACATCTATGTTAGTGATTTTCAAGTGTATAGTACTATAGTACATCATTATTAACTATTATTGACTGTAGTCACCTTGAACACCTTTTTTTTTTTTTTTTTCTTTTAAAGATTTTATTTGAGAGGTAGAGTTATAGAGAGAGAGGTCTTCCATCTGCTGGTTGACTCCTCAAATGGCCGCAATGGCCAGAGCTGAGCCTATCCAAGGCCAGAAGCCAGGAGCTTCTTCTGGGTCTCCTATGTGGGTGCAGGGGCCCAAGGACTTGGTCTACCTTATTCTACTTTCCCAGGCCATAGCAAAGATCTGGATTGGAAGAGGAGCTGCTGGGACATGAACCAGTGCCCATATGGGATACTGTCGCCACAGGCAGAGGCTTAGCCCACTACATCATAACACTGGCTCACCTTGAACATCTTTAAAGATGGATCGAGAATGAGAGATCATGGGCATTCAGCATAGGGTCTGTCAGTCAGTACCTGCTAGCCTTTGCTCTTGTTTTCACTCACAAAGAGGTTTCCAGTCCAGGGCACCCATTGGGCAAGCAGGACTCAGTCTGGAGTGGTTTTACATAGGACCTGTCTGTTGTCCCATCAGGGGATTAATCTTGGGTAAGGGCAGGTACATGGTGGAATTAAAATAGTCATTCCTCTGCCCTATTCCCCAAATATATACTATTAAAAAAATCAGTTCTTGGCTTACTAGGTTTAGTTAACTGTCTTTTAGACTAATTCAGTGGAGTTTGGCAGCTGTTTTTTTATGTCTCTGACACGATGCTACAGAGCCCTGTAACTTAAGACAGGCAGTTGAATGGCTCTGATCCTTTGAGTCCCTGTTTTGGAATGAGACTGATTGCATTCAGCCTTTGAACCTTTCCAGGAAAGTCTCAAGAATTAAGAGATCAGATTGTAACCAGTTGTTTGAAATCCTTTTATGGGTTGTATAATAAAAATGTGAAATTTTAACCCCAGAAAAGAGAGTTCCTGAGGAAAAAGTTAAGAGAGGGAGGTCTGAATGTGACATTTCAATGTATTTATTTACTAGAGCATTTGTCTTCTGGACAGAATGGTTTCCTGCAAGCTACTAAGTCTCTTAGGTAACTAGCTTCACATTTGTCAAGTAGGTAGAACATCTAAGTCTTGGAGTTGTTCCTGATTTCATAATAGGATGCAGGGAAGGCGCTTATCACAGTTCCTAGGACATAAACAGTTGCTCATGAACTTGGGTATCCATTTAGGAGAAACTACCTATCCATGGTATCTGTACTGCGTGTTAACTAGAAACAGCTACCTAACCACATAGGAACCCTTAGCATATTGAGTAATACCAGCTTTTTGTTCTGTTGCTCTCTTTTGATTGAATTTTGGGTTTAAAGATAAAAAAATTAAGGTGATTAGGTAGTAAGACTATTAGCAAAAAAGGTCTACTTCAGGTTCAGAATCATGAATTTAAAAATGAAGTTGTTGATAGTGTGTGTATGTGTGTGTAAGCAGATTTAGCTACATAGGTGTCGGAACAGAGGTAAATCACCAAGGCTGGTTCTGCCAAGGAAGGGGAACTAGAGCATGTGAGGGGATGGGATGACCACAGAATTAAAGCTGTTTTGTTGCTGTTGAATTCAAATACATTCTAACGTATTTTTTAAATAGCATGTTGTAATACTCAATTTTCATAAAAATTTCTGTTGAGTCTTTCTTAAAGTTACAAATATATATAGAGAGATATCTAATGATCTGTAAATAGCGTTGATAGTTCCTGGTGGTGGGATTTTGAGCACATTTTAATTTCCTTTTTTACTTATAAAATACTTTGATTTTTAAAATATTTTTCTTAAATATTAAGCTATGTCATTTCTACAGCAATCTTTGGTTGTTTAAAGTTTGAAAAAGCATAAAGGCATGGAAGTAAAAAAATACTGTTTAAGGTTAGAGCATATGAATTGTATGGGAGCTGCTGGGGGACACAGGACTGAAGGTAGAAGTTGATTTGACCAGAGGTCATTACTAGACTGCTTAATTTGTTTTGTACTTGGTATGAGTTGGAGAGTCCTTGCTGGAGAGGAAGGTAACTGAGTCTTTGCTTTAGTAGGAAGGAGGCTGAGGGTTGTGTCTTGGGATATTTGATGAGAAACCAGGGGAGAGGGAAGTAAACAATAAGGCAATCATTTTGTTACTTGGTGAAAATAAATTAACTACAGTGTGGTCTTGAGAGAATGGGATATTTGAATAATGGAAAGACAGCCAGGAGTTTGCATGGGAGGACTGAGAATGGTAGAGATGTCTTTTTTTTTTTTTTTTTAAAGATTGATTTATTATTTGTAAGGTAGAGTTACAGAGAGAGATCAGTCAGTCAGTTGATCTTCCATCTGTTTGTTGACTCCCCAAATGGCCACACTGCCAGGACTGGGCCAGGCCAAAGCCAGAAGCGTCATCTGGGTCTGTGACAGTGCAGGGGCCATGTACTTGGGCCATCTTCGATTGCTTTCCCAGGCCCATTAGCAAGGAGCTGGATCAGAAGCGGAGCAGCTGGGACTCAAACCAGTGCCTGTCACAGGTGGCAGCTTAACCTGCTGCGCCACTGTGTCAGCCCCAAGATGTGTCTTTTTTTAAAAAAACTTTTTTTATTCATTTATTTTTAAGGTTTTATTTGAAAGGCAGAGTGATAGAGAGTGATTGATCTTCCATCTGAAATGAATACAATGTCCAGGACTGGGCCAACATCACGGGCGGTGGCTTAAATCACTGTGCCATAATGCCGGCCCCGGGATAGCTCTTTTGTTAATTTAGACAAAATGTAATTCTAGTGCAAATCCAGTAGCAATATTATTAGAGAGAAGGAGAAAGCACTGATCTGGTTCATTCCCAAAATGCCATGACAGTTGAAACCTGAGAAGCAAGAAATGCAATCTAGTTGTCTCATGTAGGTGGGAGCAACCCAGATACATCTTGACAAAATTATGGTGAAATGTATATAGAAGATTAGAAAGGTGAGAATAATGAAAAAGTGTTATTTATTCATCAGGTTGTCATGAATAGTAAATGGTACATTGAAGGTCTTAGCATTGCGCTTGAAATGTAAAATGTGGTCACCATTATCCATCATGATCAGCATCATCCCTTTTTTTTTTTGACAGAGTGGATAGTGAGAGAGACAGAGAGAAAGGTCTTCCTTTTGCCGTTGGTTCACCCTCCAATGGCAGCTGCGGCTGGCGCGCTGCGGCCGGCGCACCGCGCTGATCCGATGGCAGGAGCCAGGTGCTTCTCCTGGTCTCCCATGGGGTGCAGGGCCCAAGCACTTGGGCCATCCTCCACTGCACTCCCTGGCCACAGCAGAGAGCTGGCCTGGAAGAGGGGCAACCGGGACAGAATCCGGCGCCCCGACCGGGACTAGAACCTGGTGTGCCGGCGCTGCAAGGCGGAGGATTAGCCTAGTGAGCCACGGCGCCGGCCATCATTCCTTGTTCTATAGGTATGTTCTATATATATTCTATAGGTATAAAACATGTTCTTCATGTAAGAACCAGCTCAGTCCTGCTAATTTTTTCCCTATTAAATCAACCTTCCTTTGACAGTTTACTTGAAATGGGATGTCCTCATCTCCAGCTACACCCTCCCTATAAGTTTTCTTTACCAGAAACTAGTGGGTTCCAGAAATCTTAATGAACTATATTTTTAGATATCACAGTGTCTATTTGTGTTGCAAATTATCCTCTAGTTTTCAGTCTTCAGGAGGTTTTACTGAAGCTTTTTTGAAGCAATATAATATATGTCTAAGTATTCTGTAGTTTGGTTATTGCTATTGAGATTGTGAGATGTAAGCCTTGAAGAAATTGATGCCAGTTTTTCTTTTTAAGAAGAATAGGAAAAGATGTGGAGTGGGCATTTAGTTAAGATCTTCACATCCCTCATTGAAGTGCCTGCATTGAATTCCTAGTTCTGGCTCTAGCTTGCTGCAAGTATAGACTCTGGGAGACAACATTGAGTTCCTGGGTGCTGACCCTAACTCTGGCCCAACCTCGGCCCAGCCCTGGCTGTTGTGGACATCTGGGGAGTGATCCAGCAGATGGGAGGCTCTATTTTTCTGTCTTTCAAATGAAAAATAAAATTTGGAAGATGGAAATAAAAGACCTGGGTTCTAAGGACGGGCAACTCTTCATCTCTGCCACCCCTTGGTAGCTTGCTGACTTTGGGCAAATCATATCTCAGAGCATTTATTTCTTTATCTGGAAAAGATGAGAATCAAATAAAGACTATATTGAAACTCTAAGGAAATTACAAAGTGCCATGCAAATGGTAGTTATTATTAGAAGTAGTCTTAATTTCCAGAAATTATGCTCTTCTATTTTGGAGAGGCCCTATTCTAAAGTTCTAGTTCTTCATTACTATATTAGAAGAAGGTACTTAAGCAGAAATCAAATGTACAGTGACTCACTTTTATCAAAACCTCCTTTGTCTGTTTTTAGAAATTCATTTATAGTGGTAGTTTAAAATCACAGTGAAATTTTGAGTACTTAACAGGACAATCAAAGTGTTTTTTAAAATAAACCACTTCTGTAATATTTCATATTCAGAATAATTTCATAGGTTGAATTAATGGGGCAAATTTTCAAGGTGGAGATCTGAAGGTGAATTCTACTTTTGTCTGATATCAGAATAGTTTTGCTATCTGGCAAGCCTGTATATTTGGAATGTACTTTCTCACACATTTATAAAAGCAAACAAACATCTTTAACCTCACTTTATAGGAAATGCCTGACATTTTGCAAGCTCTGAAATGATTAGATTTTCCAGTCATCAAAGGTTTTTTAAGGGTACTGACAAAATAACATATGCAAAAACAACAAGCCTGGCCTTGTTCTTTGTAAACTCAAGGACAATTGATATTCCAGTACCTGTTAGAATCAGTTTTGACAAACCTTGCCAAAAGAAGCCAACTTCCTCAACAGTATCAAACTGTTCAGAGATGAGTTCCCCGAAGATGTTGTGGATTTAGTCTGGACTCTTTTGCCTTGGCAATATCTTTATCTTTCTAATTCTACCTCAGTGTGAAATTCCAGACTACCTTTAAGAAAGTATTTAGTTTAGATTTTTTTTTTAAAGTGATTATTTGGAAGGCAGTGTGACAGGGTGAGGGAGGAGGAAGAGGAGAGGAGGAAGAGGAGAGGAGGAGGAAGGAGGGAGGGAGGGGTGTGTGTGTTGGGGTGGAGAGAAAGAGAAAGAGATATCTCCTCCATCTGCTGGTTTATTCCTCAAATGGCTGCAACGGTCTGTGCCAGGCTGAAGCCGGGAGCCAGAAGCTCCATCCACGTCTCCTAAGTGGGTAGCTAGCAGGGGCTGGACTAGAAGCTGGGACTTCAACCTGCACTCCAAGATAGGATGCTGGTGGCATCTTAACCCCTTGTGCCACAATGCTGGCCCCGAGAAATACTTGACTTTGAAAAAGGATAAATGCACATCAGGACAGAAATAAGGACATAATGTCTACTCATTCCCCCATGTATACCATTTTTGTAGAGAACCTTTATTCATTTTTTAAAACCATGAAGACTGAACCAGCCAGTGGTGTCTTTGAACCTTCGTATCATTCAGCTTGGATCAATTCATTCTCCCTAGCTTCCCAAGCTCTTATCCCAGCCTGACATTCTCGCAAACTATTTGTCAAAGTGCTTGCTTCCTGTTTTCCTATCTTCGATTTAAAGCTGGTAAGCCATGAACTCCTCCAGCTTTCTGGATTACAACTTCCCTTCTTCCCAAAATGCAATTAACTACCTATTCATGTAGACCTCCTCAGGTCTCAGAAGTACAGCATATTTCTCCACCTTTTTAAGGACAGTTCCTTTATCTTTACTCTTAGTTTCTTTGATACTTTTTCCTCTGAGATCTGAATCCAAACATTTCGCCATGTCCTCTGGTTTCAGCCTCTCACTTTCTATTCTGTTTTCTCCCGTAGAAGGAGTGTATCTGAGTGTTTTCTATGAATTGAACAGAAAAAGTCATTGACCATGCAGCCAGCTGTAGTTATTGCCTCTTTGTTCTTATTATTACAACTGTATTTGAAGAAATTCACACCTTCTGTTGACCCCTGGGGCCCCCTTGCTTTTCACTAAGAAAGTCAGTGCAGACATTCCTCTCTGACTTGTGTGCCTCTGACATTGTTGCCTGGTGCCTTCCTAGACTTGCTGTATCTTTACTTCCCTGGCTTCCTGTATGCCCTTGCACCAGCCCCTCCAACTTTGCCTTCTCTGGGGCTTTGTGAACTCTTTATATGGCATTTCCTAGGACTGTCCTCAGCCCACTCTTCATACTGCGTGGTGTTAGCCCAGAGCTGATGGCTCCCGAATCTGTGTCTCTGCCTTTACCTTTCAGACTTGTGTATTCAGCAGCTGGCTGCATACCTCAGTTCTTCATTGAATCATTGCTTCATCTATATTCTGAGTGTCTGTTAGCAGTCTCTGTCTTAAAGACCCAATAATGTCATGTATCAGCTGTCAAACCTGGAACGGTGGGCAGAAGAGATCAGATGGTAACAACACAGAGAATCATGGTGAGCACAGAGTGCTGTGAGTGCTAGTGTTAGAGGCAGGCACTGGCACTGAGGGCTGTTGGAGATGTTATCCTTGGGACTTAAATTAAGACCCGTTTCCTCATTTCTCACCCCACTCATTCACCTGAGTCAAAACTCCAGGGTTATCCTTGACTCCGTTTCAGATTTGGTTTTCAGTTGGGCACCAAGTCCTGCTCACATTAGTCCCAAAACAGGAAACAAGCCTACCTGCACTACCTCTTCGTGATTCAAGACCTTGCATCTGTCACCCGCGTTATTGAAGTAGACTCACAAATGGTCTCCCTGCTTCATGAATTTTTTTTTTTTTTATTTTTGACAGGCAGAGTGGACAGTGAGAGAGAGAGAAAGAGAGAGAAAGGTCTTCCTTTGCCGTTGGTTCACCCTTCAATGGCCGCCGCTGCAGCCGGCGCACCGCACTGATCCGATGGCAGGAGCCAGGATCCAGGTGCTTTTCCTGGTCTCCCATGGGGTGCAGGGCCCAAGCACCTGGGCCATCCTCCACTGCACTCCCTGGCCATAGCAGAGAGCTGGCCTGGAAGAGGAGCAACCGGGACAGAATCCGGCGCCCCAACCGGGACTAGAACCCGGTGTGCCGGCGCCGCAAGGTGGAGGATTAGCCTATTGAGCCACGGCGCCGGCCTGCTTCATGAATTTTGAACTTTGGATCTGCCTTGTCAGTTGCTCTGCATAAAAGTCTCCCTATCGGCCTGAGCTATTGTGCGGTGGGTAAAGCCACCACCTACAGTGCTAGCATCCCCTATTAGTGCTGGTTCAAGACCCAGCTACTCCACTTTTGATCCAGCTCTCTGCTGTGGTCTGGAAAAGCACTAGAAGATGGCCCAAGTCTTTGGGCCCCTGAACCTGCGTGGGAGACCTGGAAGAAGCTTCTGGCTTAGGATCAGCACAGCTGTGGTCCTTGTGGCCATTTGGGAGGTGAACCAGCAGATGGAAGATCTCTCTCTCTCTCTGCCTCTGCCTCTGCATCTTCCTCCCTGTAACTCTGCCTTTCAAATAAATAAGTCTTAAAAAAAAAAAAAAAAAGTCTCCCTGTCACTGACAGTAGAGATTCTCAGACCGCTGATCAGAAATCCAAGGCTGTTGTCCCTGAGTCTGTCTGTATGTGTCAGGCTTCTCCCCTGTAGTTTCTGATTCTGTAGAACTGCCATGCTTCAGCCAGTGTTGTTGAACTTTTCTAACAAATTTTGATTCCTGTCCAGATTGAGAAATCTCCAGCCTACCAGGATCAAGTCTGAGCCCTTCTGCCTGGTGCACAAGGCCCTGCATGAGCTGACCTCAGTTTAGTCTTAGCTATATTTCCTGCCATTCCCCGTGCTGCACTTTACTTTACCCTTGTAGCCCAGCAGTACTGAGCCTTCCTGACCATCATGCATTTCATGTCTCTCTGCCACTGTCCCTGCTGAATCCTTGACCTGAAGTAAATACTGTTCTCTCTCTCCCAGTTGTGAGTGTGCTATCCTTCCTTTGTTTCCATGGCAGCTGTCAGAACACAGTGTAATGTTTGCCTGTTCTTCTTCTTTTTTTTTTTTTTTTTCCTTTAAGATTTATTTTGTTTATTTGAAAGAGTTACAGAGAGGGAGAGACAGAGAGCTCTTCATCTTCTGGTTCGTTCCCCAAATGGCCATAATAGCCAGGCTGGGCCACACTGAAGCCAGAAACCAGATGCTGCTTCTGCGTTTCCCACATGGCAGCAGTGACCCAAGCACTTGAGCTGTCTTCCACTGCTTTCCCAGGCCAGTAGCAGGGAGTTGGATCAGAAGTGAAGCAGCCGGGACTGAAACCAGCGCTCATATGGGATGCCAGGGTTGCAGGCAGCAGCCATACCCGCTACACCACAGAGCTGGCCTCTGCTAGTCATTTCTGATTTTGCTCTTCTTTCATATTCTGTATCAATTTATTATCCAAGATTGCATTAGAGAGTTCAAGTGTAGTATCATCTTATGATATATGTAAACAAGCTTTTGCTTTTTTCTCCATAAATGACCCTTCATTTTAATTTGCTTTAAATTATGCAAGAAAAAGTTTAATGTATCAACAAGTATATTTTTAAGCAGCATGTTTGGTTTTGAAGGTGAATATATATTTAAATATAGTTTGCTGTGTGATGATCTTAGAGTGTCATAAATAGACAAAAACAGCAAACTACTTTTGGTGGCCCAGAGTTTGGGGTTCTTGCCCTTTGCATTTGATGCAAGATGATTAAATTTTATAATTTTAGTATTTGTAAATGACAATTAAGAAAGGTTTTGGGGATGCTATTTACAAATAGTTCTTGACAAGTGATTTATTTGGGATGTGGATGGTCTTCTAAATAAGCCAGAAGCCAATCTGATAAATTGCCACTGATTTTTACTATTTAGTGTTGACTTGTGAGATACTAGATTCATTTGGATATTCTTTATAAGACTTTTTAAAATTGTTTTTTAAGATTTATTTTATTTATTGTTTGAAAGTCAGAGTTACACAGAGAGGAGAGCCAGCGAGAGAGAGGTCTTCCATCCTATGGTTCACTCCCCAATTGGCCGTAAGAGCCAGAGCTGCACAACGGCCGGAGCTGTGCCTCAAAGCCAGGAGCCAGGAGCTTCTTCAAGGTCTCCCACACGGGTACAGGGGCCCAAGGACTTGGGCCATCTTCTACTGCTATCTCAGGCCATAGCAGAGAGCTGGATAGGAAGTGGAGTAGCCATGTCTCAAACCGGCGCCCATATGGGATGCCGGCGCTTCAGGCCAGGGCGGTAACCCGCTGCGCCACAGTGCCAGCCCCTCTTCATAAGACTTAATTTGATAAATGAAAATTTTGGATCTTATAGAGAGCATGATAGCAAATTTTTACAGAAGTATTGTTTCAAAGATGTCACAATCTGAGTTCAGTCTTAATATAATGGTTGTGGATGACACAAGAGGTGACTATGAATTTAAAATGTTACAATAGACAAAAACACCCCCACTTAGCCTTGGTTGCAGTGCTAACTGCCTGCTTCAGTCATGAGCACATTTCTCTGATTTCCACTGAAAGAAAACACCTTTAGATAATTGTGCTATTTATTGATCTTTGAAAAATCACAGTTGCCTTTACCAATTTCTGTCTCATTCTCCAAACTCTAGAAGTTGATGATCTCTGATTAAGACCCATATAGCTCGAGATCTGAGTTCTGTGCTATTCCAAATAAATTACTCAACTCTTTACACTTCATTTTGCCCTCTTGTAAAATGTAGGTAATCTTGTACCACCTCCCGCACAGGGTTATTGTAAATATTGATTAGCACTTAACATAGTCGCCTCACACATGGTAGCTATGTTATGATTAATTCACTTAAAAACAATCATCTGTTCACTTACCTTCTCACTAGATCTTCTGGAGTCTGTCACGTTTCAAAGTTGTATTTCAGATACCTAGCCTGGAGTCTAACTATGGTTGTGATTCATTGTTTGCTAAATTGAGTAAAACATAAATGTCCAGTCAAAAAAGCAAGACAAATGTGTCCAGCAGAGAACACCAGAAAGGATCCTAAAAAGGAAAAGGGAAATGAAAAGGCTGCTTGGGTGTACTGAAGGCAAGCTAAATGAACCTTCTTTTCTGGACCTTTGTCCTCTTCCCTTTGGCTTGGTCTTCTGTGCCAGATAGGCCAGCTGGCCCTAGAACAGAGAACACTTTCCTTCACTGTTTTTCTAATGGATTCAACATTGCTGAGTCCATCTTCTATGATTAAATACTGGGTACGAAGTAGTCATTAGTCTTTGCCACCCTTTTGTTGTGCTATAAATGCCCATAAGTGATATGTAATGTAACACTGCATTATGTTTTTGGGATTTATTCAAATCCAGAGTATTTTTTAAAAACTGATTTTTTTTTTGAAAGAGTTACAGAGAAGGCAGGGGGGAGGGAAGAGAGAGAGCAAGAGATCTTTCCATCCGCTGTCCCCAAGTGGCCACAATGGCCAGGGCTGAGCCAGACCGAAGCCAAATGCCAGGAGCTTCTTTCAGGTCTCCGAAGTGGGCATATAGGGGCCCAAGCACTGCAGCAACCTTCTGCTTTTCCTAGGCAGTTAGCAAGGAGCTGGATTAGAAGTAGAGCCGCCAGGACCTGAGCCGGCACCCATATGGGATGCTGGTGTTGCAAGCCGCGGCTTTACCCACTGTGCCACAACACTGGCCCCCAGAATGTTTTTTTAAGACATTTTTTTGTGTTTTATTTTCCAAGTCATAATCACAATAGCATACTTCTTCTTGGCTACTTTTTTAAAGCTTTAAAAATTTTTTTTGTGTGTATAGCCCTAGATTTTTCTACTACTGGGAATCATGTATACTTTTGTTTTCTTTTTTTTAAAATACAACACAAGCCTACCTTCAGTAAGAAAGGCAATAGGTATATGAGAATGTTTGAATTCACATATTACTGCGCTTGCCAGTAAGGACCTAGACTCATTGTTGTCATGAACTAAAGTGTGTGTGTGTGTGTAAGAGAGAGAAGAGAGAGATGTGCATACTTACAGATTATGTATTACAGATTATGTATAGCGTTTTGAGTTTAAGCAGATTGAATTAGAATTGCCGCTGGCTGTCTCGTTGCAGTTTACCTTTCTGGCGATCCTATTTTGATGATTTTTAAATGTATTTCCTAATGGAAATAGATTAGATCAAATGATATTCAAGAATCTTAGTGATGATGAAGTAGTGCTTCTATACTATTTACATAAAGATTGGTTTCTTTCAAGGTCTTCGCTTTAAATATTAAAAGAATAATTTAGGAATGCTTTTACTTTATGCCTAAGGAAAGACAAAGTGTGTTCTTTTGTTACTTAATAGTTTCTTGGAATTCCAGAAGTTTTCTCTATGTATAGTAATTTTTGCTTTAATAATTGATCCCATTTTTAGAAATCTTTAAAAATGTTATTTATTGAATCTTTTCTGTGTAAAAATATCGAATTTTAGGTGATTGGCTTAGGGATTTTGCTTGTAAAAAGGACTTTCAAAAGCAGTAATATTTTATTTAAGTATCTGCTGTTACCATATGTGATGTATTTCCTGCCTGTTTAGTGGATGATGCTGGCAAAATAGAACATGATGGTTCCTCTGGAATGAACATGGACGCAGAGTCGGAAATCGATCCTTGTAAAGTGGACGGCACTTGCCCTGAAGTCATCAAGGTGTACATTTTTAAAGCTGATCCTGGAGAGGATGACTTAGGTAATAGGATACCTTTAGCATTTATGCATCCTGATGCAAACACTTGAACCTGATTACTTTTGGGTTATTTAGATGCAGAATGTTTGAAATATTTTCTGAAGATAACTTTAAAAAAAAAAAAAGATTTATTTATTTATTTGAAAGACAGAGTGACAGAGGAGAGGCAGAGAGAGAGATCTCTTCCATCTGCTGGTTCACTCCCCAAATGCCTGCAACAGCCAGGGCTGAGCCAGGCCGAAGCTGGGAACCAGGAACTCCATCTGGGTCTCCCACATGTGTAGCTGGGGCCCACGTGCTCAGGCCATCTTCCACTGCTTTCCCAGGTACATTAGCAGAGAGCTGGATTTAAAGTGGAGCAGCTGGGACTTGAACTGGTGTTCATATGGGATACCAGCATTGCCAGCGACTTAACCCACTGTACCACAAACGCCGGCCTCTGAAGATAACTTTTAAACAAGATTTCCAATGTAGTAGTAAAGTATGTAACAAGGAATAGGTAGAAATGAAGTTTTCAAATAAATTCTTGGAGCCATCTTCTTTCCTATTAGGTGGAACTGTAGACATTGTGGAGAGTGAGCCTGAGAATGATCATGGAGTTGAACTACTTGATCAGAACAGCAGTATTCGCGTTCCCCGGGAAAAGATGGTTTATATGACTGTCAACGACTCCCAGCAAGAAGATGAAGATTTAAGTAAGTAGGTGGCCTTTTTGTGGGAGAAAATTTTGTTTCGGTAGTTCTTCTTAAAAAACAGTCACTATTTGAAGGAAACAAGTAGGATTATTTTAGAGATTATGCTGCCATATTCCCAGGGAATCACGAGTGACTCTTTATGTGTGTTTAGAATGTTGCTTTAATACCAGTTATGGTGTAAGCCAAGGAATGAATGATTCATTCAGCAAACATGTATTGGGTACTTACTACGTGAAAACTATGTTCTGGGTATGTAATATTTGGACCTTATTTACCTGTTAACTGAGTTTAAATAAAAATATCTTTCCTGTGATCTCTAAACCTGGTCACAAAAGTTTTAAAACTTTTCTATTTAGATGTCGCTGAAATTGCTGATGAGGTTTATATGGAAGTGATAGTAGGAGAGGAGGACGCTGCAGCCGCAGCCGCAGCCGTGCACGAACAGCAAATGGATGACAGTGAAATCAAAACCTTCATGCCAATCGCATGGGCAGCGGCTTATGGTGAGTCACAGAGGGACTTGAAGCATTGATTGAGTTGGTCTTGAACATGAATTTCATGATTGAAAAACAGTTTTTGTGGTCTTAGGTTTCAGAACTCTGAAATACCAGTACCCAGTAAGGGTTATTTGATTTGAAGACGAGCAGAGGAAGATCATGAAGTCTACTTTTTGTTTTTATTTTTACCAGAAATTTCCTTCATGTGTGTATTAACGTTGAAGGAAGTACTCCAAAAAATACATAGGCTTTCAAGCTGAAAATTTTCATCTTGATTATATCTGGCCCGTGACTTGTCAGTTTTGGGAGACAACAAGAGAGTCCATAGGGCAAAATGCGGACAGGTGTTTATTAGCTTTGGCAGCCAGGCATTCCCTACAATCTCACTATATAATAAATGCTCATATGACCCATTACCAAGTTTGAGGAATTTCTGTCATTCATGAGTATCATGGCTTTCTTTACATTGTTGTAGTTAATAAAGAATTCCTAATTCTTTATAATTTATAATACTGTATAATTTTGTTTTTTAATGCGCATTGTTAGGTAATAATTCTGATGGAATTGAAAACCGGAATGGCACTGCAAGTGCCCTCTTGCACATAGATGAGTCTGCTGGCCTCGGCAGACTGGCTAAACAAAAACCAAAGAAAAGGAGAAGACCTGATTCCAGGCAGTACCAAACAGGTGAGGGCACACAAGTTCCACCGCGCAGTGAGTTCTCAGATAAAACCCTAGTATGTATCCACAGGGGTGTAGTGATGGCATTTTAGCTACTAGACCACTTGTACCTTTTGTGTATTGAATTTGAGAATATAATTTTCAGAATTCATTGATATTCATGAATGATTACCTTAGATTAAAAAGAAATAGGAAATGGATCATACATGGATAAAAGTTCAAAACTTGAGTGACTTTGTATGGAAATGGAAAAATGTCCCTCAAATATAAGTATCAACTTTATATTTATTTAAAGAATAATTATGTCAGCATAGAGCAGATGTAATTTACAGAGCAACTGAATAAGTACTTCATATGACATATTCCTTGTCTGTTCATGTTACTGATCTACATATGATTACAGACTTTTTAAAAATGATTTAGTTATTTATTTGAAAAAGTTGGAGGGAGGGAGAGACAGAGAGAGATCTTCCATCCACTGATTTTTCTCCCCAAATGGCTGGCTGTAATGGCTGGGGCTGGGCCAGGCCAAAGCCAGGAGCTTCATCCGAATCTTCCACGTGGGTACAAGGACCCAAGGACTTGGGCCGTATTCCACTGTTTTCCCAGGCACATTAGCAGGGAGCTGGATCAGAAGTGGAGCAATCGGTCGGCACTTAACTGCTGCCAATATGGGATACCGGTGCTACACTACAGCACTGGCCCCCAATTTTTTTTTTTTTTTTTTTTTTTTTTTTATTCATTTGAAAGGCAAAGTGACAGAGAGAGATGTTCTATCCACTGGTTCACTCCCTAAATGGCCTCAAAGGCCAGGGGTGGGCCATGCTGAAACCAGGAGCCAGTAACTCCATTATCCAAGTCTCCTGCATAGGTGGCAGGGGCCCAAGCACTTGGACCATCTTCTGCTACTTTGCCAGGTGCAGTAACAGAGAGCTGGATTAGAAGTGGAGCAGCCAGGACTCGAATTGGTGCCCACATGGGATGCTGGTGTTGCAGGTGGTTACTTAACCCACTGTGCCACCACACTAACCCTTTTGATTACAAACTTTATGAATAATTGTCCACAGATTTCTAAATTGATATGTGTTACATATTTAGTTTTGTTAATTTGAAAGGAGTGAGGTCATTGTAGTCCTACTAAATGACATTTCCAGACAAAGTTCTCTTTCTGACTAGGTTGCTACGTTTCATATGTGGAAAGATGGTGAAAGGAATGTGAATAGCAAATAGCTTAACTTAGAAATCTTTGGCCATTAGTGTTCAGAACACACAATGTAAATTCTTGAAGAAACCAAAGCAGAACTTGGTTTGATCACTTAGACACTTTTCTTTTCCTTTCTTAGCAATAATAATTGGCCCTGATGGACATCCCTTGACTGTCTATCCTTGCATGATTTGTGGGAAGAAGTTTAAGTCCAGAGGTTTCTTGAAAAGGCACATGAAAAACCACCCTGAGCACCTTACCAAGAAGAAGTATCGCTGCACTGACTGTGACTACACTACCAACAAGAAGATAAGTTTACACAACCACCTGGAGAGCCACAAGCTGACCAGCAAGACGGAGAAAGCTATCGAATGCGATGAGTGTGGGAAGCATTTCTCTCATGCTGGGGCTTTGTTTACTCACAAAATGGTGCATAAGGAAAAAGGAGCCAACAAAATGCACAAGTGTAAATTCTGTGAATATGAGACAGCTGAACAAGGGTTATTGAATCGCCACCTCTTGGCAGTCCACAGCAAGAACTTTCCTCATATTTGTGTGGAGTGTGGTAAAGGTTTCCGTCACCCATCAGAGCTCAAAAAGCACATGCGAATCCATACTGGCGAGAAGCCATACCAGTGCCAGTACTGCGAATATAGGTCTGCAGACTCTTCTAATTTGAAAACGCATGTAAAGACTAAGCATAGTAAAGAGATGCCATTCAAGTGTGACATTTGTCTTCTGACTTTCTCAGATACCAAAGAGGTGCAGCAACATGCTCTTATCCACCAAGAAAGCAAAACACACCAGTGTTTGCATTGTGACCACAAGAGTTCGAACTCAAGTGATTTGAAACGACACATTATTTCAGTTCACACAAAGGACTACCCCCACAAGTGTGACATGTGTGATAAAGGCTTTCACCGGCCTTCAGAACTCAAGAAACACGTGGCTGCCCACAAGGGTAAAAAAATGCACCAGTGTAGACATTGTGACTTTAAGATTGCAGATCCATTTGTTCTAAGTCGCCATATTCTATCAGTTCACACAAAGGATCTTCCATTTAGGTGTAAGAGATGTAGAAAGGGATTTAGACAACAGAATGAGCTTAAAAAGCATATGAAGACACACAGTGGCAGGAAAGTGTATCAGTGTGAGTACTGTGAGTATAGCACTACAGACGCCTCAGGCTTTAAACGGCATGTTATTTCCATTCATACGAAGGACTATCCTCACCGATGTGAGTACTGCAAGAAAGGGTTCCGAAGACCTTCAGAAAAGAACCAGCACATAATGCGACATCATAAAGAAGTTGGCCTGCCCTAGCGATACTTCTACAGAGATACTGGCCTTGAAGCAGAAAGTTAAATTTAAAGCCTATTAGTGTCGTTCATATACAATACTGTATATTGATTTATGCTGTGTACAAATAGAATTATTGCTTCTAGTTGACTTTCTTTTTTACATTTTGTTCAGTAGTGTGTTCTGAATTCTATTCAGTTTGTTTAATAAATGGGGAAAAACAGCAACAAACTAGTTGCTTTTAATAAAGTAATCCCTGATTCTATACTGAATTTTTCTATCTTAGAAGTTTTATATTTATTTAAATATTTACCTTGCTTACCTTGATGGTACTCTTCTAAGACCATTTAACTTAAGGTAACTTTAGATTGGTAACTCTGAAAGTTTTCATGTTGATTCATTACCACCCTGTCCCCCCCCCCCCCCCCCCCATGGATTTCTCACAGTGAAGTTGTCAGAGACATCTACTAATATAAATGGGAGATATTACAGTCAGGTCTAACTCTCATAACATGGGAATCCTTTACTTGTCTTAAGATTTTCAGATCATACTACAATGAAAGTTTCCATTTGAGCTTTTGTGTCCCTGGCTTCGCTGAGTAAAGAACAGTGGCTGGGTTTGTGTTTACTTTTCATTTTATTTAGCAGACAAAATATATTTTTGACTTTCTTTGGACTATTTACATCTTTTGTCAGTGTAGTAAGCTTTTAGAAAAACTTATTGAAAATTTGGCTTGATCCTGTTGTAATTTGATTCTTCTGTCTGTGCTGCTTTGTCTTGGAATGGTTGTGTGCTATAAATGAGACTTAATGAGGATTGCATTTTGGAATCTGCTAGAGGTAACTCCTGGCTCATAGGATCTTTTGCAACTTTATATATGTAAATGTACCCTGATTTATATATATACACATATATATATATAACACATGTATCTGTGTGTATTGCTTATTTTACATATTTAAACACACAACCCCAAGTAGTAATTGTTTAAAATCTATAATGAAAAGTATTAAATTTACAGTAACACGGAAGATCCAGGGATGCATGAGAGAGCATTTTGTAAGTCATGCTCTTCAGAGAGACTACTCAGGTGAAGAATTAGAAGGAAAATAAGGACACTAGTATTTTTAAAGAGTAAAGGTATTTTCTTTTAAATATCTTTGGTAATTGAGAAATAGAAGTTAAGACATTTCTAGATAGAATGTTTTCATACAATTTCAGCTCCATGCCTTTATATTTTTTTGAAAAGCTAATGAATATCCAGACGTGACTCCTTCAGTTCTCTCTGAGAAGCCTGAGAGAGAATTCTGTCTCGCCAAGGGAGGGGGACAGAGAGGTAGCGATGGCTCTATGGACCAGAGAACTGGTGCTAATTATGACTTAACTTGGCAAGTTCAGCCTGCTGTGTTGTTCCTTAGACAGTTACAGTTAGCAAACTTTAAACACCTTTAGAACACTCAAGTTGGCTTTTATTGGAAGATACAGGTGAGTTTCAAGTGCGTAAGGAAAGTCTGAGGCCTTATTTGGAACATCACCAAGTCTTTGACAGTTCTGTTTTTCTTTGTGAGTTGGCATCTTTTAACAAATGGGCCTGAGTCAGAGTCATACATTCATAAAACGAACTCAGTTAATTACAATTTTGTTAAGATGATTTGGAGAACAGAATATAGTTTTGGGAGTGGTCCCTTAGATTGGCTGTTGGCACACACATCTGGCACATCATGGGAAATTTAGAAGTTTTCTTCCCACTCGATAGCTGCCTTGCCACCTCATTATGGTGCTCCATCCCCTTTGCGCCATTAGGTTTCTACTTTTCATCTTTCTCTTTGCCACCCATATTTGTATTTAATAGTTATATTTTTTAGAGTTAGAAATCTAAATATTTGATGTTTGGCAAGCCTCTAAAGTGCTAATTCAATTAAGGGTGATTCTAAATCAAATTCTTAAGGCTGGTATGAACTCAAATGCCAAAGCCAAGGCATTGGTTTTTCCTAGACTATCCTATAGGGAATATCTTCTTGGCCCCCATTCAAGCTTTTTTTTTCTTTAACTTACAGCTGTATGATTCATTGCCCCACTATTCTTGAAAGCTCTGTTTTTGTGAGAACCTTTAAAATCTCCCGTAATTTTTATTTTTCCCAGAAATAATGTAAAAGAAGACACTTAAATGAAAGTGGTTATTTACTAATTTTAACCATCTTGTAAAAATTCAGAAAATGTAAATGATTGGGTCATTTATATTTTTTTAAATAAACTGAAAGATAAAGAACACAACACTTTACACTCTTTATATTTCTCTTATGTAATCTGGAATCATACACCGTTCTTTTCTTTTTTAAGCACAATATTGAAACCTTTAAAAGGTATTTAAGGGTTTGGTCAAGTGAATATAAAATGTATTTGTCTGTATAAAGAGAAAATGAAATTGTAGTCACTGTTATGTACTGACATTAGTTACAACCTAGTTTTAATTCTTAAAACAATTTTGATTAGCAAAGCTAAAAAATGGATGTTTCAGTTAAATGTTTTAAAGAGGTACAGATTTTTACAAGGACATAATATAAGTTATTGTTCTGTAGAAATATCCTATTAAATATTGTATGACCCTTCCTCTGTACACTTTGTATAAAAAGTAAAATACATAAAAAGAAAATCATATAGGGATGTGTGACATTATTGTAATTGTGTACTTGAGAATAACGTGCAAAAATAAAAATCAGAATATTTTCCTGTTAATAAACGTTTAGTCTATTTGATACCAATACTAAGTTAATGCTTTTTCTTAAGGAAAATGTACAGTTTTTGTAAACCTAATAAACATCAAAAGTAGTTTATTATTTTCATTCCCCACCCCCCATTTCTTAAGTCCTTTTATGCAGCAGTGGAATGCAAAATGCTTGATTGCTTTGAATTTTGTGACTTGGATGCAAATACTGATAATATTTCAGTCTTATAAATTTGCAAGTAATATTGCGGAGAAGTTAAGAGGTGATTGGTGAGTCCTTTGATGAGCATGTCCTTGAACTTCATTTTTTTCTTTTCATAAAGGATTTGTTTTATTAGCATCTCCAGTTCCCTAGAGATAAATTACCCATGCATGAAGTGGTTTTTGAGAGCACTTACGACTCATTTCCGAATCCACAGCATACTTACTCAGTAGGGACTGTCCCACTTCCACTGCAGAAGTCTTTCCCTCCAGTTAATCTTTTGTGCCCAGTTTGGAGGGCACTAGAGGACACTAACACACTAGACAATGGTTGTTATAGCAAAAATCCAAGATCAGGCAGAAGTTGTCATCAGCCCAAAGAGATTTTCACCAGCTTTGATTTTAAAGATGAGAGTCTGTAGTTCATCTGTAGGAACAAGTGTTTGGTAGTTGAAACAGTAAGTAACCAAAGCGTGAGGGAAATGATCAAAGAGAATGTGGTAAACGTCACTGTCCAGAGCCGTAAATCAAATCACACGCTGAGAGTCTTAGTTGTAATAGAACACCTGGCAAATGGCAGGTGACCTATCGGTGCCCTTCACCAGTTGGATAACATGCTGCTACGTTCTCTGAGAATCACAATGTTTATTTCCTGCATATTTTAGCATTCATTTGACCAGTCTGATATTTTGGGGCAGTGGTTTTCAGGTGTCAAATGGCAGCACTGGCAGCGTTGTAGTCACCTGGGACTTGGTTGAAGATGCAAATTCTCATCTGCCCAGTCTTGTTGAATTGCGAAAGCAAGCGTGGGGCCTTGCTTCTTAGAGGTCTTAACATGTTTTTCAAGTGATTTTGATGCATACTCAAGTTTGGGAAACACGATTTTAGAGCACATGAGAAACTTAAAGATTTCTGCTGCAACATGTTGTGTGATAGGCAAAATCACAAAAACAAATTAGAACAATGAAAATAAGATGCAGACACTTCCTACCTTGCCTGTACTCCTTTTAAAGTGTAGCTTGCTAGTCACTAAGTATATCCTTTAGTGCACATGTAAATAGCCTGTACTTCCTAAGCCTTGTATGGCCTCCCATAGTCATATTCCTCAGAGGTAAACAGAACTCGAAGGAAGATGCAGCAAATAAAAGACTGACAAAACTGTGTGTGTGTGTGTGAGAGAGAGAGAGAGAAAGAGAGTTTAATTGGTCCAGGATTACTAAGTAATTCATATCCAAAAAACCACTTTGCCATATTCTACAGCTTTTTACATAAGGTCAAATTTAAGTTTACCCAATGGATTTTTTTTTTGTTTTGTGTACATATTGTTTGCCTTTTTCATAAAATAATTCTTGAATTTGTTATATATTGTTTCTGTTATTTTTGACATCTTTGCTATTGTAAATAAATTCCTATTTTGTTTTAAGTTACCCTAGTGGAGTGTTGGCTGTAGACAAGGAATACACACAAATGCACACTTGCACACACACTCAGAAGTGAGGAGACTTTAATCACACAATTCCCAACTTGCTACAAGCTGAAAGTGATTGACTCCTTCAGTAGTATAGCACCAAGGAAAGTGTCACTGTTCAATGTAGGCACAGTGTCTGCACTTTCTTGAATTTAAAAATAATTTTCTGACCTCCAGGATGGAAATACTTCGTTCACCAAGTTTGAGGTCAAAATCAAGAATTAGTTTCCTGTATTTGATTTTTCCTGTTCTGTTGGTCTCCCATGTTACTTGTATTGCTCGTATTGGTGAATACAAGGGATTTGGAAGGTAGTGGCCTGCTGATAGTGTAAAGCTATTAGGATATGTTGATAACCAAAAACCTGGTTAGGAGTTGTGGATGGCATTTAGCTATGTGTATTACCACAGAAATACCTAAACATGTTGACTTGTTAGCTAGTTAACTATACTTGTTAACTAGTCCTGTAATACTGCATTTCCAAGAAGGGTCGGTTTCTGCTTGTCTTTCATATTGGTGTTTGGCTTTAAATGCAGAAACTGTTTCCTTTTGCCTGAGATTCTTTGAAATAAGATCGTTGAAATGAGAGCAGCTATTGCAAAGCCATCTCTTGGACTTTGGGAGGTTCTCATCATACCTGTCTGCCCCTCTGGGTTCCAACCACGTTGAAAATTGAGTGTGTGACTTAGCTAGTAAAGCTGGCTTGGAAAACTGAGCAGCTGAAATGAGTCTGCTTCCAATTTATTTCTCCCCTCATCTAGGCCATGGCTGATGTAGCCAGTCAGTGGAAGGCATGGGGCCCACCTTCCTCTTCTCTGCCAGCTGCACAGAAATGTAGCAGCCTCTCTTACCTGTCCCAGGCTGGGACACAGAAAGCCAGAGAGGAGTTCCTTATGCCATCCTAATAAAATAAAGGTTAGTCCAATTCTGGCTTGCCCTCTGGCTGGGTAGTGCCAGCAAAAGCTGACATTGCCCCTTTAGCCTTGTGTATTACCCGTTTTACCTATATTGATTTTTACTGTTATCTTTTCAGGTAGTGACTGTGACATACTTTCAGAGTTTTGGTTTCTGTTTCTCCTAAAGCAGCTTGCTTTAACTGTACAGAAAGATAATTTTTAGATGTAGGAGTTTGGTGCAGTGGCTTAAGTTGCCATTTGGGATGCGCGCATCCCAGATCAAAGTACTGGTTTGAGTCCCAGCCCCTGTGTTTCTGATCCAGCTTCCTGCTAATGCACATTCTACCCATGTGGGAGACCTAGATGGAGTTGTGGGCTCCTGGCTTCAGCTTGGCTCAGCCTTGGCTGTTGTGGGCATTTGGGGAAGATCTCTCTCTTTCTGCCTTTTAAATAAGTAAAAACTTTTTTTAAAGCTATACTACCTGGCCAGTAACTAGCTTTTACTATTGCTAGTTTTTTTTTTTTTTTAATTAATTTACTTATTTGAAAGAGTTACACAGAGAAGAGGCAGAGAGAGAGGTCTTCCATCCGATGGTTCACTTCCCAATGGCCACAACGGCCAGAGCTCCGCCGATCCAAAGCCAGGAACTAGGAGCTTCTTCCTGGTCTCCCACAGAGGTGCAGGGGCCCAAGGACTTGGGCCATCTTCTGCTTTCCCAGGCCCTAGCAGAGAGCTGGATCAGAAGAGGAGCAGCTGGGACTAGAACCGGCGCCCATATGGGATGCCGGTGCTTCAGGCCAGGGCTTTAACCTGCTGCACCACAGCACTGGCCCCAAGAAAACATTTTTTTTTAAAAGGGCAAATTTACTTACTACACAAGGATGGAAATCTTGCAAGTTATTTTTATTTCACACTTTCCTAATAAAAATTGGAAAAATCACAATCCTACCTTCATTAAAAGGATTATTCTTTTCCAATCGTAGTCCATACACATAAGTATTTTTTATCTGTTTTGTAATCACAGCATAAATTCTGTGTAATTTTCAAACATCAAGTGTATTTCTGTATCTGTTGGTAGTCTCTAGACATTTTAATATGCAGTCTCTTTTGAGAGAATATGAAAAACTCAGAATGCTACAAAGAAAGTACCTTTCCTGCCTCAATCCCATCCCAGAACATTATTATCCTTTGAAAAATATCTTTACCGAGTTTTACTTTTATTAGACTTTTTTTCAGTTGCAGAGTACATGTTAGTGTAACAAGTGTATAATACAAAATAAGTACAAAGACAAATTTAATGATCTTACCCCTATACTTCCTCTACACCAATTTCCTTGAGATAACCATAGACAACAGACTGTACATCTTCCCTCCATGCTAGGACAAACCTGTGCAACCTCTGGGAATGGGTCTCAGACGTCAGTCATTTTCAAGCTCTTCAGGTGATTACAGTGTGCAGCCATGGTTGAGAACCCCTCTTCTAGATTTGCAATTTATTGCCATAGAGATAGCTGCACACAACATTCTCATTTTTATCTATTATGTGCTGGTCTCTTATTTTACTCTTGAATTTCTGGTTTCTTGTCTTAAATGTATGTTTTGTTTTCTCATACTTCTTTAAACAGGTTTTCAGAGGTCTAGCTATTTTGTAGGCATTATCAAAGAAAGCACTCTTAATTTTGTCCATTCTTTGTAATTTCAAATTTCTATTTTTTTAAGATTTATTTCTTTTAAAGTCAGAGACACTACCCAAATGGCCACAATGTCTTACTCACCATCTCCAGTGCTATGCTTGCTGTTTAATGACATTCAACACTTGTTGAACAAACAGAATACATTTGTTATTTTTTCTTTTCTTTTATTTAATGAACATAAATTTCCAAAGTACAGCTTATGGATTACGATAACTTCCCCCTCCCATAACTTCCCTCCCACCCACAACGCTCCCCTCTCCCTTGATATCTTTTTTAAAGATTTATTTATTTATTTGAAAGAGTTACACAGAGGAAGAGACAGACGCATATACACATACACAGATCGAGAGCTTCCATCCACTGGTTCACTCCCCAAATGGCCATAACGGCTGGGGCTGGGCCAGGCCAAAGCCAGGAGTCAGGAACTTACTTTGGGTCTCCCACATGGGTGTAGGGGCTCAAGTACTTGGACCATCTTCTGCTTTTCCAGGCCATTAGCAGGGAGCTGGAACAGAAGTGGAGCAGCTGGGACTTGAACTGGCACCCACATGGGATGTAGGCAATGTAGGTGGTGGCTTAACCCCCTATGCCATGATGCCAGTTCCTGGATTTCTATGTTTTTAAAATATTTATTTGAGAGGCAGAATTACAGACACGGGGGCGGGGAGAGCTTCCACCCACTGATTCACTCCCCATATGGCTGCATCGGCTGGAGTTAGCCTGTAATCAACACAGAATAGATTTGAAGATACTGTGTGTTAGGCATCTAGGTTAAGTTTTTTCAACTTCAACGGGATATAATTCAGCTCTTCTTTTTTAAGATTTTTTTTTTATTTGAAAGAGTCACAGAGAGAAGAGAGAGAGAGAGAAGAGAGGAAGGAGAGAGATGGCTTCCATCTGCTGGTTTACTCCCTAAAATGGCTTCAATGACTGGGCCTGGGCCAGGCTGAAGCCAGGAGCATCTTCCAGGTCTCCCACACAGGTGCAGGGGCCCAAGCACTTGGGCCATCTGCCACTGCTTTCCTGGGCCACAGAGAGCTGGATGGGAAAAGGAGCTGCTGGGACTGCAACCGGAGCCCAGATGGGATGCCAGTGCCACAGGCAGAGGCTTAGCCTCCTATGCCACAGCACCAGCCTCTAAATAACATCTCTTTCGAGATACAACTCATAGACCATAAAATCCAACCACTTATTATATACAATTCGAATTTTAGTAGTTTCATAGAGTTGTGCAACCATCAGCAAAATCTAAGTTTAGAATATTTCATCATCCTGCAAAGAAATCTCATACCCATTAGCATTCACTTCCTACTTCCCTGATCCATGCAGGCCCTGGCAACTGCTATTTTCAGTCTCTGTAGGTTTGCTATTTTGGCCATTTAAAATAGAGTCATATAATATGTGTTCTTTTTGACTGCTTTTAAAATTGACTTAAGAAGTCATCCATGTTGTAGCATGTGTTGGTACTTCATTCCTTTTTATGATCGAATGTGTTCTGTTGTATGGTTATATCATGGTTTGTTTACCCATTCATCCCTCAGCTGATGGACCTTTGAGTTGTTCCTCTTTTTGGATATTATGAACAATGCTCCTGTAAGCATTTATGTACAAGTTTCTGTGTGTGTGTTTTCTTTTCACTTCTCTTGGCTATATATCTATGGGTAGAATCTCATCATGGGCTTTGTCATTTGTATATCTTCTTTGAAGAAATGTCTGTTAAATCCTTTGTCCATTTTTAATTGTGTTATCTTTTTATTGAGTTGAAAGAATTATATGTAATCATATTTCTTAGGGCAAGTTCAAGCATTTTGTTGTTCTTCAAGGATGTCTTAGTGTTCTTGGTCCTTTGCAATTTCCATGTACTCTATATTTTAAGCATTTATCATCTGATTAGAAATGTATCATTCATAACATGTTCCATTTTAAAAAGTCTTTGTGCTTTTATCATTTTGATTTTCTCATGGTTTAGATTAATCTTTTGCAAGCAGAATATAGGAAGATTTTAAAAATTGAATATGAAAATCTTAGTCTTTTAACTAATTTTTAATGCCATTGATATATTTGCTATTTAGTCAACCCAGCATACTTTTTCACATTTTATCATCAAAATATTTCAACCATAAAGGAAAGCAAAATGGAATAGGATAATGAACCTTTGTTTACTCATCATCCTGATTCAGTAATGACCAACATTTTGTCAGTCATTTTCTTTTAAAGATTTATATATTTTTTTTAAGGTAGAGTTATAGAGAGGCAGAGGCAGAGAGAGAGAGGTCTTCCATCTTCTGATTCACTCCCCAGATGGCTGCAACAACTGGAGCTGGGCTGATCTGAAGCGGGAACCTGGAGCTTCTTCTGAGTCTCCCACATGGGAGGACTTGGGCCGTCTTCCACTGCTTTCCCAGGCCATAGCAGAGAGCTGGATCAGAAGTGGACAAGCTGGGACTAGAACCGGTGCCCATCTGGGATGCTGGCACCACAGGTGGCGGCTTTACCCTCCATGCCACAGTGCCGCCCCCATATTGTTTAAATTGCTCTTTTCTGCATCTCTGATCTTCCTTCTGTTACCATTTTTTGTTGTGCCAGAAGAATACTTTTTAGAGATTCCTTTACTACAAGTCTACTGGCGGCAAATTTGCTCAGTTATTTGTCTGAAAATATCTTGTGCTGTCTTTACTCTTTTTAAAATTTTTAAGATACTTATTTGAAAGGCAGAGAAGGAGGTGGGGAGAGAGAGAGACCTTACATTCTCACTGGTTCACTCCCCAAATGCTACAACAGTCAAAAGTGGATTAGGCTAAAGTCAGGAGCCAGGAACTCCATCCGGGTCTTCCACATACTTGAGCCATCACGTACTGCCTCCCCGGATGTGCATTAGCAGGAAATGGCATGGGCAGCACAGGTGGGACTTGAACTAGGCACTCCAATATGGGATGTGGGTGTCCCAAGTGGTGGCTTCACCCGCTGTTCCACAACATGTGCCCCTGTTCTTATTCTTTTATTTATATATCTTTAAAGGATGCTTTTGTTAGGTATAGAGTTCTAGGTTGGTAATTATTTTCATTATATTGCTTTCAGGTGTCCATTGTTACTAATGAGAAGTCAGTTAATTGATCCAGTTATTGTTCCTTGGAAAGTAATCATTTTTCCCCCACCTCTTTGTGCTTCCCACCCCCACCCCCCGGCAGTTTCACTATGAGATGTCTGGGTGTGAATTTGTTTTTATTTATGCTGCTTAGAATCAGTTGGGCTTCTTGAATCTAGATATTAATGTCTTTCGGTATCTCTTCAGATGTCGCTTCTTCCCCAATCTCTTAATTCTTTTGGGAGTGAAATATACAAATATGTTAGATCTTATCCTCTGTGTCTCTTAAAATTTTAAAAATTTATTTATTTGAGAGGCACAAAAAGGGGGAGGGAGAGAGAGAGAGAAGGAATATGAACTCTTCCATATGCTGGTTCACTCCCCTAAATGCCCTCGATTGCACAGACTGGTCTGAGACCATAGCCAGGAGCCAGAAATACAATTCAGGCCTCCTATGTGGGTTGCAGGAACCCAACTACTTGAGCCATCATTGCTGCCTCCCAGGGTCTGCATTAGCAGGAAGCTGGAGTCAGGAGCTGGAGGTGGGTATCCAGCCCAGGCACTCTGATATGGGATATGGGTGTCTTAATCTGCTATCTTAAGTGCTAGGCCAACTGTCCACCTCTCTTATACTTACAGTTATTTATTCTAAAGACACAGAGAGAGCTCCTTCCACTGGTTCACTCCTCCAATGCCTGCAACAGCTTGGGCTGGGCTAGACTGGGCCAGGCTGAACCTGGAAGCTGGCTGGGAATTCAGTCTGGGTTCCCCACACGGGTGGAGAGGACTCAACTACTGCATTAGTAAGAAGCTGGAATCGGGAACCAGAGCTAGCTGTCAAACTAGGTATTCCAGTATGGGATGCAAGCATATTAACTGGCGTCTTAACCACTAGGCCAAATGTTTGCCTCGCCTCTTAAACTTTTTAAAATGTGTTTGCCATCCTTTAGGTCTCTCTATGGTTCATTTAAGAATTGTTATTTATTTTTTTAAAAAAAATATTTTATTTATTTGAAAAGCAGAGCCATGGGGAGATGAGGGAGAGAGAGAGAGAGACAGAGAGAGAGAGAGAGGCCTTCCATCTGCTGGTTCACTCCCCAAATGGCCGCAATGGCTGGGGCTGGGCCAGATCAAAGCCAGGAGCCAGAGCTTCCTCCAGGTCTCCCACATAGGTGCAGGAGCCCAAGCAGTTGGGTCATCTTCCACCATTTTTCCAGGCACATTAGCAGGAAGCTGGGTCGGAAGTGGAGCAACCTGGACTCAAACTGATGCCGATAGGGGGTGCCTGGGTAGCAGGCGGTGGCTTTATGTGCTATGCTACAACACTGGCCTCTAAAATTTATTTTTATTTATCTTATTTATTTGAAAGGTAGAGTTAGAGGGAGAAGCAGAGAGGGAGAGGTCTTCCATCTGCTAGTTCACTCTCCACATGGCTGCAAACAGCTAGCATTGGGCCAGGTTGTAGCCAGGAGCCCGGAGCTTCTTTCAGGTCTCCCATATAGGTGCAGGGGTCCAAGCACTTGGGCCATCATGCATTGTCTTCCCAGGCACATTAGCAGGGGGCTGGATGGGAAATGGAGCAGTCAAGACTCAAACTGGCTCCCATATGGGATGCTGGTGCTGCAGGCGGTGGCTTAACCTGCTATGCCACAATGCTAGCCCCTATATTTTAATAGTTTCTTTTGACTACCTTCTAGTTAAATAATTTCATCATTAGCTACATATACTCTGGTATTTACTATGTTTTTTTTTTTTAATTATTTACTTTTGGGGCTGGTGCTGTGGCATGGCAGGTAAAGCTGCCCCTTGCAGTGCCAGCATCCCATATAGGCGCCGGTTCAAGTCCCGGTTGTTCCACTTCGAGTCCAGCTCTCTGCTATAGCCTGGGAAAACAGTGGAAGACGGCCCAAGTCCTTGGACTGCTGAGCCTGCATGGGAGACCTGGAAGAAACTCCTGGCTCCTGACTTTGGATTGGCCCAGCTCCAGCCATTGCAGTCATTTGGGGAGTGAACCAGCAGATGGAAGACCTCACTTTCTCTCTCTCTCTCTCTCTCTCTCTCTCTCTCTGCCTCTGCCTCTTTGTAACTCTGCCTTTCAAATAAAACAAATAATTCTTTTAAAAATTATTTATTTTTATTGGAAAAGGAGGGGGGTGGAGAGAGAGAGAGAGAGAGAGAGAGAGAGAATCTCCCATCTGGTTCACTCCCAAATGTCTGTAACAACTAGTACTGGGTCAGGCTGAAGCCAAGAGCTGGGGATTCGATCTAGGTCTCCCACGTGGATAGCCAGGAGCCAGTGCTTGAGCCTTCACCTTCTGACTCCCAGGATGTGCGTTCCCAGGAATCTAGGATCAGGAGCAAAACCAGAAGTGGAACCTTGGCTTGTCCAAAGCAGTGTCTTAAAGGCTATGCTGAACGGATGCCTCTTTCCTTCTTAGTTTTATTTCTTTGATTCCGCATGATTATTTTGATATTCATGCATATTGCTGTTGATTCCTTTTAGTTGCTGAATGTTATTCCATTGTATAGACAGATCAGAATCTATCCATGCATCTCTTGATGGACACTTGAATGTCCACAGTTTCAGGTTATTGCAGTAAAGCTGCTGCAAACATATATTTGTGTGGACATATGCTTTCCACTCTCTTGGGTAGATGACCTGACTGGTTTGTATGGTAGATCTATGTTTAACTTGTTGGATGTGGCCTGACAATTCTACTAGTAGTGTTAAGATAAGTTGCTCTGTATCCTCATCAACACGTGTTGTGGTCAGCCTTTTGACAAATTTTCTAGTGGTTATTTAGTAGTATCTCACTGTGTTTTTTTTTTTTGTCTTTTTATTTTACTTTTAAATAGTATATAGTACAATAAGCCTTTTTGGTAAGAGGTCTGTGGCTATTTTGCAAAATAACAAAATTGAATCTACTCTTATTTGGTTTTGGTGTAAAGTTCCATGAATTTTAATGAGTGTATGTGTTTGCTTAACCTCCACCACAAACTGGGAACAAAAAAATTCCACTGTCCCAAAAGTCTCCCTGCAGCTGCCTTGTAATCATACCCTCATCCAACCCCAGTCCCTGGCAACTAGCCATCTGTTATATCCATCGCTATAGTTTTCCTTTTTCCAGACTGTTATATGAATGAAATAATATAGTATACAGTATTTGAGAGTGGCTTCTTTCGCTCAGTAGAGTGACTTTGATTCATCCATGTTGTGTGCATCAATAGTTTGTTCCTTGTTATTGCTTAGTAGTAGTATTCTATTATAAAGGCTATATCACAAATATTTATTTACTCATCCATTGAAAGCTGTTTGGTTGTTTCTCGTTTTTTTACTCATGATTTGAGCTGCTATAAACATTCATGTACAGGTTGTTGTGAACATAAATTTTCATTTATGTAAGGTACATACCAAAAGTAGGATTTCTGGATAAAGCTTTTCCTTGGAGTGATTATACCATTTTATATTCTAAACCAAAACATGTGAGCATTCTAGTTTCTCTGAATTCTTATCAGCACTTGATAATGTTGGTTTTCTTTTTTTAGTCATTTTATTAGGTGTGTAATACTATCTCTTTTTTTGGTATTTATTTGAGAGGTGGGAGTTACAAACAGAGTCAGAGAGAGAGAGAGAGAGAGAGAGAGAGAGAGAGAGGTCTTCCATCCATTGGTTCACTTCCCAAATGACCACAACTGCTGGAGCTTTGCCGGTCTGAAGCCAGGAGCCAACAGCTTCTTCCAGGTATACCACACAGGTGCAGGGGCCCAAGGACTTGGGCCATCTTCCACTGCCTTCCCAGGCCACAGCAGAGAGCTGGATTGGAAGAGGAGCAGCTGGGACACAACCAGCACCCATCTGGGATGCCGGCACTGCAGGCGGAGGCTTAGCCCACTATGCCACAGCGCTGGCCCCTCATTATGGTTTTAATGTACATTTCCCTAATGACTAGTAATATTGAGCAACCATCCATATCCCCTCTTTGGTTTATTAATGTATTTTGCCCATTTTTAATGGAGTTGTTTTCTTACTGTTGTGTTATATTTATATATTCTGGATACAAATTCTTTGTTTGGTATGTGATTTGCAAATATTTTATTCTAGTCTGTGGCTTGGAAAAGTTTTGGCTATTATTAATCTGCTGTTAATCCTATCCACTGTAATTTCATGTCAGACACTGTAATTTTCATCTGGAAGTTCAATTTGAGTCTTTTGTTCATGTGTTCATGTCTTAACTTTTTTTTCATGTCTTAACTTTTTTTTTTAACTTTTATTTAATGAATATATACTTCCAAAGTACAGCTTATGGATTACATTGGCTTCCTCCCGCCCCCCCCCCCCCGGTACATGTCTTAACTTTTTGAACTTACCATAACTCTTAACGTTTGTGTCTACTTATTCTGTTTATTTTAGGGTTGGTTTTAATTCCTTTTCCCCCACATTATTTTGGGTTGTATTTTCCTACTTTTTCCCATGACTAATAATTTTTTAAAACAATTTATTTATTTAAGAGGCATAGTGACAGGAAGAGAGAGAGAGAGAGAGAGGGAGAGAGAGAGAGAGGGAGAGAGAAGCCTGGAACTCCATCCATGTCTCCCACATAGGTGGCAGGGACCCAAGTACTAGAGCAATCTTCTGCTCTTTCCTAGGCACATTAGCAGGAAGCTGGATCAGAAGCAGAGCAGCTGGGACTGCAACCTGCACTCTGATATAGGATGCCAGCATTACAAGCAGCCCCTTAACCCATTGCACAATGCTGGCTCTGACTAGTAATTTTTGATTGGGTATCAGACATTGTGAATTTCAGCTTGTTGAATGCTGGATAATTTTATAATCCTATAAACATTTTTAAGCTTTATTCTGGGAAATAGTTAAGTTACTTGAAGACAATTTGTTCTCTTCAAGTCTTTTTTTTATAAAGATATGTTAGGCAAGACCAGAATAGTGTTTAGGATCAATTATTCCCACAAGTGACCAAAATTTTCCTGAGTATTCTACCGAATTCTCTGAATTTTGAGATTGTCCAGTCTGGTTAGTGGCAACAGGCAGTGTTCTTGTTGCTGTTTAAGCTTTGAGTCCTGTTCCTTTTCATCTCTTCAGTTAGTTTCTTCCGTGGCCTTGGGTACTTTTCTAACAAGCTTTCACTGATTAGTGCTCTGCTGGATACTCAGGGAATCTCTGTTCATATCTGGGGCTGTGTCTTTTTGTATTTTCTCTTCTCTAGTGCTCATTCCCACAGATCCTAGCTCCTTTATCTCCCCAGATTCTCAGCTATGTCTCTTTTTTAAAAAATATTTTATATAAATTCTTTTAAAGATTTATTTATTTATTTGAAAGTCAGAGTTACACAGAGAGAGGAGAGGCAGAGAGAGAGAGAGACAGAGAGATCTTCCATCCACTGGTTCCCTCCCCAGATGGCCACAATGGCCGGAACTGCACTGATCCAAAGCCAGGAACCAGGAGCTTCTTCCCGGTCTCCCAAGTGGGTGCAGGGATCCCAGGACATCTTCTAATGCTTTCCCAGGCCATAGCAGAGAGCTAGACAGGAAGTGGAGCAGCCGGGTCTCGAACCGGCAACCATATGGGATGCCGGCGCTTCAGGCCAGGGCGTTAACCCTCTGTGCCACAGCGCCAGCTATGTCTCTTGAACTCAGGGAATGCACCATTACTTAATAACTCTTCCAGAGCAGTAAGGGGGCAGCAATCCAAGGGCTTGCCTTGATTATTTGCCAGCTCTCCCCATCACCATCACTTGTTTCTTAATGTTCCGTATCTTGTAACCTGTTGTCTCATTTGTTTTTTTAAATCTTTTTGGTTGTTTCAGATGAGGATAGGTTCAATCCTTTTATTTCATCTTGGTAAAAATCCAGGAATACTTTTCATTTAAATATTTGATGTTGTCCATGAAAACCTTCTAGAGATTAGTTGATTCTCTGCACAGTGCTGTTTTCTTACAAAATGGCTTTGCTTTATCTTCAGGTTGGCAGTTGCAAGTGGGCTAGTTTTCTTCAATCTAATCAGGGACTGCACTGATTTGCAGCTGGGAATGGCTTTTTGAAGGCTTATTCATTTCCGATTCACCTTTCTCCCTACTATGTAGCCCTTCAGAGACTCCAGTTGAAAACCTGGCGTGTTTACCAGGGTCCCTTATCCTTGGTGTGCTCTAAACTCTATCTAATGTCCTCCTGTCTTAGTCCATTTTCAGCTGCTATAATGGAATACCACAGACCAGGTAGTTCATAAACAATACAAGTTTATTTGGCTCATGGTTCTGGAGGTTGGGAAGCAAGATCAAGCATCCAAATGTAGTGAGGGCCTTTGTGCTGTATTATAATATGACAGAAAGCATCATATGGCAAGGGAGTACCTGAGAGAGAGAGAGAGAGAGAGAGAGAGAGAGGAAGGAAGAGAGAGCAAGAGGGGGAGGGAGAGAGAGAGAGAGAGAGACGTGGTCTGAACTCTCATGATAACTAACCTACTCCTGTGATGGCATTAACCCATTCCTGAGGTCATAGTGCACATGGCCTAATCACCTTTAATTTTTTTTATTTTTTTTTATTTTTTTTTTTGACAGGCAGAGTGGACAGTGAGAGAGAGAGACAGAGAGAAAGGTCTTCCTTTGCCGTTGGTTCACCCTCCAATGGCCGCCGCTGCAGCCGGCGCACCGCGCTGATCCGATGGCAGGAGCCAGGATCCAGGTGCTTTTTCCTGGTCTCCCATGGGGTGCAGGGCCCAAGCACCTGGGCCATCCTCCACTGCACTCCCTGGCCATAGCAGAGAGCTGGCCTGGAAGAGGGGCAACCGGGACAGAATCCGGCGCCCTGACCGGGACTAGAACCCGGTGTGCCGGCGCCGCAAGGTGGAGGATTAGCCTATTGAGCCACGGCGCCGGCTCGCTTTTTGTCTTTTCTTAAGATTCATTCATTTATTTGAGAGGCAGAGTTACAGAGAGAGAGAGAGAGAGAGGTCTTCCATCAGCTGGTTCACTCCCCTAAATGGCCACAATGGCCGGAGCTCAGCCAATCCAAAGCCAGGAATCAGGAGCTTCCTCTAAGTCTCCCAAGTGGGTGCAGGAGCCCAAGCACTGGGCCATTTTCTTTTTATTCTATTTTTTTAAAAAAAGATTTTTTTTATTTATTTGAAAGTCAGAGTTACACAGAGAGATGGAAAGGCAGAGAGAGAGAGAGAGAGAGAGAGAGAGAGAGAGGTCTTCCACCCACTGGTTCACTCCCCAGGTGGCCACAACAGCTGGAGCTGGGTCGATCCGAAGCCAGGAGCCTGGAGCTTCTTCCAAGTCTCTCACGTGGTTGCAGGGGCCCAAGGACTTGGGTCATCCTCTACTGCTTTCCCAGGCCGTAGCAGAGAGCTGGATCAGAAGTGGAGCAGCTGGGACTTGAACTGGTATCCATATGGGGTGCCAGTGCTGCAGGCGGAGGCTCAGCCTACTGTGCCATAGCCCTGGTCCCTCAGCTGCTTCTTTAAAGTCAATAAATTCCTTGGAGAGTAAAGCAGCACTGAAAGTTTGTCTCGCCTTTCTGTGTTTCTCAAGTCTTTTTAATCTTGGCTCTCAAGTACTCATTGCATTGGTAGCTCTCCGAAACCTTCAAGTAGATTGTAAGTGATACCTTACCCTATTTTTCTGGTGATACTTAGTGAGAGAGTTTGGTATTCGAGAGGTTGGTCCACTTTTGCCAGAAACAGAAAATCTACCTTTTATTTCTTGTTCATTACTTTCTTATAGTTCATCAAAGATTTGAAACTTGAGTTCTGTTCTATAGTTGTAACTCCCAGAGTTGATTCGTGTTAGCTCCTAGTTTAAATGGATACGTCGTTCACTGTCAGGTGTTTCACCATTGCAGCGCCATTTCTGAGCTCTTTAGCTGGCTTCAGCATTGATTGGTTGGATTTTTTTTTTTTTTTTTGGACAGGCAGAATTAGACAGTGAGAGAGAGAGAGACAGAGAGAAAGGTCTTCCTTTGCCGTTGGTTCACCCTCCAATGGCCGCCACGGCCAGCGCACCGCGCTGATCCGAAGGCAGGAGCCAGGTGCTTCTCCTGGTCTCCCATGGGGTGCAGGGCCCAAGCACCTGGGCCATCCTCCACTGCACTCCCGGGCCATAGCAGAGAGCTGGCCTGGAAGAGGAGCAACCGGGACAGAATCCGGCACCCCGACCGGGACTAGAACCTGGTGTGCTGGCGCCGCTAGGTGGAGGATTAGCCTAGTGAGCCGCGGCGCCGGCCATTGGTTGGATTTTATTCACAAAAGTTTTTCTGTGGGGTCTTCCTTCCCCTGTCCCAACTGCCTTGATTTCTCTCCATGTCCATCTGTAGTTGCTAACCTTGAGTTATTTCTTATTATTTTCCTGGGTTTATTTTACTGTTTCTTTAATATTGCGTTTTTCTAGATTTACACAGTCGCTTGCTGGAATACATCCTCTACATTCTTGAAACTTTAGGTCCTGGCATGTCTGAATATGCCTACACTATTTTCACTCGTGCTAGATGAAGCTGTATTATTCTATTTTTACAGCATTTGGAGGTACTTATGAGAGTTCCAAGGATAAACTTATTCTCTTGCTTTTGAAGCAGTATGTTTTTCCTTTTTGGACACTTTAGATTTTTTTCCCCTTTTATTCTTGGTATCCTACTATTTCAGCACAGTAGGTCCAAATATGTATTTTAAAATTTATCTTACTTGGATTTAAATGACTCTTAAATATGAAAACTGGTGTCTATTTTTTCTTAACCTCTGGGGAATTTTTGTCTTTTTTTTTTTATGACTTCAAGCCAATAGTCATTCATTCCATTTAAATGAAACCATGAAGAGACACAATTAAATCATGAAATCTATTGTAGGCAGTGAATATCTTTGACAGCACCTCCATGCCTAGGCCCATCCCATTCCACTTCATTTTAATTTTCAAGAAAATTTATTGGAGAGGGAGAGGAGGAGGAGGAGGTGGAGGAAAGAAAGTGAGCAAGAGAGTGAGAGAGCACTCTCATCCACTAGTTCACTCCCCGATACCCGCAGTGGCCAGGGCTGGGCCAGGCTGAAACCAGGAGCGGGAACCCAATCTGAGTGTCCTCATAGGTGGCAGGAACCCAATACCTGTACTAGTACCTGCTGTCTCCTGGTGTGGACCCTAGAACAAAGCTGGAATCGGGAGCAGAGCTGGGACTCAGATCCAGGCACTCTGGTGTGGAATGTGTGTATACCAATGCCTGCCCTTCCTCTCATTTTTTTTTTAGATTTTTATTTATTTATTTGAGAGGTAGAGTTACAGACAGAGAGAGGGAGAGACAGGGAGAAAGGTCTTCCTTCCATTGGTTCACTCCCCAAATGGCTGCAATGGCTGGAGCTGTGCCCATCTGAAGCCAGGAGCCAGGTGCTTCTTCCCAGTTTCCCATGAGGGTGCAGGGGCCAAGACACTTGGGCCATCCTCTACTGCTTTCCCAGGCCACAGCAGAGAGCTGGACTGGAAGAGGAGCAGCTGGGACTAGAACTGGTGCCACACGGGATGCCGCCACAGGCATTAACCTACTGCGCCAGGGCGCCAGCCCCCTTCCTCTCATTTCAAAAAACTATTTTCCCCTTTATTTTCTTTAGCTCCCCCTAGAACCTTGATTAGATCAGTACTGATACTTCTGTTTGTCGCTCCCCGTCTTCATGGGGGAACGACACTAAACCCTGCCTAGGCTTCATATCCGAGTCACGGCACCATTATGTCACTCCCCGTCTTCGTGGAGGAACAACACAGGACCCTGCGCTGTTCTTTTGTCTGCTCGGCCATCCCCGGGTTTGCTGCTGGTTCTTCCCGGGTTGGCTACTGTCCCTTCCACCTCCATGGAAGGGCGGTTCCCCCTGGCCACTTTCCCCACTTCCGCAGGGGAGCGGCACACCGCCGGCCGGCTCTTCTCGGGGGCTGCACAGGTGTTCCCCTTAGATGTTCCCCTTAGATGTTCCTGGTGCATGCCGTCTCTCTCCTCCTTTATAGTCCTCCTCCGCCAATCCTAACTCGGCTGCCCACACGCCGAGTATGCTGCTCTCCTCCAATCAGGAGCAAGTCCTACAGTTTATTGGCTGAACTGGAGGCAGCTGTGTAGAAGCTGTTTTCTCCTCTCCCAGCGCCATATTGTGGGAGAGCAGATGCATAGAATAAGTCTTAATTCCAGTAACTTAGTCTAGTCCGAATTGCTCCCCACACTGTTCTCTTTTCTTTGACATTTTACTGCCTGTTGCCATGTGTTCTAAGAAAATCACTCAGAAAAACTTATTCTCCAGCTGGAGTATTTTGATATACAATTTTTATTTCCCAATCTTTAATTGGTTTGTTTTAAACAGCCAGTTGTTTTATGAATGTGATATTCTCTCTAATTTTGCTGTGGATATTAAATTATAATTAATTTTAAGTCATCTTGTGTTTGCTACATCTACACTTAATAATTTTAATATAAACCAGAGCCTTACGTGATGCATTGATTGCAAGTCATCCATCCAAGGAAACCTAGGTCAGCAGTCAAAATCCATGACAAAAAAAGATTTATTTTATTTATTATTTGACAGGCAGAGTTACAGAGAGAGGTAGAGACAGAGAGAGGTCTTCCATCTGCTGGTTCACTCCCCAGATGGCCGCAATGGGTGGAGCTGCACTGATCTGAAGCCAGGAGCCAGGTGCTTCTCCTGGTCTCCCATGCTGGCGCAGGGCCCAAGCACTTGGGCCATCCTCCACTGCCTTCCCGGGCCACAGCAGAGAGCTGGACTGGAAGAGGAGCAGCTGGGACTAGAACCCGGCGCCCATATGGGATGCCGGCGTAACCAAGTGAGCCACAGCGCCGGCCCCCCATCCTTCTCTTGAGGTCACTTTCATTGCCTTTTGTGGCATCCGGGAGGCACTGCCATGCTTCCTTCTCACACGCCTTAGAGCCGGGCGGAGGTGGGCAGTCCACAGCTCCTGCGCCGTAGGGGACAGTGAGGATGACTGTACTCAGTAAGTAGGTAACTTCCCATTTGCAGGCTGCTTCTGGGTGACATTCTTTCTTTACGACTCGAAGCAACTTCTTTCCCCTAGAATCCCAGAATCATCTGGGTCCGCTGTATAATTTAATCTTGCTTTTGGAGAACAGATGTGGGAACATTTTCCTCTTCCTCATATTTCCTGCACGTTGGTGAGAATTCCGGAGCTTGTGATCACTGAATACATCTTGACTATAAATTAGGATTATAGGCCCTTCGTCTAGCTTAGAGGTTCTCAACTCTATAGCACGTTGGCTTCACCTGCTGCTTTGGTTTGGCTAATAGTTTGGGTGTTCCCCAATGGCTGGTGGTGTGGGGGCTCGGTTCCCAGAACCTTACGAAGTGATGGTTAGTGCATCAGTGTTAATGGGTTAAGGGTGGAGACTGAATCTAATTATGGTCTCTCGGAGGTGGTGTCAGTGGGAGGTCTTCTGGTCATTGGAGCCTTGCCCCCACAGGGCGGTTCTAAGGAGAGGGCTGGTTTGATAGGCTGAGGCCCACCTGGCTGCTCTCTCTGCTTCCTGGTGCACGGTGGTCTTCCTTCCACGTGCTTCCCCACTGTCATCCTCCAGCCTCACCAGGAAACTGAACTGAAGGACTCTACCTTATCCTGGGCTGTGATTCTCCAAAACTGTAAGTTGAAGTACATTTTCCTTCCTAAGTAGCTCCTTTTCGATTTCCGTTTAAGTAAGGAAAAGCTGACTAACACACCTGGGCCAACTGAAGGCGACGCTATGAGGGAGGGGCTCAGGCAGCAGTTTAACAAAACTCCCCTCTACGTCAGCACGCAGCCAACATCGACAAGCGCTCCTCTGGGTGCTTCTGCCCTCCTCGCTATTGCCTCCCTCCCCAGGGACTGACTGCTGCAGGAATCGCTCCAGTCTGAAAAATGCGGAGTGTACTTTACCCCTTGTCTCCAACACCTGCCGGTGAATTGGGCCTGTGAATTGCAGCAGCTGTCCACTGTGCTTTTCTGTCCTCAGAAACAAAAACAAATCCAGTAACAAAGACAAAATGCTGTTTTGGTGACCCAGGGTCCATGAGCAACTCGAGTATGGGAGTCGCTTCATGGATGCACAGTTCTTGGGGCTTTCGTCACTGTACAACTGCACTGGCAATCCCAGATCAGAATCTTTTGATCTGGTGCCTTAAGAGGTACTTCTCACTCATGTATTATGTTTCTGTGACGCCTACCTGGTTCCACACCTCCAGAGGCTGCTAGGTCCCAGGGAGCTGATGGTACTGGTGGGCCTTAAGTGAGTGCCATGGGTCCTCTGTCTGCATCCAGAGACAACTTACGTTTCCCAAGAAACCGGACATCTGTGCTGGTGAGGTTTTAAAAGGCACCTGACTTAAAATATCAGATTTTCTTAATTGGGTAGACTTACATAATACCACATATGTTTGGTTTTCTCTCAGGTATACACAGTTCTGACAGCATATTCTCTCCAGATTTGCCACTCTGACTCCAGATTATGGTGTCTTCCCGGGGCTCCACAGGGTGAACCTCAGGTCTCTCATGACTTGGGCGTGCACAGCTCTGGCTCTTTAACACCATTGTTCTGACAGTCTGACATTCATGGTGAAAATTTCTGGTTTGGGTTTAAGCTGAAAGCGTTTTTTTTTTTTTTTTTAAAGATTTTTATTTCTTTGATAGGCAGCATTAGAGAGAGAGAGAGCTGGCAAATGAGCTCTTCCATCCCCTGATTCACTGCCCAAATGGCCACAATGATCAGGGCTGGGCCAGATAGAAGCTGGGAGCTTCTTCCAGATCTCCACGTGGGTGCAGGGGCCCAAGCACTTGGGCCATCTTCCACTGTTTTCCCAGGCCACAGCAGAGAGCTGGATCAGAAGTGGAGCAGCTGGTGATGCCAGCACTATGGGCAGTGGCTTAACCACTGTGCTACAATGCTGACCCCAACCTGAAAGTTGTAATATGAAGTCCAACTAAATATCACACCTTAAGTCCAAAGATGGCTTATAGCACCCCAAAAGTAACCTAGACCTTATGTGCCTTGCTCTGTTGGAGAAGGGCTGGGACAGTCAATAACTATCCCACATGAGCTTTTCCTCTCTTGATCTTCTTTGGGAAAAAGCAAAATTTTATGGGTGACTGGAGAGGTAAAAGATAAACTGCGCATACCTTAAACCAGGGCAAACGCTCAAAGTTGTTACTTTACTTCATAATCTATGCCACGTGGAGGCTAAAGAAGACCTTGGGAGGTTTCCCCCTCACCCATCCAACTCATATAATGCAGCTGTGTCCAGTACACCTTCACCCCTTCGCTACAGTCCTTGATCTGTCCCCCTGGACTCTGAGTTACACTGTATGCCATCCAGGTCCTCTCTTGGGTAGGGGTGGGGCTGAGGGGGGAGATGAGCAGTGGAAGAATTCATCATGGGGCTGTAACTGGTGGGTGAACAAGTTAGAAAGCAATCAGACACTCTGTGGAGGAGAATTTCCTGTAGTTACTTTTAAGGATGTTTAACTATTGATTTGCAATGAGAGCAAGCAAGCGAGTGAGCGAGCGAGCAAGCACTCCCCTATGCTGCTTCACCCTCCACATGCCCTTGACAGCTGGGGCTGGGCTGGGCCAAGGCTAGGAGCCAGAAACTCAATTCAGGTCTTCCACGTGGATGGCATGGCTCCAATTACTTGAGCCATCACAGACAGCTGGAGTCAGGAGCTGGCACAAGGAGTTGACCACAGGCATCTTAACTGCAGTCTCTACTTCTAGGGTAAGTGCTCAGTCCTTAATGACATTTTTGAAAAAAAGACTTTTCTGTTATCTCAGCCTTGAGAGGTAGAAGGCTCCTCAAAGTGGAGTGGAAAGAAAAAACAGCTCACATGAATAAAGCTAGCCCTCTGTAAACATCAGAGGCAATGTTGGTATTTCTTGGGGTTAGTTGAGCTTGGTGCCTGGCTGATGGCAATGAACTTCCTAAGGTGTTCTGTGGTTTTTGTCTATGTGCTCGTGTTGGCGTTTGAGAACTCTGGCTTGTATCGCTACGGACGTTGGCTTTGATTGTGGAGCTCATTTCAAGTATTTTGGGACTGGAGTAGGGAGAAGGGGTAGAGAGAGACAAAAGAGAACCGTATGTGGTCCTCAAAAGACCCACCTGGAGGATTGCTGCACGATCCTCACGCTCCTTACATCCCTCGCTCCCAAACTTGTCCAGCTTTCCCAGTCCCTTTCCTCAGTTTTCTCTTGGTTTTGTTGGGGTCACAAATTTGGTACTATATTCTATTCTATTTTATCTTCAAGAGTTCCTCAAAATTTGAGGTTTGCAGTGTTTGGCTCTCTAATAGTGTTATAAATAAGAAATCAAATGCTTTTCCTATTATTTCAGGCATGTGGGAGGGATTTAGGTTCATGTGACCAGTTTGCTTTTTTATTTAAGTGCCAGGAGACTTCTAGAAAGGGAGGAGGTAGAAGCTTCTTCGGGTCTCCCACGTAGGTGTAGGAGCCCAAGGACTTGGGCCATCTTCTACTGCTTTCCCAGGCCACAGCAGAGAGCTGGATCAGAAGTGGAGCAGCCGGGACTAGAACTGGCACCTGTATGGAATGCCGGTGCTGCAGGGGCTTTAACCTGGCTGCACTACAACGCTTTATGCAGCTTAAGGTTTAAGTAGAGAGGAGATGGAGTATATCCATATATGTGATAGGAAATTATTCTATGTCATTGAATTAAAATTTTTGACTTTGCCCTGTATGAAGAAATAAATATCACATAGAAAGTCATTAATGATGCACACATCAAATGGGTGATAGTGATTTTTCTGTTGTATTTCATTAAGGCACTTATTTTTCTAAATATGACATCAAAAACATGGGAAGCAAAAGAAGAAATAGATAACTTGGACTTTATCAAAATTAAATCATACGTGTTGGGACTTGTGTCTCTAATAGCAGTTAACACTCCATTTGGGAATGCCCACATGCCATATCAGAGTGCCTGGGTTTGAGTGCCAGCCCTAGCTCCAAATTCCAGCTTCCTGCTAATACACAGCATGCAGTGGTTCAAATAGTTGGGTCCCTACCACCACATGGGAGACCTCATTGAGTTCTAGGATCCTGGTTTCAGCCTGGCCCAGCCATAGCTGTTGGAAGCATTTGGGAAGTGAACTAGTGCATGGAAAGATTCTCTCTCTCTCTCTGTCTTTCAGATAAGCAAAAATAAATAAATCATTTTTCTTTTTTTTTTTTTAATTTTATTTTTGACAGGCAGAGTGGACAGTGAGAGAGAGAGACAGAGAGAGAAAGGTCTTCCTTTGCCGTTGGTTCACCCTCCAATGGCCGCCGCTGCAGCCGGCGCACCGCGCTGATCCGATGGCAGGAGCCAGGATCCAGGTGCTTTTCCTGGTCTCCCATGGGGTGCAGGGCCCAAGCACCTGGGCCATCCTCCACTGCACTCCCTGGCCATAGCAGAGAGCTGGCCTGGAAGAGGGGCAACCGGGACAGAATCCGGCGCCCCGACCGGGACTAGAACCCGGTGTGCCGGCGCCGCAAGGTGGAGGATTAGCCTATTGAGCCACGGCGCCGGCCTAATAAATCATTTTTCAAAACCACATATATCAAACAACACTAACAAGACAATGAAAAGATAACCCACAAAATGAGGGAAAATATTTGCAAATCATATTTGAGAGTTTGTTACACAAAACATATAAAGAACACCTACAACTCAACAAAAACAAGTAAACATCCCAATTAAAAAGTGGATAAAGGACTTAGATATTTCTCCAAACAAGATAGGGAGATGGCTGATAAGCACATTAAAAGATGCTCAACATGTATTCCAGTTAGGACAGGATTTGAATCCTCAACTCATGCAGATGCTAAATCCCTAAGATCATAAGTTAATGGAACTGGGATGGTGGAGACTTGATCCATTATGGTATTTAAGTGGGTCTAGTAGGACGTCTAGGTTATTGGGGTTGTCCCCTCACATGGTAGTTCTCAAAAGAGAAATGGTTGAATAAGCCTGAGTCTGGCCCAGCTCTATCTGCTTTCTGGCTCACTGTGTGATAATTCCTTTGCACACGCTCAGCCGTCACCAGATGGCTGGATCTATGGGGCTCATCTGATCATGGACTGTGAACCTTCAAAACCACGAGCCTAAATAAACCTTTTCCCTGAAAAAGTAGCAGTAGCCTGTGTCAGACACTTAGTTACAGGGATGAAAAAGCTGATATAATATCATTAGTCATTAAGGAAATACAAATCAAAACCACAATGGAATATTGCTTTGTACCCAACAGAATAGCTGATATGAAACAAAAAGTGGAAAGATGACAAGTCAACATCGCAACTGATAACAACGTGATCACTTGTGCCTAATAAAATATTGTAGTTGTCCAAAGTGGCTGTACTAAATTTTAACATGTCAGTAGCTACCTTTTAAACCTTTCTTCATATGGTTAATTCTCTATTAACAAAAATACTCGATTGGCTGCTTAAATCTCTTTATTCCCTGGGTCTGCTTTTCTCAAGGGGATGGGTCCCGGCCCATAGTGTTGGGTGTCACCTACTAGACTTGCGATCTTCTCACGACACAAGGCTTCCTCTTCCAGGACGCTACTCAATGTTATGATTTCCTCCGCTATTGGGTCATTCCCTTGCCCCTTATCCCATGGGCCCCCTTTAATCACCACATAAACAGAGCCCAGAATTTCCATGGAACTGTGGCAGGCCGTTAAGGCGGTGCTTCCCAGAGATGCTCATCTCCACTTGAATATGGGCTGCTCTAGTGACTCGCTTCTGGTGAACAGAATGTGACAAAAGAGATAGGATGTGCCTTCTGAGATCAGATTGCAAAAGACGGCCACTTCTGTGTGGATCACTAACTGTCAGCAGACACGAGGGGCTGGTGACCGGGCGTGTTGCAGAATGATCAGCCTCAAGTGGACATTGCTCAAAGGAAGGCTTTGTTTACTTGTGATAAGTAAGGGAAACAGTGGGAAGGTGGAGTTCCCTAAAGAAACTGCCTCCCTGAGAAGCAGCTTGCGAGGGCTTTAATAGCCAGGGTTAGGGGAGTGTCCAGGATGTGGAAAAGAGGGAGCAGGAAGGCCCTTTCTGCTCAATTACCATGCACCGCCATGCATTGCCAAAACTGGCTCACACTGGATTCTTGCAGCTTTCCTTGTTTGTGGTGGTCTGGCCCCTTCTGGGTAGTGCTGCACCGTCAGCCTTCTCAGAACTTCCCCTGAAAAACAAGCTCAAGAGATAAAACTGCTGCAGCCTCTCTGCCCTGTTCTTGTTCCTCCTCTTGCCGGGATCCTACACTTGGTTAGAGAACTCTCTCAGTGCTTATTTCAAAAGCTTGTTCTCATAAAGCCAGATGCCATATTGTCAACTACCCCATGGGAGAGGTCCACATGGCAAGGAACTGAGGGCAACCTTGGGCCAACAAATGAAAAACAGAGAAACCAAGGCCTTGGGCCCAACAGCTTAAGAAAAATAGAATCCTGCCAACAACCACATGAGTGAACTTGAAGCAGATCCTTCTCCTGTGGAACCTTCCAGTGAAAATGCAGCCCTGTGAAAGACCTGGATTCTTCAGCCCCAGGAACTGTGACAAAATAAATGCTGTTTGGGTTCATGAAGTTTTAGCATAGCTTTTTTTTTTTTTTTTTAAGATTTATTTATTTATTTGAAAGGCAGAGTTACAGAGAGTCAGAGAGAGAGTCAGAGAGAGAGAGAGAGAGAGAGAGAGAGGTCTTCCATCTGCTGCTGCACTCTCCAAATGGCTGCAATGGCTGGAGCTGAGCCAATCCGAAGTCAGGAGCCAGGAGCTTCTTCCCGGTCTCCCATGCGGGTGCAGGGGCCCAAGGACTTGGGTCATCTTCCACTGCTTTCCTAGGCCATAGCAGAGAGCTGGATCAGAAGTGGAGCAGCCTGGCCTCGGTAAAGATATGGTGGCTTTTCAGCCAGTTACATCTTGGTTTCTCAGGGAAGTATTCCTAGAAGCTTCTGGGCTCACTCGGTTGTTCTGCAAAGAGGATGTCAAAAAAGGAAGTCCTTATTATACACCACGTGACTGAGCATTTCAAGCTTAAGTATACTTTCTGGAGTAACGTACATTATTTTCTATTATTAGTTCTTGATTCTAAGAATGTAACATGAACACATTCTCCTTATGAAACCAATTATGCTAAAAATAGAGTCCTCTTTGACCATAAACCAATCTGAGTCCTGCTTCTCCCTTCCTTTCCTTACCCTCTATGAGTTTGGAGGAAGCTTCCCAGATCTAAAGAAAAGTTATATATACATGCATCTGTTTGCTTTTACAGCAATGACATTCTTCCTATATCATTCACTTTTTTCATTCCTGCTTTTTCAGCTCAGCCGTCTCGTCCAGTTTTGAAATCCCTGTTGATACATGTGCATCTAGTTCATGGCTAGCTACACAATGGAAGCATCACATTTTACTTCTCTTTTCTGCTGATGGCCTCGAGCTGCTTTGCAGGTTTTCATCCTTTTCCACAGTGCTACAGGAAACCTCTTCTACCTGTGTATGTCAGAGCACGGTTTTCTATGGTAGACACCTACAAGGATGAACACCGGTCACATAATGTGCACATCTTTAGTCTTAGAAATGCTGCCAAATAGCTTGCCAAAACGCCTGTGCCAGTTTACACTTCCTGCATTAATGAAGGTGCTGGCTTATCTTAAAGCTTGCCAAAATGTCATGTTTTCCAGTCTGGTAGGTGAAACATGATTCTTTGTTGTCTCAGTTTGCATTCCCTTGATTATTCTTGGAAATTGAAAATCATAGTGGGCTTCAAAATCTTTTCATGTATTGGTCAGCAGCTCCTCTCCCTTCTAATAGGGCTCTTAAGGGAAGAGTTTTGTAGTGGTTAGGAGACGGCGGACTTGGGCTTTGATGCCAACCCGTCAGAGGAGTTGCATGCCAATTCGGAGAACATCACTTGCCCAGGGCTGATGACACTGGGAGAGCTTGGGAGACAACTGAGATAATGTACAGCCCGTTCTTCTAGGGTAAAGAACAGCCATTAGTTCCAGCAACGTTCTTAATCTAGGGAGAGCCAGGGGGCTTATCAAGTACACAGTCTACTTGCCTCTTGGCAGTACTGCTGTGTGAAGGCCAAGACAAGGGAGCTGGGATTGGGCTTGACTGTTTGCCTCTGATCAGTGCAAAATGGTTTGCTGCCACACTCTAGGGATGGGGCTGGAATTCAGGGCACCCCCCTGGTAAAAGCTAATTAATGGCAGACTACTGGTTGCGTAAATCTGCAGGACCAAGCAGGGCAGAGACCTCTGGAATTAAAGTCTGGGGCTCCTCACCACAGCAAGGCAAGTGGAATTAGGATTGTATGATGGCAGAGGGAAACCTCAGGACTAGTCATGAAGATAGAAACTGTTGCTGAGCCTCAAATTTTCTTCCTTATCCTCTATACATGTTTATTAGGTATTTCAAAGAGTTTCTCATCTCTTTGAAGGCCCCTCTGTCCTCAGCCCGGATGAAGACTGATAGACTTGCTGGTCAGCTCGTAGGTCAGAGACTGGTGATGGGATTAGAAGAGGATTCCCTCTGATCTAAACATTTTCATCTTGGAGCTGGGTGCAGACCCTGCGGCTGCTTTGGTATCTGGCTCCAGGCAGTGTGAATAGATTTTATGTGGCAAGGGGGAGCATCACATTTTTTTAGGCAACAGAATTTTTGGAAGTGTTTATATGGGAATATGGGTCCAAAGAGAAGGCCCGTTTGGTGGGGGAGGGGCTCCCATCACCGTTCATTCATCCTTCCTGACGACATGCACAATTACTCCTGGCCACTTCCCAAGGTGCGTACAATCTGGGTGGAACAATTTATCCAGGATCTGGCAGAACTCCCACTACAGAAACTCCAGAGGCCCCTGAGGGTGCCATCTGCCAGATTCTTCCTCTAATCTCTGCAGCAGAGCGAAGGTGCCAGCATGTTGCCTCAAGTATGTGGGGTGACTCATTCCCTTGGAACTTTTAATCTTTTAATCCTAAACGGAGTGAAGCAAGTCTGCTCACTCCAGAGGCGGTGCTGGGAAAGGTTGTCAAGCTGTTCCAGCGTCAGAGACTCTCTGGAATTCCCTGATTCTGTTTTTTCCATAGGAGGAATATACTCCAACTAATTTTTCTCTGTTAACACTTGGGGATATCTCAAATACTGCTCCTAGGAACATTCTTGCACTTCTCTTCGAGTGCACATTGTTCACACGTCTGTCTTGGTTATGTACCCAGGAGTCAAATTACTGGTCGTTATTTTATTTTATTGATTTATTTTTATTTATTTTGACAGGCAGAATTAGACAGAGAGAGAGAGACAGAGAGAAAGGTCTTCCTTTTTCCGATGGTTCACCCCCCAAGTGGCTGCTACGGCTGGTACCTTGGTATCTGAAGCCAGGAGCCAGGTGCTTCCTCCTGGTCTCCCATGCGGGTGCAGGGCCCAAGGACCTGGGCCATCCTCCACTGCCTTCCCGGGCCACAGCAGAGAGCTGGACTGGAAGAGGAGGAACCGGGACTAGAACCCAGTGTGCTGGCACTGCAGGTGGAGGATTAGCCTAGTGAGCTTCAGCGCCAGCCTCGTTATTTTATTTTATATTTTATTTTTGGGTCATGATTTTAATAAATATTACAAGATGCTGCTTAGATTTACTAAAATCTAATGTTGATTGGCATTTTTCCTACTTCTAAGACAATTTAGGCATCCTAGAACATTCCATTTAGGCCCTCTAAGGTATTACCATCATTCTATGGTTCAGGTAGTGCTAGTTTAGAACTGCTCACATATTTAAAGTTTCAATTTCACTTGCTCTTCATTCTTTCTTGAACATACAGACTGTCATCTGGATCATTTTTTGTCTGCTTGAATGATGCTTTTTAGTTATTTCCTTTAAGAAAATTCTACAAATAATGATTTCTGTAAGTTTTTTGTCTGACAGTATTTTTCATTATTTTATTCTGAAAGATTTATTTATTTATTTATTTGAGAGAGAGAGAGAGAGAGAGAGCGCGAGCTCGTGCTCTTCTATCTGCTGGTTCACTCTCCAAAATGGCTGCAGCAGCTGGAGCTGGGCCAGTCCAAAGTCAGGAGCCAGGAGCTTCCTCAGGGTGTCCCATGTGGGTACAGGGGCCCAAGTGCTTAGGCCATCTTCTTCTGTTTTTCTAGTTGTATTAGCAGGGAGCAGCATGGGAAGTGGAGCAGCCAAGACTCAGACTGGTGCCCTTATGGGACGCTCGCACCACAGATGGGCAGCAGCTTCACTCGCTATGCCATAGCCCTGCCCCCTGAAAATATTTTTATTTCACCTTTATTTTGGACGGATATTTTCATTGAATATGTAATCTGGGGTGGGCAGTTAGTTTCTCTTGACACTTTGAAAATGTCACTTTACTTTCTTCTAATTTGTCCTATTGAGAAATCAGCTGTCAGTCTTGCTGCTCCTTTGAAGGCCATTGCCATTTTTTTGTGTTTTCTTTGTTTTTCATTTGCAGCAGTTGGACTACGATGTGCTTAGGTGTGGTTTTGTTGGTATTTATTGTGCTTCAGATTTTTAGGGATTCCTGAATATATGGCTCACATGTTTGATAAGTTTTAGAAATACTGCATCTGTCCTGTTTAGTCTCTTCTTTCCCTCTGGAACTCTGATCAGGTCATTGTAACCTTTATTTTTTGCACTGTTTTCTAATTTTTTTTCTGTTTTTTCTTCTCTACTATGTCATGGATTTTTTGTACTTCTATCCTATCTTCCAGTTCAGGAATTATCCTTTTAGCCATGTATAACATGGTTGTTCTCAGGATGTATGATGGCTTGGTTCCAGAACCCCCCATGATTATAAAAATCCTTAGATATGCAAGTCCCTTATATAAAATGATGCCATGTTTGCATACCATCTATGCACAACCTCTGGTATACTTGTAATCATCTCTTGATTAGTTGTAATAATCTAATGCGATGCAAACGCTGTGTAAATAGTTGTTTGCTGTTTAGGTATTAATAAGAAAAAAGTCCATACAGGTTGAGTACAGATGCCATTTTTTTCAAGTATTTTCAGTCTATGCTTGGTTAAATCCATGGATATGAAACCTATGGATCTGGAGGGCTAGCCATAGGTTGTAAAACCCATGAATCAAGTTTTAATTTCAGTGACTGTATTTTTTGATTTTAGATTTCTGTTTGATTCTTTCATAGCTTTTATTTTTTTGGCCAAAATTTTAAACCATTTCTTTGAATTCTTTGAACATATTAATCATAGTTATTTTTAAGTTGGTGTCTAATAACTTCATTATCTGGATTTCCTGTGATCCTAGTTTGCTTTTTATTTCTCATTTATTCTTTTAAAAAATTTATTTGAAAGGCATAGAGTTACAGAGAGGGAGGGAGGGAGGGAGAGAGAGAGAGAGAGGTCTTCAATCCACTGATTTCACTCCTCAAATGGCTGCCATGGCCAGAGCTGGGCCTATCTGAAACCAGGATCCAGGAGATTTCTCCAGGTCTCCCATGCAGGTGCAGGGGCCCAAGGACTTGGGGCATCTTCCACTGATTGCCCAGGCCATAGCAGAGAGCTGGACTGGAAGTGGAGCAGCTGGGACTAGAACCAGCACCCATATGGGATGCCAGCACTGCAGGTGGTGGCTTTACACCACAGCATTGGCCCCTCATTTATTCGTGAAGAATGCTTTCACTGAAAATATTGTTAGGTTGGCTGTTATTTTCCTGTCAGTTTATGGAAATGATCTTTACATTTTCCTCTGGACTTGTTTATTTTTGTTGAAAAGTCCACTGTCCGTTTCCTCTTTGTAGGTAGTATGGCTTATTTTATGACGCCTTTAAAATTTTTATTCAGGGGCCCGGTGCTGGAGAACAGTGGGTTAAGTCTGCAGTGCTAGTTCAAGTCCCAATCCAGGTCCCTGTTAATGTGCTTGGGAAAACAGCGGAAGATGGCCAAGTGCTTGGGCCCCTTTACCATATGGGAGACCCAGAGGAAGCTCCTGGCTCCTGGCTTGGCCCTTACCTATCCCCAACCATTGTGGTCATTTGGGGTGTGAACCAGGGGATGGAAGACCTCTGTCTGTCTTTATTTGTCTTTTTCTCTCTTTAACTCTGCCTTTCAAATAAAGTAAATCTGTTTAAAATTTTTATTTCTGAAGACTTATTTTCCTGTAATTTCAGGATGATGTGTTAGGTATGGATTTCTTTTTTTAAAATAAAGATTTATTTATTTGAAAAAGTTACAGAGACAGAGGGACACACACACATACACACACACACACACAGAGAGAGAGAGAGAGAGAGAGAGAGAGAGAGAATCTTCCATCTGCTGGTTCACTCCTCAAATGACCACAATGACTGGGGTTGGGCCGGGTTGAAGCCTGGAGCCGGGAGCTTCATCCGGGTCTCCCATAAAGATGGCAGGGGCTGAAGCAAATGGGTCATCTGCTGCTGCTTTTCCCAAGCCATAAATAAGGAGCAGGATCGGAAGTGGAGCAGCCAGGATATGAACCGGCGCCCATATGGGATGCCAGCATCGCAGGTGGCACCTTTACCTGCTACGCCTCAACGCTGGCCCCAGGTATGTTTTTTTTTTTTTTAAATAAAAATCCTGCTTGGGATGCATTGAGCATCTTGAGTCCATGGATTAATGTCTTTCATTTCAGTTTATTTATCTTGAAAAATATGCCTCTATCTAATATTTGCTCTCTTTATCCTTATATGAAACTTCTCATCCAATTTCTTATATTAACATGTCTTTGTATTTTGTTTTTGTATGTGTTTTGTATATTTGTTTTTGTCTAAATTCTGGATGATTTCTAAACCATCTTTCATTTGGCTCATTGTTCATCTCTGCATTATCTTTTGTCAAACTTTTCCATTGAATATTTCATATTTCATATTTCATTTTGCTTACCATTTTTTTTATCTCTAGCAGTTCTGTTTTCCAAATGTTTGGAACTTTTTTTAACAAAATAAACTTTCAATATTACAATATTTTTAGATTAACAGAAAAGTTGCAAAGATAGTGCAGAGATTCAGTATCCGCTCCCTTTATAAAGTCTAGCCTCTTGTTAACATCTTACATTACTGTGGTACATTTATTGCAACTAATGAACAAATATTGATAGTGTTAACTAAACTTCTGTACTTTATTAATTTTAAATTAGTGTCTTCGAATCTTTCCAATATCTTTCTTGTGTTCCAGGATCCCATTCAGAATACTGCATTATGTAGTTACTATATCTTCTTAGTCTCCTAAGATAGTTTCTCAGACTTGACTTATTTTTGGTGACCACGACACTTTGAGGAGGAGCCCAAGTCATGCTTTTGGTAGAGTATTACTCAATTTAGGTTTGCCTGATATTTTGCTCACGATTAGACTAATATTATGGGTTTTGGGGATTAAGACCTCGGAGGTGAAATGCCCTCTCATCACATCATATCAAGGATGCACTCTGTCAACGTGATTTATCACTGATGTTAACCTTGATCACCTGGCCGAGATAGTGCTGGCCAGGTCTCTCTACTGCAAAGTTGCTTGCCCTGTGCCTTTCCATACTGTGCTCTTGGGAAGTAAGACTCTAAGCACAGCCCACACTTAACGGGTGGGGTTGCTTCTGTGTCCTGTGATGCACCTACATCATTTCTGCAGCTTCAAGATGCTCCACGCTCATCTTGTATTTTCTTTTGTGCCTCAGCCCTAGAATCAACCATTTCTCCAAGGAATCTTGGTTCCTTTAATTGGTGAATGCAGTTACAAAGAAAGAGATCATGTTTTAGTTTTTTGTTCCTATTGCTGACATTTTTAGTGGTATATTTTATTTCTTTAAATAAAGTGGTTTTGTCCAATTAACCTCTGGAATTTTGGTAATTTTGTTCTGAAGTCTGTTGTTTAAACAGGTTCCCACTCCTGGGGCCTTGCTCTCCCGTACGTTTGGTTATTTTTCAGTTCATATTGGTCATCACACTTGAACAATTATTTTGGAGATTCTCTGAAGCTTTGGATGAAGCTGCTTTTTTCCAAAAAGGCTTTGTACTTGCTTGTCCTCCTTGAGGTAGTCCTAATCTGGGCCCCTTTAAGTGAGCCATAGAACTCTAATTTCCTGGAACTGCCCAGACAGTGTGAACGTGACCTCAAATACACGCCAAGGCCAGATTTCTGGTCACACATTGCTTTTATTCTTCCCTTTTTAATTCTTGCTCCAAATATCATTTAGCCAGTGTTCTCCCAATTTAAAATGGGAGAAGGTCTCCTGTTATTTTCTCTACCTTGAATCTGCCTTTGGTTTTTATCCAAATTTCCCAATTAATCTGAGAAAATTGAAGCACAAGTGTTCCTTGTTAGCAAGTCACCTTGAGGCAAAAGTGGTTTTGTATCTTGAAGCTGTTGCTTTCTACAGACTCCTGCTTCCTGTTGGATTTTGACCTGATGTTTACTTATTTTTACATTAGCTTTTTAGTACTCTTTTTTTTATTTTTATTTTTTTGACAGGCAGAGTGGACAGTGAGAGAGAGAGACAGAGAGAAAGGTCTTCCTTTGCCGTTGGTTGACCCTCCAATGGCCGCCGTGGCCGGCGCGCTGCGGCCGGTGCACCGCGCTGATCCGATGGCAGGAGCCAGGAGCCAGGTGCTTTTCCTGGTCTCCCATGGGGTGCAGGGCCCAAGCACCTGGGCCATCCTCCACTGCACTCCCTGGCCACAGCAGAGAGCTGGCCTGGAAGAGGGGCAACCGGGACAGAATCCAGCGCCCCAACCGGGACTAGAACCCGGTGTGCCAGCGCCGCTAGGTAGAGGATTAGCCTAGTGAGCCGCGGCGCCGGCCAGCTTTTTAGTACTCTTTTTAAAAAATATTTTATTGTCCACTCTGCCTGTCAAAAAAATAAAAATAAAAAAATTAAAATTTTTATTTATTTATTTATTTGAGAGGTAGAGTTACAGACAGTGAGAGGGAGAGACAGAGAGAAAGGCCTTCCTTCTGTTGGTTCACTCCCCAAATGTCCACAACGGCCGGAGCTGTGCTGATCCGAAGCCAGGAGCCAGGAGCTTCTTCTGGGTCTCCCACATGAGTGCAGGGGCACAAGCACTTGGGCCATCCCCCACTGCTTTTCCAGGCCACAGCAGAGAGCTGGATTGGAAGTGGAGCAGCCGGGACTAGAACTGGCACCCATTTGGGATGCCGGCACCGCAGGTGGAGGATTAACTTACAGCGCCATGGCGCCGGCCCCTGTAGTACTCTTAAGACTTAAAACAATTTATATCATGTTTATTTGTTTTCAGTGGAATGGTTGATACATATAACAGCCCATTTTTTTTTTTTTTTTAGAAATAACTTTTTCCATATAGGGATACCATCTTTCTTCAGTTCTGGAAAATTCTCAGACATACTGTCCTTAAATATTCTACTTCATGATTGATTCTAGTTGTTCTTTCTGGAGCTTTCATTAACTATGTTTTGGTAGACTGAGGGCAATCTGTCCTCCTAGCTCTTACTCACTGTTGAATCTTGTTATCACTGTGCTGCCTCTGAGTGCCTTCCTCAGCTCAGTCTTAAAAATCGTGAATTCACTCTTTGTGCCCATTCTCTTGTGTATCTCATTATGTTGGGCACTTGTCAGTTTGTTCTCAGATTCATTTCCCATCCTACTTTGCATTGGGCTGTATTGCAAGGAAGATCTATCCCACAATCCCTTCTGGGCAGGTTTGACGAAGGGGAGAGGGTTATGTGTCTCTCCCTCTGTCTCTGCTTTGGGCAGCGTCTCTGCAAGTGACTGTGTTGGGTCTTCTGTGCCTTCATCTCCTGCCAGACCTGCACCTGTCATAGTCCCAGCTCCTATCAGAGGCTTCTAAAACCTGCGTTCTCATAGTACAGCCTCCTCCTGTTGTCCCTCATTAAGGTAGCGGCAGCTTCTGGTTGTTCTTTATCTGTGAGAGGCCTCACCATCCCCTCTCGACTTCTCAGTTCCTCATCATGTGTAACAAGTCCTTATATACAGTTCCCTTTGTTGAACATAGCCAGAGAGATTTTTCTCTTCCTGACTGGACCCTGGATGATACACCATCTAAAAATTATTTCAGTGATTTTAAACAAATTTCACACAGCTTTTATCTGTTCTTGAATCAGCTTTTGTTTGCTGATTTTAATTGCACTTATTTTATAATCCTTTCCAGATTGCTGAACTATCTCTGTTTTCTTTGATGTGAATCCTCCTATATATTGGGTCTGTTGGCTTCCTTTTGCTGGGTTGGGTTTCACTGTGACCTTTGTAATACTTTTTGAGTGCTCATTTTACAAGCAGGCTTCCCCGCCCTTCCCCCCCACCCCCAACTCACTCTTCCTGGACAATGATTTTGTGGTTGCTTTAGCCTAGTTTTGTCCTCAGGATAAAATTCAGCAACCCAGTGCAGTCACACAGTTTGGAACCAGGAGCTCAAATGGAATGTGTACTGGGCGGTTGTTGTGCAAATATCTCTGCTTTTTTTTTTGCTCTGTCATATGCAGAAGTTTGTTCTTAGCTGCATTTCCGGGCAGACAGGTAGGAATATTCCAGCCTTGAAATATGGCTGGTGGAGCATGAGCTCAGTGCATGAGTTTCCCTGCTGTGCACGGGAGTGCAGGGCTTCCCTATTGCTTGGTTGGAGTTGAAATTCTAGACTTGATTTTCTATGTCAGGTCCTGAGCTCTGTGGGTCCCTGCATTAGGTGCCCACTTACTGCTATGGGTTTCCACTTAGTTTCTGGACAATGATTTTTAAAAATCACATCCCTGAGTATTTTCTGAAACACTCTAAAATTTTCACCTTTTTGAACCCAAATGAGGAAGGTTTGGCATATGTTTACCCCAAGTCAACACCATACTCAATCATAATGTTGTCTGGCTCCTATCAGAGGCCTCTAAAACTTGGCTACACAAAATCTGGTCTGTGGAGTTTGTTTTAGATGCCCAATCTCCGGTCTACCTGACACCTATTAAATCCTAAGCTCCTCTTTATCAAAATTTCCATGTGATTTGGATACAGATCAAAATTTGAAGAGCACTAGTCTGAGTCACTCTCTGTGTAACCTACCTGAGCAAAATAAGTCCCTTAGAAAGCTTTTATTTCCTTTCTTCCCTCTCCTATCTCTTCTATGTTGATATATTTTGAATTCGAGTTACAGTCTGGTATTAAATATTTTTATCTACATACACACTACTAACAGATTTGCCGTATATGTTATTGATTTCTTTGTTCTCCATTGCTTCTTGCATCCACTATTTATTTTAGTTTGATTTTCCTCTTGAAGTTCTGGAACCTCTGGTATGATAGAGTTTCTTAGTCCGTTTAATCTGAGTGTCTTTATTTCACTTTCCTTCCTTTATTACTTTCTTTCCTTTATTTTACTTTCCTTCTTGAAAGACAATGTTAACAGACATCAGTTGGAAGTTCAAAGCTGTTTTCCCTTTGCAGATATTAGTCTGTTATCTTTTTGCATCCATAAAAAACCCCCAAAAGGAAATCTTTTTATTATAAATATTGTAAATTTTACAGAAAAGTACGGAGTAATAAGCCCTCAAGCATTTATCACTTGACTTCAGTAATCAGGAATATTTTTGCATTCATTTCACTGATGGGAAATCTCACATCAATCCCATTTTCATGCCTTTTTGTTTTCTTCTTCTTTATTCTGGCATCTGGACATGGGTCTTTTTTATTAAGAATCTTGATTAGAAGTGAGTGGTCTTTCTCAATCTAAGGGCTTGTGTTTTGGTTCAGTTCTGGGAATTTCTTTTCTGCTATTTTTTAAAATATTGTTTCAGTTGTCTCCTGGAGATTCTTCTAGAGGAGCTAAACCTTTTTTTCATGTGGCTTTTACAGTTTCTTTTATTCTTCTTATGCCTTTATCTCCTTGTGTTCTGAGAAAATTTCTCCAAGTAACCTTTCAGCTTTGTAATTTATCATGCAGCTGTATATGGTTTGATACTCACTGATAGATTTTTCTTCCTAAGCTGCTGCTGCGTTGTGGTTACAGTGCTTGACTCTGTACTCCTCTCCTCCAGGAGGATTGTCCTGGGTGCACGTGGGGTGGAGATGCTCTCCCAGCAGGCCTGGCTGGCAGAGAGGCTGGTCACACAGGAATACTGGGGCTGCGGCGGGAGCCGGGGCTTTCCAGCGGGGAGGGCCGTGTCTCTCTTAGGTAAGGATCTCTGTTATGACTAACAAAACCCAACTGATATTCTAAACAGAAAAGGAATTTTATGTCTACGTTTTATTGAGGAATGGAATGAAATACTTAAAGGGCATTAATGCATTATACATCTCAATTAAGTTTTACCTCTGTATGCGTTTGTGTAGTCACCACCCAGATGAAAATACAGACTATCCTTAGCCTTCCAGAAGTGTTTTGCACCTCTTCTTAGTCAGTGTTTATCTCTTCTCCCAACAGAAGTAACCATTTCCTCTGCTTTCTAGCACCGTTGGTCAGTTTTCCTGCTTGAGCGTTACACGCACAGAATCACGCCATTGTTGTCTTACTTCCTCCACAGCACATAATATCTCTGAGGTTCGTCCTTGTTGTGTATGTAAGTTGCCGTTTTTTGTTGCAGTGTAACATATTATTGGATGAATAGACCACAGTTTATATATTTGCATTCCTAATGATGTTTATCCCAGTTTTATTGGATTTTGTTTATTTATTTGTAGAGATTCATTTATTTATTTGAAAGAATTACAGAGAAAAGAGTGGAGAGAGAGAGAGGCAGAGACCTCTTTAAAAAAAGAAAAACATAAGCATAGATTTCAAAGAATTTTGCACCAAAATCAATGTCTCTTTTAATTCCATCTTCCGTGAACTTTCTGAAGCTACAGTTTGCGCCTGCACTGGTGAGAGCCAGATTCTAGAATCTGAATGCTGGATGCTGGATGCTGATGCCACCCTCAGCAGAACAGGGCTTCCATGTGTCCCCTGCTTCTTCACCTTGGTCACTTTTGAATCACCGATTCAGGGTGTCTGATGTACAAGCCCTAGGTCAGGTGTGAATTGCCTGCGTGGGAAGCTGAGAAAGGAACTTGTCTGGCTTTTACTGGGGAGTCAGGGCTAACAACGGAAGAGCGTTCCAAAGATGGAACCAAGAACCTTAACAAAATCCCCTGGCAATGTGATGTTCGAGACTTGTTGTAGATGTAACTTAGGATTACTACAGAAGAACTCATGTGATGACTTTTCCACAACTTAGCGATTTTTAAAAAGATTTATTTATTTCTTTGAGAGGCAGAGTTACAGAGGGGGAGCAAGAGAGAGGGAGAGAGAGAGGGAGAGAGGGAGGGACAGAGGGAGGGAGGGAGGAAGAGAGGGAGGGAGGGGCCTTCCATCTGCTGGTTCACTCCTCAAATGGCCACAACAGCTGGAGGTGGGTCGATCCGAAGCCAGAAACCAGAAGCTTCTTCCAGGTCTCCCATGTGAGTGCAACAGCCCAGGACTGATAAGTAGAAAATGGGTACAAAGTGTTTTATGACTAAAACAAAATGTGAGTCTCAGTATATTGATGAAACTCATGTGAAATTAACATTTGTATAATTCAAAGGGCTGTAGGAGGTTTCTTTTCTTTTGGTTTTGACAGTTATTTGATATAGAAAAACAAAGAACACCCTTGCATTTTTAATATGTGTATCTTAACCTGGCAGCTTCTGAAGAGCTTGTCCGATAGGTGGCAGTACTGCCTAAGAGCAGCTGGAAAGTTGTCCAGGCTGCCTCCAAGCAGTAGTTCTCAAACTGGGGTGGGCAGCACAGGGACCGTGCTGGGCCCTCCCCGCAGTTTCTGACTTAGTAAGTGTCTGAGTCTGTTAGTGCTGCTTGAACAAGTTACCCGACGACACTGGGTCATTTGCGAAGAGTAGAATTGTATTTCTCACGGTTCTGGAGTCCGGCACCTCCTCTCCGATGAGGTGGATGGCTTGTTTATGCTCCTGGGCAAGAACAGCCTCTGCCCCAGGCATTAGATTGCACTCCCACCCAAGGATAAAGTTGCGCCATCCTCCCTCCCTCTCGGCTGCCTCGCTGCTTCCCTGCTAATCACCGTATGAAATAGCTGCAAGAGTTGCTTGTGTTCACTGTCACCAATTTCTTTGTTCCTTTTCTTCTATGAACCCACTCACCTCTTTTGTCTTCTCTCTTCTTTTAAAATAATTTGTATTTATTTCTTTGGGAGGCGTGTGTGTATGTGTGTGTGTGCGCGCACACAGATTGAGAAACAGTGAGTTTCCATCCATTGGTTCACTCTCCCAATGCCTGCAACAGCTGGGGCTGGGCCAGGCTGAAGCCAAGAGCGGGGGACTCCATCCAGTTTTCCGATGTGGGTAGCAGGGACCTAATTACTTGAACCATCACTGCTCTCTTCCAGTATATGCATTAGCAGGAGGCTAATCAGTAGCAGTCAGGACTCAATCCAGGCACTCTGATATGGGATGTGGGTGTCCCAAATGGTGTCTGTACTGTGACAAATGCTCGCTTCTTTTCTTCTCCCTGCGATCACTCTTTCTTGTCTCATTTTCGGATTTCTCCTCACCTTCCCAACTTCAAGTGTTAAAGCGCCCTACAGTTTAATTTTTAGATCCCTTTTGTAACTACTCTCATTTTCTAGTGATGTAATTTAAGGTCTTGGAGCTTTACCTACCATCTGTATGCTGACAGTGCCTCAATTTATATCTGCAGCCTGGGGCCATGTCCCTCCAAATCTGAACACCCAACTGCCTACCTAGCGTCTCTGCTTGTATATGTCCCCTCACTTACCTGTCCCAGAGAGCATCTTTGGTATGTAACCCCATCCCCCCTCCAAGCTACTCTGGCTAACTTCCCACCTCAGTTAATGGCAGCATTTGTTCAAGACACAGACTTTGGCATCATCTTTGATTTCCTTCTTTCACAACCCACATCCAGTCTGCTGGGATCCATCTTCAGAATAAACAAATTCACCACCTGCCTTACCTTCTTTCTGCTCCTGACCGCTTGCATGCTGATCCAAGCCTTCTTCATCCCTCACTTATTCCAATAGCCATCCCCTGAAATTTCATATCTTCTTGCCTGCTTTATTTTTCTTCTTACCACATGCTGCTCTCTAAAATACCGTAAATCTTGTTTATGTATCTTGTTTACTGTTTGTAAATGACTTGAAGGTAAGCTATTGGGAAGTTGGGGGGATTCTGGAGGATCAATAATGTGTAATTGAAAATAGTAGTTAAAATGTATCCTATGTCTAACATATGATAGTAGATGCTGAGTATTTGTTAAACAAATGAATGAACCAAAGTATGACTAATTGACTAACTAAATGAATAGATGAATGAAGGTGAAGTAGCTCCTGAACCAGGCCCTCCAGTATGGGATGTGGACATTCTAAGCGGCGTGGTAACCAATGCATCAGATGCCCATTGCTATATTTTTAGCTCTTTTCTCTCTCCCTTCCTTTGGTAGTTCCTCTGACGTTCCGTGTTCTCCCATGGCATTTTCTGCAGCCTTTCATGGTTTATTTTTTTTTAAAAGATTTTATTTATTTGAGAGGTAGAGTTATAGACAGAGGGAGGGAGGGAGGGAGGGAGGGAGAGAGAGAGATCTTTAATCTGCTGGTTCACTACCCAAATAGCTGCAAAAGCCGGAGCTGTGCCAATCTGAAGCCAAGAGCCAGGAGCTTCTTCTGGGTCTCCCACGTGGGTGCAGGGGCCCAAGGACTTGGCCCATCTTCTGCTTTCCCAGGCCATAGCAGAGAGCTGGATGGGAAATGGAGCAGATGGCACTAGAACCAGTGCCCATATGGGATGCCGGCGCTGCAGGTGGAGGCTTAACACCGCAGCACCAGCTGCCATTCATGGTTTAAAAGCGGATGCTGAGCACTTAGTTTCAGATGAGCCTGAGTGTCCAACCCCCTTGTCGGTCTCCTTAGGTGCTTCTTCATTTAATGATAAAACTTATTCTCAAAGAAAAAATTATATTATTGTAAAAATTAAAAGAAAAATAAGAAAGGAAGTAGGAGGAGGGATGGGAGGGAGGGAGAATGGAATGGGAAGTGTTACTATGTTCTTGAAACTGTATGCATCAGATACACGAAACTTGCTCCATTTATATAAATAAAAATTTTAATAAAAAAATAAAAGCATATGTTGCTAAGAGCCCGTTGTGAATTGGCCTCAGGAGTTATCTGTTCTCCAAGAACAGTATTTCACCAGGCTCTGGGCTTCGGCCTGGCCCTAGCCATTGTGGCCATTTGGGGAGTGAACCAGTGGATGGAAGATCTCTTCCTCTCTCTGTAACTTTGCCTTTCTAATAAATAAATGCATCTTTTAAAAGGATTATGTATAACTCTGTACACATATACACAAAAATGTGCATACGGTTTTCCTGGTCTCTGTACCCTATCCCCAGGCCCTGAAATTAAGCCCTGATAAGTGCTGAGCTCAGTAAATATTTGTTAAATAATTGGATGTATAATTGAATGGTGCGTTCAGTGATCTCTTGAGGGTTTAATTCACAGGCCACATGTATGAGCATCGTGACAATCATTTCAGTGATCCCTTTGCCAAGGAAGAATTGTGTTCCAGAAAGTTGAGGTTGTCAGCGGGGTGGCTTTCAGAAAAGCACAGCACTGCAGTATCCATTGCTTTATAAAAAGCAGATGAATTGTAAAACATTAAAAAGGCAGTGTTGGACCAGGAATCTGAGTCTAGGATTCTGTAGATCATCCAACAGCTAGAAGCTTGACTTTCAAAGTCAACCACTTCTCTGCACTTCTGTCTGCTTGTTTTTAGTAAAGTGATACTGGATTAATAGTTCTTCACTGCTTTTTGTTTGCGAACTCCTTTGCAGGTCTGATGGCTAAGAAATTAGCTCTCTAGGGGCCGGCGCCGTGGCTCACTTGGTTAATCCTCCACCTGCAGTGCCAGCATCTCATATGGGCACTGGGTTCTAGTCCTGGTTGCTCCTCTTCCAGTCCAGCTCTCTGCTGTGGCCCAGGAGGGCAGTGGAGGATGGCCCAAGTGTTTGGGCTCCTGAACCCGCATGGGAGACCAGGAGGAAGCACCTGGCTCCTGGCTTTGGATTGGCGCAGCGCCAGCCGTACCGGCCAGTTGGGGATTGAACCAACGGAAGGAAGACCTTTCTCTCTGTCTCTCTCTCTCTCACTGTCTATGACTCTACCTGCCAAATAATAATAATAAAAAAAGAAATGAGCTCTCTGTCCTTAGTAATGCACATTTACGTGTAAACACAAAAATCCGTGTTCAGTTTTCCTATTCTCTCTGCAATCCATCCCCAGACCCAAAATTAAGGTCATGTGCCAGGAAACTCCCTTAACTGTCTCTCACTTTGAGTGAGAGAAATTTCTGAAACTGTAATGTCTGACTTAGAGAAAATTTCAAGGTTGTAGTGTTGTTCCAAGGGCTCTTCCATTGTATGATCTCAGGAAACTATTCCAAAACTCCATCCCAAATATAATATTTGACATTTAAATTCTGAAATAGGTCTCCCTCCTGTGAGCCCAATTGCAATTTTTGGCTCCTTGAAGTAATTTTTACATAATAGAAAGGAGTGTGCTATGCATTTTTTTCTTTTGTAAAAGTTTATTTATTTGCTGCCATGAAGGGAGACAGAGAGGGAGAGACTGAGAGATCTACCATCTGTTGATTTACTCCTCTAATGCCTGCAACAGCCAGATCTGAGACAGGCCAGAGCCAGGGACCCAGAACTCCATTCGGATCTCCCACGTGGGTGGCAGGGCCCTGATGACTTTGACAATCACTGCTGCCTCTAAGGATCTGCATTAGCAGGAAGCCGAGACTGGGAACCATAGCTGTTACTTGAAGCAGGCACTCTGATACAGGAGGCAGGCGTCCAACCTGGCATCTTAACCACTACACCAAACGCCCAGCCCAGGACACAAATTTTTAAATGGTAATTCTAGACTAGCTTACCTATAGTTCCTACAAAAGCCCAAAGAATTTGCTTTTAAAGGGATATGTTTCAGAACCAAGACAAATGAGTGGGTGACTGTGAAGGTGACTGAGTGGGCCCGCACACACAGGCTTCTCTGTTCCTGGTCCATCTCTATGAATCCCTGCCATCATCCTTTCCATCGTTCCCAATGCACCAAGTTCAACCTTAACCCACCCATAAGCTCCTTTCCGGGTTCACAGATCCATTACTGTCCCGGGTTTTATGGTGTCGCACCCACTGAGCCCATAGATGCTGCCACACTGGTTTGGCAAACCAGCTAGTTTGGTTAAAACCCACCAGATTCAACCAGTGGAATCACTCAGATGACCTTGACCTCAACTTGCATGACACAGCATTCTGCTCTGGGGATGGTGCTCCTTGAAAGCTAGCAGGGGTCACTTCCAAGGGCTGCAGGGAGCCTCTCACTCATCCTGGGAAGAGTTAAGGCAGGCAATGGCTAAATGCAGCGCTTGCATTGCAGAACTCAAACCAGCACGTGGAAGCCGCAGCTCCTCTCTTTGACCACAGAATGAAGACAAGAAAAAGAGTAACTGAAGAGGAGTAAGTGCCTGTGAGGGGAGCAATTCCTCACTCAGGGCAACGTTAGCCTGGAATAATGCGGAATTCAATAGAAACGTGTGTTACATCCCTTGGGAACCAGATCCCTTCACCACAGCTAGTGTTATTACAATGAATATACAAGAAATTAATGATTTGCTGTTTAGTTACCTTTCTCCCTTCCCCCAACACCTTTTCTTCAGCTTTAACTAACTGGTCTGGAGCCAACCGCGACATCAGTTTAGTAATGACTTTAAGCACCATTTACGCTGCTATCATGGCAATTTAAATTGTCACTTTCTATTAAAAGGTCTACCTCAGAATGGTTTTAAGTGAAAGCGTTCCACACTGACAGTGCAATTAAACAAGAAAAAAAATCCTTTCTCGGGATGTCAGTGCAAACGCATTTTAAATAGCGGTTCAGCAGTGCCTTGCTAATTTAAACTACAGTATTGCTTTCTATGAAAGAATAGAAGCTGATTTGGGTTTTTTTCTCCTCCCTGTACTGTGTGACAGTTTGAATTGGCACCGTGTCCCAGTCAAAGCCCTGATGTGCCAATGGGGTCTCTGAACCTAAAGTGTACCCCTGCCATGGCAGGCATTAAACAGAAATAATCTACCCGTGTGATGGGGAAGCATCACCTTTCACAGCGTTTGCTTTTAAAATTGCCCTTTTCTGCTCCGCCGTGCCTCTTGCAAACTGTGGCCTCACTTGCTCTCCAGGGATAGAACCAGGAGTTACAGAGGATCTGCTTTATCCACACAACTTCCAGATTCCAAAATGGAACGTCGCCCCTGGAGCAGCTGGAGTGTGGAACGCGATTCCAAGGATAGGTGTGTGAGCCTTTCTCCTCCTTCCCCGCCGAAGGCTGAGTTTTGAACCTCACGTGGTTTATGCATTTCCCCAACCTCTTCTTCAGTTTGGTCGAGGAGAGACCCTTCAGGCACTTCAGGCTTTGGATGCATTTGAACACATCAGATGGTAGCGGAGCACAAATGTTGAATGCGCCCGTACAAAATAACACGTTTCATCCACCTCATTTGTCTTCTGGACTCCCGGAGCCCCAATAGTCCATAATTCCCAGGCATTTGGCTTAGATAGATTCCAGCTATCAGAGAGAATAACACAATTACATTCTTAGGTGTTGGCGCCTTAAATTAGAAGCTGAAGAATATTTGAACAGCAGGAATGGCTGGCATTTTATTTTAATGGTCTCGAAGTGTTTCTAGCCTCTCCGAGAGCACCTTATGTCATGAGCAATAGCCTTGCTCCGAAGCACATTGGTTTCCCCGAAGCAAGCGAGGCATCACATTTAAGTTGCTTCTGTTACGTTCTCAATTGGTATCGTTATTGCTCTGAAGGACACCGAGATAGCATCTTGAGAAAAGTGTCCCGATGATGGCTATCGAGATGCAATTTTTTATGTCTACACAATTACACTTCTAACTTCATTGTATTCCACACTTGACTGCCATGGAAAAGATGATCGATGTAAAACCAGTCCTCGCAAGAATAATACATAAGCCACTGGGATCGAAACTCATTTTTATTTTACAAATTAGGCAAACTTTCTTTTGGTTCCATTTTCTTCCCGTTAAGATACCCAATGTTTTGCATTTAACTCTGGGGCAGCTGGAAATGGAAGAAATGGCCTGTGTTTTCGGGGGGCTGATGGGCCAGGCCGGGGTCACCTCCAAAGAAGGACTGCTTCTTGAAAGGTGGACGTGCAGGGAAGACGAGAGACCCACAGGTGCTTTCTTTAGAACAAGGCACAGAGGGCAGGTGGTGCAATGAGTGAGATTCCAGAGAGGGACACAGAAGAGGTGCGCGGCAGGTTTTGTCTTTGTTTGTTTGTTTGTTTTTTTTTTTTTGTTTTTTTTTTTTTTTTTTTTTTGCCTAAAAAGATAGAAACAGATTCTGTTGCTTTAGAAGTTTGAATCAAAGTATTGGTGGGGCTGAAAGCTCTAGAAAAGATTACTCCCTTGCTGCATCCTAGCTTCTAATGGTTGCTGGCGATCTTCGGTGTCTGTCTGCTTCCTGCTGTGTCACTTCGATTTCTGCCTCTCTGTCCCCATGAGGCCATCTTGTTTCTGCGTGTGTCTCTGTGTCCTTCCTTTTCTTTAAGGATGTCAGTCATATGGGGTTTAGTCCCCATGCCAAGCTAGTATGACCTCATTTTAGTGAATTGCATTGGCAAAGATTCTATTTCTAACATTACTCATCTTACTTTTTAAATTCTTATTTGACAACAAGCTTCCATCCACTGGTTTACTCCCTAAACACCCACAATGGCTGGGGCCAGGCCCAGATTCAAGCCAGGAGTCAGGAACTCAGTTCAGATCTCCGACCCTGGGTGGCAAGAACCCAACTACTTGAGCTGTCACCACTGCCTCCCAGAGTGTGCATTAGCAGGAAGCTGAGGAGTTCATGGTGGGTTTTGGCATCTCTCATCTTTTTGACCCTTCCAGTTCTGGCTGCAAAGACAGTGTCAAGAGAAATGAGCAAAATGGGCCACTTGCTTTATTGCCCGAAGCACAGTAGGGATTGCAGTATGTGGCAAGGCCTCTGCTCCCCGAGGGACACCTCAGGGCTTAGGTGGCCCTTTCTCACCCACCCAGTTTTAGACTGTGAGCATGGAGAGCCGAAGGTTTGCTCTGCAGAGATGGGAGCTGCGGTGGGGGAGATGGTCGAGAGCCCCATCCAGGTGAGCTCAGAGTATGGGAACAGAAACAGAAGAGAAAATGGCAAGCAGGAGGTGCCATGGAGCTTGGGCTGGGCACACAGGCTGATTGGTAGCCTGCCCTTCAGAGAGCAGTGGGTGGCCACTTTCAGGATCTCCTCGAGCAGCTAGGACTCCCCCTCCTCCCCTGAGGAGGACTCGGGAGGAGGCTGGAGAGAGGGCCTGAAAATCTGTCCCTCTTCCCTAAACACGTGCCGCCTTGAGCTTTCCAGCAGCATTTGCAGAATGACACCGAGAGGTTCTCAAAGAACTCTGCAAATGCAGTTTATTGGAGGTTAGAGGCTGAAACTTACCAAAAACCGTAGAGCTGTAGTTGCTCATTTTCCTGGGCTCTCCTTGCTTCTAGCCACTTTTTGTGGGAAGAGGGGACTAACTTCTGTTCAAATGTAACGCATAAGGAAGTGCACAAAGAACAAGTGTGTGGGTTGATGAATTTTCACAACGTGGACATGGTGTAGATGGAGCCCAGATAAGGAATCGAGCCCCCACCCCCACCCCCGGCTCCCTGTGCTGCCCTTGACAGAGAACCTAGAAGCAGCACCAGAGGAGGGGCTATGTGTTCCTGAAAGCAAGTGATGGGGAATTACTTGGCAAAGAGTTTTCTCCTGGTGGAAACAGGACTAGCCACGGACGTAGGCTTTCACCAGCAACATCGGGAGCTGCCTGGACCATGGGATAATTGTGCCCCTGGCCACAGTCTCCTATTTGGTGCCATGCTGTAGTTTTTTTTTTTTTTTTTTTTTTTAGCCTATGCTGAGCCTATGAAGATCTGCTAGAATAGAAGTCATTTCTCAAGCTAATTGCCCACTCTGGCTGGCACATACACAAGGCAACTTGAAAAAGTTCATAGAAAATAGAGTTAAAGGCTAAGTTTATTTTGGTTCAGATAATTGAAGTCCACGAATGGTTTTTCATAATATGTATTTCCTTGAACTTTTTGCATACCCCTTGTATACACAACACCAAGGTTATTTTGAGGCCGAAGACTTCCAGATGGCCTCCCCTAGACTCATTCTGCCTTGCCTTTGTCCAAGTACTGATGAAATGGACGAGGTAGCTGGCGAAATGAAAATTGATCTTGAAGGCAAGAAGCTTGTATCGAGGCAATATTTTAAAGTAATTTCTTGGGAAAGAAGTAATTTGATGAAAGCTTTGTTTTTATGTTTTGGAGTTAAAGCAATTTTCCCTTGTTACATTTAGAAATGTTGTGGATTCAATTAAATCCACTACATTTATTGAACTGATTGAAGAAAGTGCTATGTGCATTGAAAGAATAAAAAGCCTGGTTCCTGCTGTTTGAGAGAATGCTCTAACTCTCGGTGGCTTTTATTATTTTTTTTTTCCCATTGCAGCAAAATATATGTAGCATGAAATTTACCATCTCGACCGTATTGTAGCGTCCGGCTCAGTGGCATTGGATCCACTCCTGCTGCCATTGCTACTCTGAGTCTGCAGAACTCTTCCTCTTGGAAAACGGAAACCCAGTCCCCGTCAGACGGTGGCTCCCCTCTCCCCCCAGGCCTTGGCAGCCCCCGCGCTACTCTCCGTCTCAGCGAGTTTGACTGCTCTGCATGCCTCATATGAGGTGGATCAGGCAGCGTTTGTCTTTCCTGTACTGGCTGCTTTCATTGAGCCAGATGCCCTCCAGATTCACCTATGGTGCTGCTTGTGGTCAGCATTCCCTTCCTTTTTAAGGTTAAGCAGCACTCTTTGTTGCTCTCAAATTCTTCATCTGTCTTGTAGTATGAGTGTGATTATTAAAATATGCCGTCCTTGGGACTGGTGCTATGGCACAGTGGGTTAACGCCCTGGCCTGAAGCGCCGGCATCCCATATGGGCACCGGTTCGAGACCTGGCTGCTGCACTTCTGTTCCAGCTCCATGCTATGGCCTGGGGAAGCAGTAGAAGATGGGCCAAGTCCTTGGGCCCCTGCACCTGCATGGGAAGACCTGAAGAGGCTCCTGGCTTTGGATTGGTGCAGTTCCAGCCGTTGTGGTCAACTGGGGACTGAGCCATCAGATGGAAGACTTCTATCTCTCTCTCTCTCCCTCCCTCCCTCCCTGCCTCTCCTCTCTCTATGTAACTCTTTCAAATAAATAATTTTTTTTTGACAGGCAGAGTGGACAGTGAGAGAGAGAGACAGAGAGAAAGGTCTTCCTTTGCCGTTGGTTCACCCTCCAGTGGCCGCTGTGGCCAGCGTGTTGCGGCCGGCGTATTGCGCTGATCCGAAGGCAGGAGCCAGGTGCTTCTCCTGGTCTCCCATGGGGTGCAGGGCCCAAGCACTTGGGCCATCCTCCACTGCACTCCCGGGCCACAGCAGAGAGCTGGCCTGGAAGAGGGGCAACTGGGACAGAATCTGGCGCCCCGACCGGGACTAGAACCTGGTGTGCCGGCACCGCAGGCAGAGGACTAGCCTAGTGAGCTGCGGCTCCGGCCTCAAATAAATTTTTTAAAAATAAAATATGCCATCTTTGCCCTCAGAGAGGTAACACTATGTGGCACTTGACTGAAAACATGTGCTATTAGTTTTATTTGGGTCCCTGACATAAAGATACTTGCTGAACAGACAGATGGCAGCAAAACATGATGTCAGGTGGTTCCTCTGGGCAGAACCTCGTGGAATGCCCCCACCCAGGTGGGATCAAGGATGAGTCCAGATTCTTTAGTTTTATTTTATGTATTTGAAAAAGTTACAGAGAGCAGTAGAGATAGAGAGAGCTTCCATCAGCTGGTTCACTCCCTAGATGGCCACAACAGCCGGAGCTGAGCTGTTCCGAAGCCAGGAGCTCCTTCCGGGTCTCCCACATGGATGTAGGGGCCCAAGCACTTGGGCCATCCTCCACTGCTTTCCCAGGTGCCTTAGCAGGGAGCTGGATTAGAAGTGGAACAGCTGGGACTTGAACCAGCATCCATATGGGATACCAGCGCTGTAGGCCAGGGCTTTAATCCACTGCACCACAGCACTGGCCCCTTGTTTTTTAATTTTTTAAAAAAGATTTATTATATTCATTTAAAAGGCACAGTTACAGAGAGAGAAGGGGAGAACGAGGGATCTTCTATCCATTGGTTTATTCCCTGAATGGCTACAATGGCTGGGGTTGGTCCAGGCCAAAGTCAGGAGCCCAGAGCTCCATCTGGGACTCCCACGTGGGTGCAGGAGCCCAAGCACTCAGGACATCTTGTGCTGCTTTCCCAGGCCATTAGCAGGGAGCTGGGGAGGAAGTGGAGCAGCTGGGACTCGAAGCAGCACTTGTATGGGTTGCTGGGCATTGAGAATGGTAGCTTAACCCAGTGTGCCACAACCCCAGCCCCCAGTTCTATTTTTTAAATAAAAATTTATTTTCATATATTTGAAAGGCAGAGAGAGAGAGAGACAGACTGATAGAGATTGCCCGTCCACTGGTTTACTCCCTAAATGCCTATAATAGCAGAGGCTTGGCCAGACCAAAACCAGCAGCCTGGTTCAATACATTCTCCATATGGGTGGCAGGAACCAAAACACTGGAACCATCATCTGCTGCCTCCCAGGAGGTGCATTAGCAGGAAGCTGGATCCGAAGCATAGCTGGACTCAAACCCAGGTACTCTAATGTGGGACCTATGTATCCTAAGTAATGTCTTTTTTTAAAAAGATTTATTTATTTATTTGAAAGTCTGAGTTACAAAAAGAGAGAATGAGAGGCAGAGAGAGAGAGAGACAGAGAGAGAGAGAGGTCTTTCTTCCATCTGCTGGTTCACTCCCCAATTGTCTGGGCTAGCCAGAGCTGTGCTGATCCAAAGCCAGGAGCCAGGAACCTCCTCTGGGTCTCCCACATGGGTGCGGGGGCCCAAGAACCTGGGCCATCTTCCACTGCCTTCCCAGGCCATAGCAGAGAGCTGCATTGGAAGTGGAACAGCCGGGACTCAAACCGGCGCCCATATGGAATGCCAGCACTGCAGGCGGCGGCTTTACCCGCTACACCACAGCGCCGGCCCCCAAGTAATGTCTTAACCACTGAGCCGGATACCTGCCTCTGACTTTCAGTTTTAAAGTTTTAGAATTTGGTAATGAAGCTCTAGAGAGCTGAGTTTTGCTAGCTCATGAGACATTCATTCTTTTTTAAAATAGCAACATTATTGAGATGTAGTTCACATACCATAACGTTTAGTTTTTTAAAATTTACAACCCGGTGGTTTTTAGTCTACTCACAGGCCTGTGTAAACATCACCACAGTCAGTTGGAGCACTTTTGTCTCCAGTTAAAGTAACCGCTGCACTTTACCAGTTCACTCTCCAATCGCCCCTTGTCCAGCACTTGGCAAACACTAATCTACTTTGTGCCTTTATGAATTTGCTTGTTCTGAATATTTCATGTCAGTGGAATCACACAATCATTGTTCTTTCATGTTTGGCACCTTTGACTTAGCATAATTTTTTTTGAGGTTCATCTTTGTTGCTGTACCTCATTCCTTTTCTATGGCCAAATAATAGTCCATTGTATGGATATATCACATTTTATTTAGCACTCAGTATTTGATAGATGTTATGAGTTGAATTGGAATTGTGTTCCCTCCCACCTCCAATGTATTGAAGTCCTAACTCCCAGAACCTCAAAACGCGACCTTGGGTGAGTGTTACGGCACAGCAGGTTACACCACCACTTGGGATGTGCACATCACGTATCAGGGTGCCAGTTCAAATCCTGGCTTCTCCACTTCTGATTCATCTGTGATGGCTTGGTAATTGGGTCCCTGCCACTCATGTGATTTCAGCCTGGCCCAACTGTGGCTGTTAGAGGCATCTGGGGAGTGAACCAGAGTATGGAAGATTGATCTCTCCTTTTCAAATACATATTTTTTTTTTACCTAGAAACATTTTATTTAAGGCATACAAACTTCATGCATTTTATATATACAAATTTAGGAGCATAGTGAATCTTCCCACCATTCTTCCTCCTCCCTCTCCTATTCTGATTCTTATTTTTTTTACAAGAGTCTTATTTTCAGTTAACTTTATACTCATAAGATTAATCCTACACTAAGTAGAGTTCAACAAATAGTCTTAAAAAAAAGTACAAACAAAAAACTTCCCAACACTGTTCTCCAAGAGTCGATACAAGGATTGTTAAAATCATCACATCTCAAAATGTCAATTTCACATCTTTAGATTACCTTTTGGGTACTCTATTAGTTACCACAGATCAGGGAGAATATATGGTATTTGTTCTTTTGGAACTGGCTTATTTTGCTAAGTATAATGGTTTCCAGTTGTATTCATTTTGTTGTAAATTACTGAACATCATTTTTTTAACTACTGTGTAGTAATCCATAGTGTACATACACCATAATTTCTTGATCCAGTCTTCAGTTGATGAATATCTATGTGGGTTGATTCCATAACTTGGCTATTGTGACTTGAGCTACAGTGAACATGGGGGTACAGATAACTCTTCCATATGCTGATTTCATTTCCCTTGGGTTAATTCCCAGGAGTGGGGTGGCTGGGTCATATGGTAGGTCTATATTCAGACTTCTGAGGTATCTCCATACTGTCTTCCACAGTGGTTGTACCACCTTACATTCCCACCAACAGTGGGTTAGGGTACCTTTTCCCCCACATCCTTGCCAGCATTTGTTTTTTGATTTCTGAATGAGGGTTGTTCTAACTTGGGTGAGGTGAAACCTCATTGTGACTTTGATTTGCATTTTGCTGATGGCTAGTGATCTCAAGCATTTTTCAAAGTTTCTGTTGGCCTTTTGAATTTTCTCTTTTGAAAAATGCTTGCTCAATTCCTTTGCCCACTTCTTAACTGGATTGTTCTGTTGTTGTTAAGTTTTTTGAGCTCTTTATGGATTCTGGATATTAATCCTTTATCAGGTAGATTGCAAATATTTTCTTCCATTACTTGGTTACCTTTTCGCTTTGCTGAGTGTTTGTTTTGCAGTCCAGAAGCTTCTTAGCTTGATGTAATCCTGTTTGTCAATTTTGGCTTTTTTTTTTTTAAATTATTTATTTATTTGATAGGCGAAGTTACAAAGGCAGAGAGAGAGAGAGAGAGAGAGAGAGAAAGTCAGTTTTCCATCCACTAGTTCACTCCCCAAATGTCCACAGTGGCTGCAATGGCTGGAGCTGGGCTGATCTGAAGCCAGAAGCCTGGAGTTTCTTCCGGGTCTCCCACATGGGTGCAGGGGCCCAAGGACTTGGGCCATCTTCTACTGCTTTCCCAGGCCATAGCAGAGAGCTGGATGGGAAGTAAATCAGTTAAGACTTAAATCGGTACCCAAATGGGATGCCAGCACTGCAGGTGGTGGCTTTACCTGTTATGCCACAGTGCCAGCCCCCAAATTTTGGCTTTGATTCTCTGTGCCTCTGGGGTCTTTTCCAAGAAGTCTTTGCCTATGCCAGTATCTTTCAGGGCTTCCCCAATGTTCTCTAGTAATTTGATGGTAGATGGATAAATCTTATACAAGAAAGTGACTTTATTTGGAAATAGAGTTGTTGCAGATATAATTAGATGAGTTCATTCTGGAGTAGTGTGGGCTCTTGATGCAGTATAACTAGTGTCCTTTTTTAAACTTTTATTTAATAAAAATAAATTTCCAAAGTACAGCTTTTGGATTACAGTGGCTCCCCCCCTCCCCATAATAAAAAAAGATTTATTTATTTGAAAGTCAGAGTTACAGAGAGGGAAGGAGAGACAGAGAGATCTTCCATTCTCTGATTCACTCTCCAAATGGCCACAACAGCTGGGGCTGAGCCAGGCTGAATCCAGGACCTTCTTCCAGGTCTCCACATGGGTGGCAAGGTCCCAAGCAGTTGGGCCAACCTCCGCTGCTTTCCCAGGTACATTAGCAGGGAGATGGATCGGAAGTGGCACAGCTGGGACATGAACCAGCACCCATATGGAATGCCAGTGTCACAGGTGGTGGCTTTACCTGCTATGCCACCATGCCAGGTCTAGACTAGTGTCCTTTGAAGAAGAAAATAGACCCAGATGCACACAGGAAGAAAGCTATGCACAACAACAGCCGAGACAGGAGCGAGGCAGCTGCAGCCCAGGGAACTCTAAGGCTTGCCAGTTGACACTGGAAGTTGGAAGGGGCAATGATGGTTTCCTTTGTCACCCTTAAAAGGGAGCATGGCATGCCATGCTTCATTTTGGCATTCAAGTCTTCAGTACTATTAGAGAATACATCTGTTTCAAGCCACCCAGTTTATGGAATTTTGTTACAGCATCCCTGGTTTGCTTCCAGTGGGGATTCAGTGTTAATGATATGTTGGGCTTAGTCAAGTTCAAGTGTCTCAATCCACATGACAAACTTGTGAGGAAGGTTTAACCCTTTTCACTTAGTCACTAAAGAAACTGAGGCCCAGAGAAGATAGCAAGAAGCCATGCCAGAGTTTCAACTGAGATCTTCTGACTCCAGGTTCAGCACTCAACAAACTGCTTAGTTACCAGCCGAGTAAGATAGCACCAGACGAGACAAGTGGGTGAGATGGTACACGCTTCCCTGAGGAAGCTACCAACCACAGTGACAACAGCGGCCAGCACTTGTTGGTAGTGACTGAGTGCCAGGCCCCGTGCCAAGCACTTTCCCACTGGTGACATGCAACATTTGGTGCCCACAGAGTCTCCTCAGTTTCTTCCTTGCTAACAGAAACCCCAGCTACCCAGGACTGCAGCAATACTGGTTGAAAAATTTCCTGGCTCTTCCTGCAGCTGGAGGTGACTGAGTGTTTAGTTCTAGGCGCTAACATTTACATGCAAGTTGGGTGGATTGCCAGTGCGGCAGGGATAGTTGCAGCCTTCAAGGGTTCAGGCTTCCTTTGCACTGCAGGGAGACGTTGCTGGGGAGAACTGCCCACCCAGGGACTGTATTTGTGGCTTCCCTTGCATTCAGATTGGCCTACGTGAATAAAGTCCGTGGAACTCCCTGCACAATTCCAAGGTGCTTTGCCTTCTGCTGGCCTACTATGATCCTAGAAGCCCCATATTTTGAGTTGGTCCCTGTCAGTCTAGACTGAGCAGAGCTGCTTCCCATGACTTTCTGCCCCATGCTATCAATTTACCTTGGCAAGCACGAGAAATGAACTTCGAGTGTGTTAGTTGACTGATGAGTGGGGCTTGTTTGTTAAATCACTTAACCTACCCTGACTTAAACATCTGGGGAGGTTTTTGTTTTGTTGATTCAGCCACCACCCCACCTTCCTTTTCCTAGTTAGGAATGTGGACATGATGGCAGAAACTACAGCAGCCACATTAGGGTCATGAAAAAAAAATCATGGGAACTGCAAAGAGCTCAGCTCTAAGGTCTTTGAGCCTCTTAACGAATACCAGTGAGCATCTTCCTTTGGACTTCATGGTTAGTGAGGGAAAAATAGTGTCCTGGGCTGAGCTAGCCACTATTTAGGTGCTTTTGAGGTTGCTCACAGTCAAGCACAATCCCGAACTTGGACAGTTCATAGTTTCAAATAAACCTTACACAACTCCTTGCAAGCAAGTACTGTTAACATTCCTGGGTTATGATGAGAAACTAAATATTTTGTTGAAGACCACACAGCTACTTAAGAGGCAGTGACCAGGGCTTGAATCACTAGGCTGCAAAGCCTGAATATGAACCAATATATTATATTGCTTTCTCCTATTTCATGTTTTTCCTAAATATGCATAGTGCTACATCTTGCAGGATATCATTCCATAAGAACATTAAAATCCTACACCCAAACCTAACCAGCTCTTTTTTATACAAATATATGGTTGGGTCTTTGTCAAGAGATCCAAGCACCAATATTGGAAGATAATGCCTCCCAAAGCTGAGCCTAAGGACAGAGAAGCAGGCTGCTTCAGCAGTGCAGCATTCAAACAGAAAGACATCATCATCTGAACTTGCCATATTAGTACTAAAGTAAGGTTAATCATGGAACAAAAGAATCTCTTGGTGGCTGAGTCATTGGGTTTGCAAAATATGACTCAAAGGCAACAACTTAAAATAATCCTTGAAGCTTTCATGCTTAATATATACTTATTCTTTTCTTATTCCATTTTTCCTCTTAGAAGTAATGTGTCATCCTTTGATGTTGAAAATATGCTCATTCGTTCCTTGATCTAACTCTCCGCTGTCTGTGGCATAAAAATACTTATCTTCTTCCTTTCTTTCTCTCCCAGGGGGTGCCAGTTCGACACCTGGCATCCTCCAGGAATGAAAGCATCAGCCCAAAGCCTGGTACCTTCCGAATGTAAGCTGGTGTAGGTGGCAGCCAGCAAAGCACCTGAAAGTGTGTGATGACAGACATGCCCTGGAGATAACTTGACTCCCCTAGTGGACAGTTTTTGGACTATCTACCTTGCCACAAAGCAAGTGAGTCCCCTGTCACCAGGAATTGTCCTCCAAATTCCCCCTGCCTTGCCCCCCACTTTTCAAGGTGACACCCCTTGGAGGGATGTTTGCACACATCTCCCTGTCTCCTTGCTCTGGGGTTGATCCCCATGATCAGAATCTCTTTCCCAGGAAATTTGGAGGTTCAGTTTTTTTTTAAGATTTATTTATTTGAAAGGCAGAGAGAGACAGAGAAACACACAGAGGTATCTTCCATCCACTGGTTCATTCCTGAAATGGCTGCAGTGCTGGAGCTGGGCTAGGTTAGAGCCAGGAGCCTAGGACTCCATCTGGATCTCCCACATGGATGAAAAGTGTCCAAGTACATTAGCTGTCATCTTTTGCCTTCCCAGGCATACTAGCAGGGGGCTGGATAGAACATGGAGCAGGTGGAAATATTGAAGCATCACTTCAATATGGAATAGAGGTGTTGTAAGTATTGGCATAACTATGCCACAATGCTGATCCCTCAATTCTTTTTTTTTTTTTTCAAATTTTACTTATAGAGGCCAGCATTGTGGTATAGTGGGTTAAGCTGCTGCCTGCAATGCCAGCATCCCATATGAGTGTTGATTCAAGTCCCAGCTGTTCCACTTCTAACCCAGCCCCCTGCTATTGCACCTGGGAAAGCAGCTGAAAATGGTCCAAATGCTTGGGCCCCTGCAGTCACTTGGGAGACTTGGAAGAAGCTCTGGGTTCCTGGCTTCAGCCTGGCACAGTCCTGGCTATTACAGCCATTTGGAGAATGCACCAATGGATGGAAGCATTCTCTCTCTCTCCCCCTCTCTTTGCCTCTCCCTCGGTACCTCTGCCTTTCAAATAAATAAAAGCAAATCTTTAAAAAATTACCTTTAATTGATATGTAAGACTGTACTTTATTTATGAGGTCTCATGTGGTATTCTGACACACGAATACATTTGTTGCTGTTCAAATCAGGCTAAGCAGCTCTATTTCCTCAAGCATTTATCATTTCTCTATGTTGAAAGCATTCAAATCCTATCTCCCAGCTTTTAGAAAAATCTGTGGTACATTAGTATCGACAGTCACACCAGTGTGCAACAGAACCCCAGAATTTCTTTCTCCTGACTCTAACTTAGTACCAGTTAATCATGTTTTCTCCTTCCTTCCCTCCCTCCCCGTGTTCTCCCTGGCCTCTTGTAACTGCTGCTATACCATATACAGAGGTCAGATCTGAGAGGGCCTTGCAGGCTGTGGTGAGGACTTTGGATTTTATTCCACTGAAAATGAGAAGCTAATGGAAGGTAGACATACATTGGGAGGGAAGGATGGAGGGAGAGGGGAGAGACACACAGAGAGGGAGAGACAGAGAGGGAGATAGATAGAAAGAGCCAGATGTAAAGAGCCTTGGTATACGTTACAGAAGCCAGTCCACTTAGTGCAGGCTCGTACTATACTACTATACTTGTGACACCAAGGATGAACTGCTGGGGAGGGTCTTGGTCTCCCAAAGGTGGTACAGGCTGCAAATCACACGTGTATTTCCCTGGAGAAGGAGGTGGGCAACAGGGAGGGAGGGAGGGAGAGACTGAGTAGCAGAAGTGAGTGCGAGGCCTGCCGCAGATTACTTGTCATATGGGTTAATTATTTCTGATGGGAGGACAAAATCGACTCAGAGTGAGCTGACTTACTGCAAGGTGCGCTGTCGCGGAGTGTGTGTCCCAACCCCACATATTGGTTTCAAGGATTCTCGACGGTTGTGATTTCCACAAAGCAGTGGCTCTAATCCTGGCTCTGCATTAGCATCTCTTGGAGAGCCATTTGAAATGTCCGCTGCCCAGGATTCACCCTCCAACAATGAATCAGAAGCTTTGGAGTAGAGTCCAGTTAGCAGTATTTTGTTCAAAGCTCCCCTAAGATTATTCCAATGTCTAAGTATGGTGTGAAAACGATTGGGAAAAAAAGCAATGTAAACCCAGCTCATGGCATTTAAAAATGGCCATTTTGGTAAGCTCTTAGCTTAAAGCAAGGACTCTAAACTGAGCAATGCCTTGAACCAAGGAAAGGAACAATTTGTCTTGATTTTCCTTGAGTGCTTTTTCATGCCACAGGGTATTAAATCTGTCCATCACTCAATGCCAGTTTTCCATAAGTAAATCTCTGTAAAGGAAAACTCAGCAGCTAACTCACGTCCAAACTACCCACATGGTGGATGACTTTAATGCATTACTTCTTAGCTGATTGATTGTTTATACCGGGGATGGAACCCTCTCTGTCCGTGAACAATATCCTTGCTTTCCTCACCACGGCGTCAGATGGCAGCTCCGAGTCTGTCTCTATTTGGAGTACACAGTGGCTTGCAAAACCAGTTGTTTCCATGGCCCCGTGTTTCCCACAGCTTGGCTTCCGTCAGAGCCCTGTTCATAGGGACCCTGCTGCTGCTCAATTCTGAAATTTCCTGATTAAGGAAATAAGAGGGAAAAAGTCATTAACTAGCACCTACACACAGCACACCAACTCGGGGAGTTCTTTTTCCTTCTTTCATCAGGAAAATTCAAAGCAGGAGATGTGGCTGTTGTCATTCTCTGAAATATGACAACAGATACGAGGATGAACGTCGCACAGCTGCTTTGGCACGGATCCTGGCAATCAACAGAAAGCTGCCTATGGTTTTGCCACAGTTAAAAAGCACAGACTCCCGGTGATTCATGCACAGTCTATAGCGCGCAAGCCGAGCCAAGGAAACCATGCCAAGAAAAGACAATGACAGAAGGGGAGGTTTAATCATCACCACGGCTGCAGTCCTAATGAAACGGAAACTTGAGAAGAGGATTGCTGCACTCTGGCCAACGAGGCCAAGGGAAGCCCAGAGCAAGTGGCCTAAAGGCTGTCGTGAGATTGCTTTTCCTACCCAAGAACTTTTAACGTCGCCTGATGAGTCATATTTTAAAACTACGGGACAATAGTATTTTGAGAGCTGGCATGACAGTTCCTCTTAGAACATGGCAATTCTCTCTCTCCCTCTCTCTCTCTCTCTCTCTCCCTCTCTCCCTCTCTCCCTCTCTCCCTCCCTCCCTCCCTCCTTTGCACCTTTAAGTGTTTAAAACCAAACCTGTTTAGAGGCAAAGCTGAGATGGGAAGGGGCCTACATGTGAGCACTGGCATGAGCCATGGGAAGATACTTGTGTGTATGTGTGTTTTAACGATTATTTTATTTGAAAAGCAAAGTTACAGAGAAGGACGGGGGTGGGGGGGCAGAGAGAGAGGGAGATCATCCATTTGCTGATTCATTCTCCAAATGGCTGCAACAGCCAGGGCTAGGCCAGGCTTTACTTTCTACGCCACAAAGCCGGCCCCAGGGTATTTGTGTTTTGGACCAGAGAGGGAGAGGAGAGAGAAAAATGAAATAACGAAGTGGAGTGAACAGGATGGCTATGGAACGAGGGCTGCAAAGGCAACCCGCCGTGCTTTAGTCACATTCCAGTGCTTGTCAGGGGCAGGTTGAGGAGCTTGTGCAACCGCGAGAGCGTCTGCCCTTGGCAAGAGAGAAACCCGGAACACGTGAAACACCAGCGGATCAGCCCTGTGAAGTAGAGTGCCGGGAATGTGTAGCAGGGGTAGCGAGGGCTGGGGATGTTCATTGCCTGTGATGCTTGGGGTCGCTGCCAAGTTTACCTTAACTTCTGAAGGCCAGCCAGGCTTCATCTGGGATCCGTTTGCAAGCAGAGGTTTGTCGCTTAAGCTGCATGGCTGTGACGTCACCTGGTGGGTTTTCATTGAGTTCTGTGCCCTGTATTTTTTGAGTCATATCTGGAATGATTGTCAAATTTCTATGGACCATGTGAATCCCTAATGCACATTTCCCAATCCTGACTGCAAAGGGTGTCAATGTAACAGGTTAGATGACATCCATTACCTGAACAACCACCATCAATCTATCCACTCACTAACTCAGGAAGCACCTTGAGCACTTTCTACATTTAAGACACTAGAGTAGGCCTTTGGGACACACAAATATGGACAAGACATAGATGCTGATCTCAAAGAGCTTAGTCTAACAGTGACAACTGTCGTGGGTTGAATTATCTTCCTTTTCCTTAAAATGATATGTCCAAATCCTAACCCGTGTTGCCTGTAAATGCTACAGGTATTTCCTGTTACCTGGTAATAAGGCCTTTGCAGATGTAATTGAGTTTAAGATCTCAGGGTGAGATCATTCTGGATTTAGGTGGGCTGCAATTCTGACCACAGTATCCTTACAAGACACAGAAAAAGAGAAGACTCCAAGAAGAGAGAGCCATGTAAGGGTGGAGGTACAGAGACTTATGCAGTTACCAGCCAAGAAGCACCAAGGGGTGCTGGCTGCCATCAAAAGTGAGGAGAGAGCTGTGGGCCCAAGTTCCCCAGAGAGCTTTCAGAGGGAACCATCTGTGCCTGCACCTTGATTGTGGAATTCTAGCCTCCAGAATAGTGACAGAATACGTTTCTCTTATTTTAAGCCCCTGAGTTCGGGCTTATTTGTTCTGGCAGTCCTAGGAAAGCACTAGAACAGCTTGGAGTGACATAGCAGGTACCAGGTAGAAAGGGGCAAAGCCACAACCGAAGTGCAGTAGGGCACTTTGATAATTCAGAGCAAGAGTTGATTGAGGGTGGGAGCTGGGGAGGGGTAGCTAGTGCAGGAGAGGAGCAACTGAGAGGTTTTGTGGTGGTGACATTTTTGATGGAACTTCATTAAAACTATGCTTTTGACTGTCAAAATCTCATTTGAGGGTGTAATAAACTGGTCACATGGTTCCTATTAGTTCACTCCAACTCATGCCAAACAATGGTGGGGCTACCAAGGCAGCAGGCAGCGCCCTCTGGTGAGAATGTGAAGCCACTCCTCAGCTGTAACCATCTGTCACTGAATCATTTCTGTCTGTCTGTCTGTCTGATTTGACAGGTAGAGTTATAGACAGTGAGAGAGACAGAGAGAAAAGTCTTCCTTCCATTGGTTCACTCCTCAGATGGCCGCTACAGCCGGCACTGCACCGATCCAAAGCCAGGAGCCAGGTGCTTCCTCCTGGTCTCCCATGGGGTGCAGGGCCCAAGCACTTGGGCCATCCTCCACTGCACTCCCGGGCCACAGCAGAGAGCTGGACTGGAAGAGGAGCAACCGGGACTAGAACCCGGCGCCAATATGGGGTGCCGGCGCCACAGGCGGAGGATTAACCAAGTGAGCCACAGTCCCGGCCCCCACTGAATCATTTCTTAACAGTTTTGTGCAGGGTATAATCAACACACAAACTTGTGCGTATTTTATGTGCACAACTTGTTGAGTCTGGACAGATGCAAACACCCGTGCAATCATTACCACAATCAAGGTAACAGCCATTTGCATCACTTTCCTGGAATCCTTTCGTTTTTTGTTTTTAAAATTTTGTTTATTTATTTTAAAGGCAGAGTTACAGAGAAAGGGTGAGAGACAGGGAGAGAGAACTCTCCCAGCTGCTGGTTCACTCCCCAAATGGCCAAGGGCCAGGGCTGAGTCAAGCTGAAGCCAGGAGCCAGTTTTGTTTGTTTTTGTTTTTAAGAACATTGAAGAGAGTAGCGTGAGAGCTACCCTCTTAAAAGACTGTTAAGGGGCCGGTGCTGTGGTACAGTGGGTAAAGCCGCTGCCTGCAGTGCCAGCATCCCATATGGGTACCGGTTCTAGTCCCGACGGCTCCACTTCCCATCCAGCTCTCTCTTATGGCCTGGGAAAGCAGTAGAGGATAGCCCAAGTCCTTGAGCCTTTTGCATACATGTGGGAAGACCTGGAGGAAGCTCCTGGCTCCTGGCTTTGAATCGGCACAGCTTTGGCCATTGCGGCCAATTGGGGAGTGACCCAGCAGATGGAGGACCTCTCTCTCTCTCTCTCTCTCTGGGTCTACTTCTCTCTCTGTGTAACTCTGACTTTCAAATAAATAAATCTTTTAAAAAATACTGTTAAGTTGACAACACATAGGCACAATGTTGATCTCTACAGCTAATTCACCCAGCATAATGGAACCGTTATACCCATTTCACAGCATCTCCTCATTTGCCCCACCTCCTAGCCCCTGGCAACTCGTGTATTCTTGGCCTCTGGCTACTGTAGGCAGCCCTGGCCGGCTACACGTTTAGGCTCCCCTGCTGCGGGACTGGGGCCAGTGAGCTTTCACAGGTGCTATTCACACATTTATCCCACAGGTAGGTGCTGGGGAGGCTGGACCAAACAGCCCAAGAATGCCTGTCACTGTGCCCTGAGCACCTAGAGACTGGCCACACAGCTTCCCTTCCTTTCCCTGGGTCTCACTTGCTTCTTCCAAGGCAGAAGGCCCTCCCCCACTCCGCCCCCAGCTCCATCTGAGGTCGCTGAAGGGACAGGGGGCACAGAATCCACTTCTACAAGCAGGAAGCGATCTTTGCTCCCTCTGCTTCCTTGCTGACTGCTCCCCCACAGCTTGCCCTAGGAAGAGGATGACTGGGGGACCCCAGTGCTTCACTTTGCCCTAAATCACATAGACACTCTCCCTCATATTGAGGGCCAAGGCTAACAGTAGAGGGCTGGAGGACTACATGGTACAAATGGTTTTGCATTTGTTGTCGAACTTCATTGTCATACGCAATTGCATGTGTTAATTGCAGTTAGAATTTCTCCCCATTTTGTAGTTGAGAAAACTGAAGTTCAAGGAGATGACACAGCTTTTCAAAGGTCAGGCCACTCATAAGAGATGAACTCAGGCAAACTGATTATTTTCCTTTTAAAAATTTACTTATTATTAAAAGATTTATTTATTTATTTGAAAGAGTTACACAGAGGGAGAGAGGTTCACTCCACAGATGGCTTCAATAGCTAGGGCCAGGCCAGGTCACAGCCAAGAGCCAGCTGCTTCAACCAGGTCTCCTGGGCCATCTTCCGCTGCCTTTCCAAGACCGTTAACAACTCTTTGTTTTATAAAAAACGAAAGGGGGGACTGTTAGTAAAATGGTGCAGTCTTACCTGTGGCACGATCTACACCCTGGATGCCGTCCTAGGCTCAGCCCCGCCACCATTGCTGGAAGCCAGGTGACCCCATGCCCCAACCACTGGTGTCAGCTCCACCCCCACCCTAATGGGATTCGCTGCTCCTACTTCCCTGCCCCCCCCCCCCCCCCCCGGCAAAGGTTTAAGAGAACTTGTTCCTGAACACGTGGCTTGCTCTGTCTCTCTCTTTCTTGATCTCTCTCTCTTACACTCTCCTTCCCCCTCTTTTCCTTCTTCTTTCCTTCTCTCCAGTCCATCGGGCTTCCCCCAATAAACCCTTTTCCCTAAAAAAATAAATAAATTTACCCCTTGAAGGCGTGTAATTCAGTGTTGTTGTTTTTCAAGTATACTCAGGAAGTTGTGCAATCATCATCACTATCTAGTACCAGAAGACTTTGATCACCCTACAAACAGACTGCACCCATGAGCAGTGAGCTGCTATCCCCCCTCGGGACGGGCTCTGGCAACCGCTAATCCCTCTTCTGTCTGGACAGCTTTGCCTGTTCTGGGCACTTCCTGTGGATGAAATCACACAGTATGGGGCCTTTTGTGGCTGGCTTCTTTCACTGAACAGAATGCGTTCAAGGGTCATCCAGATTATAGCAGGAATCAGAGCGTCATTCCTCTTTGATGGCAGAATAACATTCGGTGGTACATCCTGAACACATTTTTCAATCCATTTACTGGTTGATGGGCCTTGATGGGGTTGTCTTCACCTCGTGGTGTTATGATCATGCTGCTGTGATGACCCACAAACACACGTTTGCGAGTGAATGTATGCTTTCACCCTCTTGCATATGCACCTGGGAGTGGAGCTGCTGGGTCTGGGGTAACTGTACTTAACTTTTTGAGGAGCTGCCCAAGTGATTTCCAAAGTGGCTGCACCACTTGGCGTTCCCTCCAGCCGCGTGTGCATGTGCCAATTTGCACACATTCTTACTGGCAAAATGGATTTTAAAATTTGTTTCCCCAGCCTCCCTTTAACCCTTAGATATATCTTTATTGCTTGCTGTGTATGAGGCCCAGCGCTGGGATTCAAAGACAGCAGCCCTGGGCTCCACGCTCCAGGAGCCCTCAGCTCAGGAGAGACCATGGCAAATTCAGCTTCGTGCAAAGGGCCCAGCCTCCAGTGCCTCTCACAAAATGGAAAGATGAGCTGTAAAGATTCATGGGAATCATTTATTTATTTGTTTATTTTAAAGATTTATTTTTATTTATTTGAAAGAGAGACAGAGATCTTCCATCTGCTGCCTCACTCCCCAGATGGCCACAACAGCCAGTGCTGGGCCAGGCTGAAGCCTGGAGCCAGGAGCTCCTTCTGGGTGTCCTTCACAAGTGGCAGAGGCACAAGCACTTGGGCCCTCCTCTGCTGCTTTCCCAGGCCATGACCAGGGAGCTGGATCACAAGTGGAAGAGCTGGAATACAAACTGGCACCCATGTGCCATGCTGGCGTCACAGGCAGTGGCTTTACTGGTGACAGCATGTTGCCGGCCTCAATAATTTATTTTTTTAAATTTTATTTATGAGAGAGAGAGAGAGAGAGAGAGAGATTTGTTTTGCAAATGCCGAATGCCTGCAAGCAGACCTGGGCCAAGGCTGAAGCTGGAAACGAGGAACTCAATCCAGGTCTCCCATGTGTATGGCAGAAACCTAAACACTTGAGCCATCACTACTGCAAGACTCTGCGTTGTACAAAGTTGGAGTCATGAGCCAGAGACAGATAGCAAAGCCAGGTATTCCACTGTGGGATGCAAGCACCTTAACAACAAATGTCCGGTCCCGTACTCATAATTTAAATTTTCTATAGAGAAGAGATGATAGACTCCAAAAATACAGAAATGGAAATACCATTTGGAAATGCTAATTGCCTGGTTTGAACAGTTTATGCTGTATGCCTGTATTAAAACATTGCACAGGGCTGGTGTTGTGGCATAGCGTGTTAAGCCACCACCTGTGACGTCAGCGTCCCCCATGAGTGCTTGTTTGAGTCTGGCTGCTCTGTTTCCTAACTATGCTAATGCTCCTGGAAAAGCAGCAGCAGATGGCTCAATACTTGAGCCCCTGCTACCCACGTGGGAGACCAGGATGGAGTTCCTGGCACCTGGGTTTGGCCTGGTCCAGCCCCTACTGTTGCAGCCATCTGGGGAGTGAACCAGAAGATGGAAGATTTCGACTTTCTCTTGGTCTCTCCCTCTCTCTAACTCTGCCTTTCAAATAAATTAATCTTTTTAAATTCTAGCTTTTTAAAAAGATTTATTTATTTATTTGAAAAGCAAAATTGTAGAGAGAGAGAGAGACAGAGATCTTCCATCTGCTGGTTTACTCCCCAAGTGGCTGCAATAGTCTGGGTTGGGCCAGGCCAAAGCCAGAAGCCAGGAGCCTCTTCTGGGTGTCCCATATGCGTGGCAGGGGCCCAAACACTTGGGCAATCTTACACTGCTTTCCCAGGTGCATTAGCAGGGAGCTGGATTGGAAATGGAGCAGTGGAGACTCCAGCTGGCACCCATATGGGACGCCGGCACAGCAGGCGGCAGCTTAACCCACTGTGCCACAGTGTAGGCCTCAAAATACATCTTAAAAAAGAAATACAGTATAGTATTACATAAAAAGTGCAAGTATTACATGTTAATAAAAAATTTAGAAAATAAATAATTTAGGTCTTTCTTTACTTAGAGTGATATGAAATAGCACATAAGAAACTACTGAGACAAACTGAGAGAGACCATGGAAGAAAGGCAAGAACTTTATATTTGTGTAGTTACAATGACACTCATCTTTGGATTTTTGAATGAGGAATCCTACCTTTTCATTTTGTACTGGATGCTGCAAGTCACGTGATGGGCCCTGCACCTGCCCGAGCTGCATCGAGAGAGAGAGAAACTGCTACAGAGTTACACAGCCCAGGTTGTGGATGCGGGGAAGGCTGAAGAACTGGGCCTTCTGTCTACCACATGTGATAGGTGGGAGAGTTGAGAGTTGTTGTTTCGTGAGGATGGGGGGAGTGGAGACTCCTAATTCGCAGATCTTTGAAGTTTCTTTAGCGTGATGAAGGATGCTGTCTGTTTCAGTGGGAACAGTTGAGCACACATACTTAGTTTTCTTTCGCATTTACGAATGAGATTTACTTTGAAGCCAGTTGTTGTTTTCTCTCTCAACCTCAGACTCTGGTCTTGCTCACTGCTGGCAGCCCGTAAGAGGGTTGTTTTCGCTAAGGATCCCATAAAACTCTGAATAGATAGCCCCTTGTGCCACAGGGAAGGTGACGGAGCAGCAGTGACAGCTGCTATCGGCAGAGAAAATACCGGACTTGAGGATTGCATCATATGGATCTTCTCTTCTGGCAATAAAATTTTATTGCTGTTATCTTCTTTTCATTTCTTGACCTGATTTCTAGCATTTGTGTAATAAATAAACTCCTATTTGGTGGAAGATGCACACTTCCACCCAAGGTCACTTCCTTTCTTTCCCAAAGTCCCTTGGGTAATATCAGGAGACCCAAGGCTGGCACCTGTGTATCCATAATTTTCTTCTCACTTGAAGAGAGGGTTGCAGTACCATTTTTATGGACTATTAAGTCAGTTTTGCAAATATCATTTGGGGGCAACATGTTTGTGTTACTTTGGCCTTTTTTCCACTATAATTACTGCGTTGTAAACCTCTGCGTGGCCATAAAGTTTATTTTGCACAAAGACATTATCACAGCAAGTTTCTAAGACTTCAAAAAAGTTCTTCGTTGGCAATTCTATTAGAAATTAGAGAAACAAGCCCACTGTCTGCTTAATTCAGCTCTTCAAAAGAGTTTCGCTTAGGAATATGTGTTTCCATCCCAGAAATGATTAGTGACGGGTAAATTACAAGAGGAGGAGAATTAACATTTTGAATGAAAGGGTATATAATGAGAGAGTTTGAAGTGGAAGCAAATTGCTCCCAAATAGAATAGGATTTTGAACAAGAGGAAAACGGGTCTGGCTATTTATGTACATCATGAGTTTCAATCACTACACTTTGAGCTGCTTTGCAGTGCTGGCCAGTCTTTCTTAACCTGCTGAATGCTTCAGCTTAACTGTCCAGGGTTTTGCTGCTGAAAATAGAGATACATGATCCGCCTAGAGCTCCCCGAGCAGGTTGCAGCCTGCTCACTGCCACAGGGGCAGCATCAAGCTAGTTTCTCTTCCTTTTCTGTCTCCCACTCTCCTTCTCTGATTTATCTTTTTAAAAAAATTTTATTTATTTGACAGATAAAGTTAGACAGTGAGAGAGACAGAGAGAAAGGTCTTCCTTCTGTTGGTTCACCCCCTAAATGGCTGCTATGGCTGGAGCTATGCTGATCTGAATCCAGGAGCCAGGAGCTTCTTCCTGGTCTCCCACAGGGGTGCAGGGGCCCAAGCACTTGGGCCATCCTCCACTGCCTTCCCAGGCCACAGCAGAGAGCTGGACTGGAAGAGGAACAACCGGGAGTAGAACCCTGCGCCCATATGGGATGCCGGTGCTGCAGGCGGAGGATTAACCAAGTGAGCCACGGCGCCGGTCCCACGATTTATCTTTAAAACTGCATTTTGTTGTGGTAAAACACATGACTTCCCATGTCAGTCCTTTAAGTGTACAGTTCAGTTGTGCCAAAGGTACTCCCCTTGCTGTCGAGCAGAACCTGCCATCTTGCAAAAGTGAAATTCTGTCCCCAAGACGCACTGCTTCCTCCACCCACCTCTCCCTAGCCCTTGCCAACCACCCTTCTCCTTTCCGGCTTTGTGCTTTGGACCACTTTCGAGCCTTCAGATGAGTGGAATCAGACAGCGTTCGTTGCTCTCTGCCTGGCTTTTTTCACTTAGCCTAATGTCCTCCAGGCGCATCTGCACTGTAGCATAGGACAGGATTTCCTTTACCCTTTGATCTTGATTCTCCTTCTCATCCCGAGGCCAGCAGCGGTCTGGTTCCTGGGAGATGCACTCACTGGGGATCTTACCCACAAGAACAGAAGGACCTTCAGGTTTAGACTCCAGGTGTGACTCTAACTAATTACTTAAAGTCCGAGAGGTGAAGAACTTGTCTGGGGAGAGCCGGGCAGCTCAGGTCAAGTCTAAGGACTTCCACTGGATTGCTATGCCACAGCCTCTCTGGGACTTGAACCTGCTAACGAGATGGTCAGAGAGGTCATGGAAAAACTGTGAGCAGCAAAGTGCCAGCACATTTTGTTCCATTTATTACCTATATTTTTAAGATTTATTTATTTATTTGAAAGAGTCACAGTGAGAGAAAGAGAGATGAGAGATCTTTGATCCGCTGGTTCAATCCCCAAATGGCTGCAACAGCCAGGGCTGGCCCAGACTGAAGCCAGGAGCCAGGAGCTTCTTCCAGGTCTCCCATGTAGGTGCAGGGGCCCAAGCACTTGGGCCATCTTCTACTGCTTTCCCAGGTCATAGCAGAGAGCTGGATCGCAAGTGGAGCCGCCAGGACTCGAACCAGCACCCATTTGGGATGCCTGCAATGCAGACGGCAGTTTAACCTGTTGGGCTACAGCACCAGCTCCCATTTTATTCCATTTATTCATTTATTAAATATTGATGAAATGCTGAATATCTGCCAGGCAGGGGACACCTAACAGAGGCTGCCATTTTGTCAAATCCACACCCCTTGAAGGGCGAAGGTGTTAACGCTCACAGGGTGTCGTGGCCATGGTGTGTGTGTTGGGGGGATGGACGAGGACTCCCTTTTCTGGGTCTCAGGTAGCCTGTCATGGGGAGGATCTTCTAAGGCCCTCAGGTGTGTGCCTGTGCAGTTGAGCTGCTCCTGCTGAAAGGGATAACTTCTCAGGGCAAACAACTTTTACGTAAGCTGTCACCCCCAGATCTGCACTTAGAGGGAACTGAAGTGATCAGCCAGCATTTGCCTCTGGTCAGAAAGAATGGATGAAGGAAAAGGAGTAACTGAACGTAGCTGTGTCAAAGGACACTGACGACAAAGCAGAAACAGCCTGTCCGAGACACGTCACGATCAACTTCCGGCATCTCCTGGCACATTCACAAATGGCCAAAATTATTCCCCTGGTGACTGATGCAGCTGTTCAAGGACAGAGTGCTCTGAGTTGTGTGGACCGGAACCCCACAGATGAATGTCCTGCAGGCTCAACTTCTCTGCCCATGGCCAAAAGGAGGGCCTGAGAAAGTGAAAAACAGTCCTGGCAGCTAGGTCGTGATGTTCCCAGCTGGAGGCAATTAGCACTCAGGAAATCAAGTCCAGGGAAGGCCACTCCACCGCCATGCTAGAAAGTAGACTGAGACGAGGCTGCTCCTCAGTTGGGTAAATGCTTATCAGCCCTATGCCATAGCCCCAGGACTCCTTACTGTTCCTTTTCCAATGGTGATTGCAACCCTAAGCCAGGCAGGCAGGTCCAGAACAGTCAGCTGTCCATTGTAGACTCTGGGTCTTCATCTGTTCCTGTCTTGTTTTTATTTTTTAAGTTTCATTATATATATTTGGAAGACAGAATGATGGGCCGGGGGAAGAGGGAGGGAGACAGAATGAATGAGAATATCTTCCACCCATTGGTTCACTCCCTAATGCCTGCAACAGCCAGGCTGGGCCAAGCTGAAGCCAGGAGCCAGAAATTCCATCTGGATTTCTCCCATGGGTGTCAGGAACCCAAGAGCTTGCACCATCACTGCTGCTTCCCAGGGTACACACCAGCAGGAAGCTGGATTGGAAGTTGAGATGGGATTCGATCTCAGGCACTCCAGTGTGGGATGCAGGTGTTCCAAGTGGCGGGTCAACCTGCTGTGCCACAACATCCGGCCCCAGTCCTTTCTTAACCTTCCCAGATTTCAGATAAAAATGAAGATTCCCTACTATTGTATTTCCTCTTCCTCCTGACAACATGGAATTCAGGACATACTCCTGCTGCTTCAGACTCTTAGAATCCCCCTATGCTGGATTAAATCCCAGCGTAACAACTCCCACCCATTCCCACTTGCTGGAATGCCCTGCCACAGCCAGGAGTGACCTCCTCTGGGTCGCAGCAAACAAAATGAGGGGAATTTGGTGTGGACTCCAAGTGTGCTCCTGGTCTTTCTTTGGTGGGCGTCCACCTGAGCCTTTGCTTTGGCTGTCAACTGGTCAGCATCAGAAGAGATGCTAAGGACTAAAGAAGGCTCCAGTTTCACATGTCTGCCCTTTCATTTCCCTGGCATATTTCCATATCACTCATTCTTCTCTGGAAAATGTCTCTCCACTGTTTCCTCCAGCTCTGTTGCCAGTTGCTTGGCCCTCTTTCTTCTCTGCAGTCTGCCAGAAAACAAACACAAGTCCCGCAAATCCCAAAACATCGAGAAAGCTCCACTTTATTAGACGTAGCAATTTATCACTCAAGCCTCTACCGCAAGACTTGACTCCTTTGAACGTCTAAAGATTTGCGCGTAAATGGAGGCATGTCCATGAGTCAGAAGCAGCAAAGCACGTTGCTGTAGCAACCTGGGCACCCGGGGCACCACTGGCGTTGGAATAGCCAGGTTTAAAGAAGGCACTCTGTGTGTGTACAAAAATATATGTGAGACAAATAAGGTCCCCTGCAAAGAGCCAGAGGCAGGCGCATGAGGTGAGATTCTGTGTATGCTGCAGGCTGGGGCTGGGTGGGGGGTCATCTGGAGCTGCTTTGTGATGCTTGAAAATCAACTCAACAGCTGGGCTGGGCAGCTTGTGAAAATTAAGTTCTGTGTGCAGATATGTGAGGATTAGAGGCTAACGTCCCTAAACATAAATGACTGTATTAGAGACATAGTATGAGGGTACTTCAAAACGCTTGCAGAAAATGGAATTAAAAGATAAATTTATTTTGGTGCAAGAAAGTTTGAAACCCATGCATAGTTTTTTTCATAATACACATTTTTGTGAAGTTTTTGAAGGCCCTTCCTATGCATGGATTTCATTTTTTTTTGCACCAGAATAAAGTTATCTTTTTTAAAAAAAGATTATTTATTTGAAAGGCAAAGTTGCAGAGGAGGAGAGGCAGAGGCAGAGAGAGGGAGAGAGTGCCAGCCCAGAGAATATGGGTTTCTAACAGGCTCCCAGGCGATGCTAATACCATTGGCATACAGGTAACACTTTGGGACATCACCAACCCCTTACCTTTCCAGTTATTCTCCAGCCCCATTCCTTATACACATGTTCATTAAAAATGCCAGTAAAACCTGGACGAATAGGGGCTGGCACTGTGGCATAGTAGGTTAACCCTCTGCTTGTGACGCCGCCATCCCATATGGGTGCTGGTTCGAGTCCCAGCTGCTCCACTTCCAATCCAGCTCTCTGCTATGGCCTGGGAAAGCAGTGCATGATGGTCCAAGTGCTTAGGCTCCTGCACCCATATGGGAGACCTGGAAGAAGTTCCTGGCTTTTGATTGGCCCAGCTCCAGCTGTTTGGGGAGTGAACCAGCAGATGGAGGATTTCCCTCTTTATAACTGTACCTCTTAAAGAAATAAGTCTTTAAAGAAAAACCGGCCTTACTGCTGGTGCAGTGGCCCAGTCGCAGCACGGTGACTCTTGGCACCCCTGCGAACAAGGCACTGTGTGTGAGTGGCATGGAGTGTGTGGGCCCCACCCTGCATCTTGCCTGTGGCCTCGGCTCCTGCTGCACCCTGCTCACCTCTGCCCTTGCGACTGTGGGCAGGTGCCATCCGGATCCTGTGCTGTGCACAGGGCCTGCTCTTTCACAGAGAAACATGAATAGATAACAACAGAAGACGGTATTGGAACAGTGGGAATCAGCAATTTCGCACAGGAAGCTTTGGGAGATGTTGCTTATTGTAGTCTGCCTGAAGCTGGGACAGAATTGAAAAAAACAAGATGAGTTTGGTGCTTTGGAAAGCGTGAAAGCTACTAGTGAACTCTATTTTCCTCTAGCAGGAGAAGTAACTGAAATTAACGAGGGGCCGTTGCTGTGGCGTAGCAGGTAAAGCCACCGCCTGCAGTGCCGGCATCCCATATGGGCACTGGTTCGAGTCCCGGCTGCTCCACTTCCAATCCAGCTCTCTGCTACGGCCTGGGAAAGCAGTAGAGGATGGCCCAAGTCCTCGGGCCCCTGCACCCATCTGGGAGACCTGGAAGAAGCTCCTGGCTCCTGGCTCCTGGCTCCTGGCTCCTGGCTTTGATTCAGCTCAACTCTGGCTGAGTTGTAGTCATTTGGGGAGTGAACCAGTGATGGAAGACCTCTCTCTCTCTCTTGCTCTACCTCTCTATGGAACTCTTTCAAATAAATATGATTTTAAAAAAGGAAAAAAATTCCCTAAAATTGCTGCTAAAACTTGATGTCCATCATAGATTCCTGATTAGTTGTTTGAAAAGGGGATTTTTCGTGGGCAAGAAACATCACATTGTCTTAACATGGGCTGACTTTTTAAGTCCCAGAAAGTTAAATGGATCTTTTAATGGGAAATAATGAGCACCCTCTTTTTACTTCCACATACTAGTGTGTTCCACAATGTCACCCATACATTGGGCAGCTGTTCCTTTCTTAACAACACTCCAAGCCTACAAAACTCCCATTTAGATAAAAGAACTGAATTCCACACTGTGCATCTCAATTACAATCTGCTACAAATTGCAGATGCGGGAGAATAGAGGGTTGTGTGCAAAAGCCGAGTCAGCCTCCCTGCAGGGAAGGGGGTATGGTCACCTGGATCCTGTCCTCTCTGACCACGGAGCTGGCCCGGGAGGAGGTCACTCTGAACACTGTTGCTCTGGTCATGCTTACCTGTCGCCTGGGACTCCCCGGGTATAGGAGTCATAGCACCATTTCTGACTTTCCCATGCTTTCTCTGTTTCTACTACTGTTCCTTAGCTTTTCTAGTTTTCTCTTTCCAACCTGTACATATTGGCATCCTTCCAGACTCAATTCTGGACTTTTTTCTTTATATATTTGGCTGATATGTTGAAGACATACAAGCTTATGGCACTTCTTTTCATAAACTGTGCCTTCTGTCATTCCATGTCCCTTTGCAGTCTCTGCAGGATTTTTCACCTTCAGTTCCTCCCTTCCTGATAATAATATTGCCATTTCTGTATTTCTGGTTTTTTTTTTCTGATGCTGGCCTGCTATTTATTTATTTCTTATTAGCGTACATCTGGGTTTGTTTTTTAAAACTCATTTGAGTGTTTCCCATCTTTTGATAGAATTAAGTCCATTCACATTCACTGAAATGATGATCTATTTGATTTTATTCCTTCCATTATGTGTTTTTGCTATGTCATTTTACTTTACTGTTTCTTCTTTTGCCTTTTCCTTAGTTTTGCTGGCTTTGATAAGTTGCTATTCATTCCTTTTTTTTTTTTTGCTAATTTGGAAATTATATTGTATTCTCTTAGTGACAACTTATTAGCATCTGGTATTCACAACTAATTGTAGTTTTTGAAATTTTTATTTGAGAGGGAGGGAGGGAGGGCGGGAGAGAGAAAACAGCAGAAGCACTGGGTGAGAAAGTCCAGCTATGCAGGTATAATTCAGGTTTCTGCTTGTATCCTATTCACTAACATTCCATTGGCCAAATCCAAAGTCAAGAGGCAGGGAAGTACAGTCCGCTAACTTATGTTAGGTATGTTAGATAAGGATGTTGAACAATAATTTAATGTACTATAGTGTGTGAATTATCTGCCATTCTCATGGGAACTACTAGGAGCTTGGTGCACTTTTTCAGTAGATAAACTTGGATCTGTGTTTTGTTCAAGTAAATTTTAATATATTTCTTACTTAATTATAATTATCCTGCATCAGTTCCTTAGTTCCTCCTTGATCTCCTATTTTTGCTTGTTATGTCTCCTAAATTTATTCTCAAAGTCTCTTTTCTTGTTATTCCACCTTTTCATATTTTTGAGATATTAAGCTTTTAGATATTTTCTCCTTCACCCAGATTACTAATTCTGGGTGCAAGTCATACCCATCTTTTCCTTTAGCTCATGTACTGTATTAAAAAAATTTTGTGGTGTATAAACATACATGACTATCTCTGGACAGTTTGCCCAAGGCTATCCTGATTTTAGTACTGAAAGTCCCATGTCCCTGGAATTCCCTCAAGTGTGAAGCAATGCTGTATTTGAATCTAAGTCTTAGTTTCATTTTTTTGAAAGTTATTTGTCTCCGCTAGCAATTCTGTTTCACTAGGTACGTGTTCTGTTTGATCTTCCCCCTTCTGGATTCTGGGAATTCTTAGATATCTTATTTTTTTCTTTATCCGTTGTACTGAGAACATATGGGTCTCCCCTGTCACGCACGAGCACTGGGAGTGAATTAAGGCATAGGCTTATTGGGGGAAAGGAAAAGTTACAAGGCCAGGAGTGAAAGAGAAGAGAAGACACAGGTCCTCTACCTCCCACCACTCACTAGAGAATGTACCGGTACTGCAGTACCCTCCTGAACACTTGGATGGGTCCGTGCTCCAATAAGCATCTTTACTGCTCCCTTTTACAGATCAAGCATGAGAAAAATACCTTATCAATGAAGGGATACACAAATCACTGGGGTGCCAAGCAGTCTGAGGTTGGATGCTGTCTGTTTCAAGGAGTAATCTAGGAATTCCAGCCGCCAGCCTCTGACGCCTGCTGGGAGGCACTTCTCATGGGTGTCTCATGTTTCTGCCTATCTTGCGACCAGAGGCATTAACAGCTTTTACTTCAGGATAACTTTTCAAAGAAGTTTGTGTGGTGAGCAGTCTTAGGAGATACGGATAGAGTTTCCCTATGGAGCTAAGGACAAATTTGTTGACCAAATCATGATAACGTCTCCCTGGAGAGCACATCTTGGTGCGTTTGCCTGCAGCCACCTCTCAAACCCTGATGTTGCTTAGGCTTGGCTTCCTACTCTATGTGCAGTGCCCTTCTGGGCCTACCACTGTGTTGCCTCTACAAGACTGGAAGGGGTAGGACAAGGGAACCAATGTAAGCATGAGGGTTATGCAGCTCACTGCACTCTGAATAACAAAATCCTTTGCTTTTGACCCAGTATTCTTTTTTTAATTTATTTTTATTTTTTATTTTTTTTTTTGACAGGCAGAGTTAGAGAGAGAGAGAGAGAAAGAGAGAGAAAGGTCTTCCTTCCATTGGTTCACCCCCCAAATGGCCGCCACGCTGCGCCAATCCGAAGCCAGGAGCCAGGTGCTTCCTCCCGGTCTCCCATGCGGGTGCAGGGCCCAAGGACCTGGGCCATCCTCCACTGCCCTCCTGGGCCATAGCAGAGAGCTGGACGGGAAGAGGAGCAACTGGGACTAGAACCCGGGGTGCCAGCGCTGCAGGCGGAGGATTAGCCAAGTGAGCCATGGTGCCAGCCATTGACCCAGTATTCTTGTGTCTTTCGCCAGTATCCATGAAGCTGTGGCAGGTGAACTTGAACTTGTTAGCTGGCAAGCAGGGTAAAGTGTCAGACCCTTCACAGTTTTTGACAGAGCCCATTTGAAGTGCGCTCTCCCATTAGCGGAAGGGAGCCACTGGTCCCACAGGAAGCTGACTTCAGTGCAAAACCCATCTCCGCTCTGCTTCAGCCTCAGCTGATTTGTGCTCTGAGCAACCTTGAGTGAGGTCACTTTGGATAATTCTGCTTATTTCAGTGCAGTGCATAACAGGCAACTACAAGGCGTTTGATAATCCCTGATCTCTGTATTGAAGGACTTTCAATCTACAAAAGAGTTGTCTCCCAAGGATATATTTATAAGTATTTTCTTTAAATCATGGGGCCTGGGGAGCTGGTGTTGTGGCACAGCAGGTTAAGCCACGGCCTCTGATACCAGCATTCTATATTAGAGTGCCAGTTCAAGTCTTGGCTGCTTTGCTTCTAATCCAGTTTCCTGCTAATGTGCCCGTGAAAGCAGTGGATGATGACCCAAGTACTTGGGCTCCTGCCACCCATGTGGGAGACCCAGATGGAGTTCCTGCCTCCTGACTTCAGCCTTGCCCAGCCCCAATAGTTGTGGCCATTTGGAGTGTGAACCAGCAGATGGAAGATCTCTGTCTCTCTCTCTCTCTTTCAAATAAGCAAATAAATCTTTGAAAAAAAAATGACATGAGAAAACCTCTCTCTCTAAAAAAAATCTTAGAGCCTATTTTTTCTTATTTTTGAAAAATTTATTTGAAAGGTAGAGAGACAGAGATCTCTCACGTGCTAGTTCACTTCTCAAATGATTGCATCAGGCAGGGCTGGGTCAGGCTAAAGCCAGGAGCCTGAAACTCAATCTGAGTCTCCCATGTGGGTGGCAGGGACTGAAGTACTTGAGCCATCACCTGCAGCCTCCCACGATGTTTGTTAGCGGAAAGCTAGAATTGGAAGCAGAGTCAGGACTGGAACCAGGTGCTGTGATGTAGGATGCAGGTGTCCCAAGTGGCAACTTAACCTCTGCATCAAACGTTCACCCCTTTGTAAGTATTTTCTTACAGAAACAACCTTATAAATGGTATACTTAGCCCTCATTTTCCATAGACTAGCTCTCTAAGCTTATTATGCAGCTTCAAAGTAGTAACTAAGACAAATAATCCTGAAGCCCTTCTACTTAGATTTAAATCCTGGTGCCTCTGTTAATTAGATGTGTGACCTTTGACAAGTTATACTGTCTCAAATTCCTCACTTGAAAGTAGAATGACCAATACTAACCACTAGTAGGATTGCTTTGAGGATTAAGTGAATAATGTGTGCCTTGTAACCCACTCCTTTCCAAGCTGCTGGGATAAACGCTCAATAAATTTGACCACTATGTACAATTCAAGTAAACTTGATTATCACCCAAAGTCCTGCTCAACTACTGTATGAGTCCATTCGCAGGAAATATGTCCTAGAGGCAGAAAGCACAGTGCTGGCTGCCAGTGGCTGGGGGCAAGGGCACGGTGATGAACCAGGGCTTAACAGGCACGGGATGTCCTGTGAGATGCTCAAAATGTGTGGCACTAGACAGAGGTGGTGGCGGCACAGCCCTGGGAACTGCTGGATGCCAGGGAAAGGTACTTTAAAATGGTTGTGAGGCGAGTAACACCTGAAGTATCAGTATGACTACAAATATAGTTTTCTTAAACTTTGTTTCACATCTTTGTCCAACCAGTGGTTAAAAATGATATACTATAGTTTTAACAAACTGTGATTATTTTACAATTTATTGTATTTGAGTGAAATGGTCATATTTTCATATGATTACTGTTTGTAGTCATTGCCTATATTCCCGCTAAAATAGGGCCTTTTAATTTTGAGTTGTTGAACTCTTTATTAAAAAAAAAAGAAAATAGAAAGCTTTTATTTAGTAAATATAAATTACATAGGTGCAACTTTTGGATTATAGTGGTTCTTCCCCCCATACCCGCCCTCCCACCCCCAAACCATCCGACCTCTTACTCCCTCTCCCATCCCATTCTTCATTAACATTAATTTTTAATTATATAGAGAAGATCAACTCTATACTAAGTAAAGATTTCAACAGTTTGCACCCACACAGACACACAAAGTATAAAGTATGGTTTGAAGATTTGATGGCTCTGTCACATGGCCATGGGAACAGACTAAATGCTACTGAACCGCAACCTAAAAATGCCTGCGTGGCACACTTGGTTTCTTATGACAATCAAGAACTCTGTGAAAAGCTCATCTTGCTAAAACAGCTACTTAAACCTTGGTATTGCAATTTTATCGCTGCAAAGACACTGGAAGCTCGGGGCTGTCTGGACGAAGCTAGTAATGAGGATAACTACAGTAACAAAAGGGAACGTGAGCAAAAGCTCCTTAGTTTCCTAAGCCCTTCCCTGGTTCGATAGAAAACCCAGGGACGGAGCTTGGGTGGACGGCAAGCTTGGACCTGAAACTAAAATACCGACACAGCAGCCACAGGTGAGAGAGTGAAGTGGCGCCTCAGAGCGCCTCTAGGCAGGGCTGCTGTGTGTTTACAAGAGAGCCGGCCACGCAGGACTCAGGAAGGCGGGGGCGCTGTGCTGTTCCTCCGGGCTTTCCCTTTGCGCTGGTTTGTGCTCCTCAGCTGCGGACAGGGCTGAGCTGCCCGGGCTGCGGCTGGTGCCGCGGGCCTGCGCTGCTGCCTCAGTTGCAACCCTGGTGGCTGCAAGGTGGAGGGGAGCCGGGACTGCTGCTGGGGGAGGCTCTGCCCAGCTCCTCCCTGGGCGGGGCCACGCTGACCCGCCACGGTTGTCTGGGGCGGCACATCACCTCTGGCTTGGCCGATCCTGATGAGAAGGCCTTGCTGAGCCTCCAGAGCCCATTCCTGCTGGCCTGCGCCTGGGCCAGAGCCCTGGGGCACGGGCTGTGGGGGCTGAGCAGCCCTGGGTGGCTGAAGCTGTTGGAGAGCCACCTGACAGAGCCGGGGCGGCGGCGGCGGCTGTGGCTGCGGCCCCTGTGGCCTCTGTGGCTGCTGCTGCAAGTTCAGAATGAATGAGCCACGCGGCAGCTGCAGCTGCAGCACAGTTACAGGGCTGTTTAAAACCAGCTGAAGGCTCACCTGGGCCTGTGGCCGGGGCTCTGTGGCCTCAGGCAGGGCGCTCGGCAGCTGCCCTGTGGAGGGTGTCAGGCCACTGATGGCTGTGCCGGCCGGGGCAGCACTGACACGGCCCGGAGCAGGCACTGAGTCACTCACCACTGCCGGCACTCCGGGGGCCACGGCCCCCACGTTCATGACGTTCCTGCCGCGGGACCTGGCCAGGACCTGGGTGGCTGGGGGTCTCTGCGATGACTTGGCTGGGGTGGGGCCGGCAGGAAGAAGCGTGCTGACTGGTCGACAGGGAACTGCAGACAACTTCCTGCGAACTCTGCCCTGCACAGCAGTGGGAGTAGAAGCAAAAGTGGGATAGGCAGGGGCAGGGGCAGAGACAGGAGGAGGACCAGGGGCAGGGGCAAGGGCAAGGGCAGGAGGAGGACCAGGGGCAGGGGCAAGGCCAAGGGCAGGAGGAGGACCCGGGGCAGGGGCAGGAGGAGGAGGGGCAGGGGCAAGGACAAGGGCAGGGGCAGGGGCAAGGGCAGGAGGATGACCAGGGGCAGGGGCAAGGGCAAGGGCAGGAGGAGGGGCAGGGGCAAGGGCAAGGGCAGGGGCAGGGGCAGGAGGATGACCAGGGGCAGGGGCATGAGTAGGGGCAGGGGGAGGAGGGGCAGGGGCAAGGGCAAGGGCAAGGGCGGGAGGAGGACCCGGGGCAGGGGTAGGAGGACCCGGGGCAGGGGCAGGGGTGGGAGCAGGGGCAGGAAGAGGGGCGTGGGCAGGGGCAGGAGGAGGACCTGGGGCAGGGGCAGGGGGAGGAGGGGCAGGGGCAAAGGCAAGGGCAAGGGCAAGGGCAAGGGCGGGAGGAGGACCAGGGGCAGGAGGAGGACCCGGGGCAGGGGCAGGGGCAAGGGCAAGGGCAGGAAGAGGACCCGGGGCAGGGGCAAGAGGATGACCAGGGGCAGGGGCAGGAGTAGGGGCAGGAGGAGGACCCGGGGCAGGGCCAGGGGTGGGAGCAGGGGCAGGAAGAGGGGCGTGGGCAGGGGCAGGGGTGGGAGCAGGGGCAGGAAGAGGGGCGTGGGCAGGGGCAGGGGTAGCAGCAGGCTGAGGAGCAGGAGCAGGAGCAGGGGCAGGAAGAGGAGCAGGAGCAGGAGCAGGCACAGGCGTAGCAGGAGAAGCTGCATCCACAGCAGGAGTGGGCGCCAGTTCAGGAGGAGGAGCAGGAGTGGGCGCAGGAGCTGGAACAATAAAAAGGGACAGATCCAGAGGGGGCTCAGGGAGAGGATCCGGGAAAGCCGGGGGAGCAGGGGGAGAAGCGGGAGCCAGAGGAAGCGCTGGAGGCGGGGCGGGTGTGGGAAAGGAGCAGGGGAGCTGACATGAGCAGGCTGCCTGCCCCTCGGGCAGCACCCCTGCAGCCAGCCGGAGCCTCGCTCTCCCGAGCTGGCTGGCGGGAGGACAGGCCCGGCCAGCCCCACGTTTCTCTCCCTGTCCCCGCGTGGGGCCCCGCCCCGCACAGCCAGCCACGCCCTCTTCTAGTGGCTTCCCAGAACAGGCTGAGGAGACAGCCGCCGAGCCACTGGGGCAACGGGCCGCCGGCCTGCACAGGAGGCTCTCCTGCGGCCCGGGGCCCGCTGCTGACCGACCGCCCCCGGGCATCCACCTTACACCCATGCCGGACACCCTGGGCACGCGGCTCTCCGCGGAGGAGGGGAGGACGCAACCCGTCTCCACGCGGGGCTCCTTACACTGTGGGGCTGTGTCGCAGAACACGGGATCCTTAAGCGACTGCATGCCGCTCAGCTTCGTGTCCCAGGACCCGTGGCCGGCTTCCCCTGCGAGCCCCCAGTCATCTTCCTCCGGAGCTGGCCAGATGGTGCGTGGGGAGGCCGCGGTGCTGGAGGACCCTTCCCCCCTAGCGCATTTCTGCACGTCCACGTCCGAAGGCACAGCCAAGTCGCCGGGTGCCTGTTTCCACGCGTCCAGCTCACCTTCTGCTTGCGGAGGAAGCAGGTCGGGGGAATGGGCAGCTGCTGCCCCGGCCTTCCGGGCTCCGGACCCAGGCGAGGTGCTGGGCTCAGGGGCGCGAGGACGGGGGGCCAGCTGCTGCTGCTGAGCCAGCGAGGACACAGAATACCTCCGGAAGTACCGCCTCATGGGGTTGGTGTTCATCTTCTGCCTGTTGTACAGCAGGCGGTTGGCAGCGCAGGCCACCGCCACGGAGGGGTCCAGACACAGGGGTTCTGCGGTCGCTAGGATCAGCTGGCTCTCCAGGGCGAGCTTGTCTTCCTGGGTCCACTCCTCGCGGCCGCTGGTCATGGACTGCACGTCACAGAGTAAAGTCTGCATGGTGGGGCGGAGCAGAATGTGCTTACTGCGGAAACCGGGAGGCCCCGGCTCGCCGCACTGCCTGTAGTCGCGGATCTCCGCCACGACGCAGCCACGGTGAAAGACGTCAGCCCGCGCTCTCTCCAGGCTGTCGACCAGAACGGGAGGCAGCTCTTCGGCATCCAGGTACTCCAGGAACTCCCGCTGGTCGTAAGGCAGCCGGATGCTTTCTGGGGAGCATGTCTCGGCGTCCTTGAGCATCAGAGAGTAGCCCTCACTTCCGGGGTACAGGCTGACCACTAAGCGTGACAAGGACTCCTTCTGGACGAGCTTGTCTAGCAGGTGGACACTGCTTCTCAGCTCCGCGAACTCGGGCTCTCGCTCGCACTCCTTCACGTAAAGGTCATAAAGCTTTTGATGCAGACATCTGTCCCCGCTGGCTGACCTTCTCCTCTTGGGCGGTCTCCGCTGGGCTCTCTGGATGACCGCCTCGGCGGAATCTAAGGCGTGCTCTAGGGCGTGCTGCATGGTGCTAAGAGACGAAGGCCCTGAAGGGAGAGAAAAGGCACGTGGCGCTGGAGAGGCGGGCGCAAGGTCGTGTGCGTGCGTGTGTGTGTGTGCGTATGTGTGTCGTCCTGTGAGGTCTCCCCTCAGGAGGCGACGCGGCACGGGCCGACGGCCTCCATTCGGAATGGGCGCCGAGACCCCACCCCCGAGGAGCACCGCCCGACAACCTCGGGCCTCTCTGAAGCCTGTACCTGTGGCGGCCGCCGTCTGGGCTCACGTGGACGCCCGCGGGTGGGAGCCCTCGGCGCTGCCAAGCCCGTTTGTGCGCACGCGCACGTGGCTCCTGGGCGTTGGCCGCCCGCCGTCGTGGCCTTGGTGGCCCGGGCTCGCCAGCTGAACTTCCGCTCGGGCACGCACACTTCCGCTAGGGCGCGGCCGTGGCTGGCGGGTGGGCTGCAGCAGCTTCCCCGGCTCTTCTGGGTCTGACTGGCACCGCTCACCGACGAGACTGTGGGTCGGGGCGCGGTCTGCTGTGTGCCCGGTTTGTGAGAGCACGCTGCCGAGGACGTGTGGGACGCTTCCCTCTCTCTCGCTGGGACTTTGTGCAGAGCCGTTCTGTCTGGGGACGCCCTTGTCGTCGGGGCGGGCTGCCCCGGCATCCGGCGGCAGCTCAGCGCCCCTGAATCGGCACGGCCCAAGCACTGCCATGCTTCTCCGAGTCCCGCCGCCCTGCCTCCCGCCGGAGGTGCCCGGAGAGCTGGACGCCTCGCGGGGCGTCTCCCGCATAGCCCCTCGCCTCGACTGCCCCGTGCCCTTCATAGATTTTCAAACCTCGAGTGGTGCGTCGTAGTCTGTCGCCGGGTTGCAGCTCGGGATAGGAGAGACGTGACGCTCTTCTGCAAGCGCGATTTGCCTCTGACGGGGGTCAGCACGCGCGTCCCGGCTGGTGGCAGTAAGTGTGCACGGGCTCCCCGGAGGTGGAGCTACCGTGCTGCTGGTGGGTGGGGAACCACCGGGCGCTTGACTCTCAGATCGTGGACGGGATGGCCTTCCCCGGTGACTGCGGCCCCGAAGTACGCCAGTCTTTTTGGACACGTGCTTAAAAACATCTCCTCGGGTTCAGGCATGGTGATGAGACCACATTTATAGCCAAGAGTCAGTAATGGGAGGAATCCAGGACAAGTGTTACAATTTCTGCCTTACGGACGACTATTAAAGTAATCTGTAGCGGGGCCGGCGCTGTGGCGTAGCAGGTAAAGCCGCTGCTGGCAGCAGAGGCATCCCACGTTGATGCCGGGTCCGGTGGCTCCTGGTCCTCTTCCGAACCAGCTCGCTGCTATGGCCTGGGATGCACTGGGGGAGCGCCCACGTGCTCGGGCCCCTGCACCCGCCTTGGAGACCTGGAAGGAGCTCCAGGTTCCTGGCTTCAGTCTGGCCCAGCCCTGTCCGTTGTGGCTATTCGGGTGGTGAAAGAACCAGCGGACTGAGTCTCTCTCTTCCTCCCTGTGTAATTCTGACTTACAAATGTATACATCTTTTTTTTTTTTTTAAAGAAAAGTTAAAACAATTAAAAATCCATATTTTAGAGTTGTTTTTTTAAAGATTTATTTATTTATTTGAAACAGCTACACAGAGAGATGGAGTGGCGGAGTGTTGCTCCCCCGCTCGCGGAGGTACGACTCCGGACCCTGCAAAGCTCTCTTTGCCCGGCCCTTCCTGGGTTTGCTACCAGCCGGACCCTGCACTGTTCTCTTTCGCCGGCCCTTCCAGTGTTTGCTGCCGCACCCCCCCCCCTCCGCCTCCGCCTCCGCCTCCGCGGAGGGGCGGCACCCCCACCGCTTTCCCCTCTTCCGCGGAGGGGCGGCACACCGCCGGCAGGCTCTCTCACGGCTCTCTCAGGGGTTGCTCAGATGTTCCTGGTGCATGTTGTCTGGCTCCTCCTTTATAGTCCTCTTCCACCAATCCGTGCTCTGCTGCCCACACACCGAGCACGATGCTCTCCTCCAATCAGGAGCAGGATCAGCTCCTGCAGCTTGTTAGTTGAATTGGTGAGGCAGCTGTGTGGAACTTGTTTATTCCTTCTCAGCGCCATATGGTGGGAGATCAGATGCATAGAGTTAGTCCTAGCAGTTCCAGTAATTTAGTCTCGGTTGCTCCCCACAGCAGAGAGAGTGAGAGAGAGAGAGCGAGAGAGAGAGAGCGAGAGAGAGGTCTTGCATCCGCTGGTTCACTCCCCAACCAGCCACAATGGCTGGAACAGCCGATTTGAAGCCAGGAGCCAGGAGCCCCTTCTAGGTCTCCCTCGTGGGTACAGGGGCCCAAGGAGTTGGGCCATCTTCTAGTGCTTTCCCAGGCCATAGCAGAGAGCTGGATCGGAAGTGGAGCAGCCGAGTCTCGAACCAACACCCATATGGGATGCCAGCGGTTCAGGCCAGGGCTTTAACCTGTTGTGCCACGGTGCAGGGCCCAGAGTTTCCTTTTTTTTAATTAGTGGATTTATTTTTAGGATTTTTGTTTTATTTAGGCAGGCCAAATAAGGCAGGAGCCTGGAACACAATCCAGGTCTCCCATGGGTGGCAAGGACCCATCTATTGGAGCCATAGCCTGCTGTTCCCACAGCATACATTAACAGGTATCCTGAATTCCAGACAGTATTGGAACTTGAACCCTGGTCCTTCAATATGGGATGCAGGCAATCCCAGTGGCTTCTTAACTGCTAGTCCAAATTCCTGCCTGATTTCTTAACTATACATCTTTCCTTGTCCCTCTCTTGTTTTACTCCAAACATTCCAGTTTAGGCTAATTATAAGGGCTATCCAAGAACTGAAATGTCCAACTGATTAAAACCAAGGTCATGATATGTGACCATGAGTTAGTTTTCTCCTGTGTTCTTAGTACCACCTCATTCTTCCAACTTGAACGGATGAGCTTATGTTCCTGCCATACTCTTAAAGACTTCTCACCAACCACCTTGACTTTCTGTCTTCGGAAAGTTGTGGCTAGATCTCGAATGTCTCAGTTGCACAGCAGCATTCCCTTTAGGTAAGGAACTAATTTGAATGGGAAAGCCGAGTTTTCTTGCTGCTCTGAACTAGAGGTTTTGTTGGATGAGAAGCAGCACAACGGAGCTTGTTTGAGTCAGGTTGTCCTCCTAAACAGTAAGTTCCAAGACTTTGCTGTCTCCTCTTGGCCTGCACACTGGACTTCCTCGTTGCTTAGTGTGGTCGGTGAACATGGCCATGACTAGGGTGATGCAAGACAGGGGCCTAGGACACCAAGTGGCAGGTACATTCGCTGTCAGCGAGGTGAAAGTCCTGTTAGGGTCAGTGCCCTGGGCACCTCAGCGCCCTTCCCCTTCTACCTGGCCCTGCACCACCTGGCACCTGCCTTGCTTCCATCCTCATCTCTCGCTCGCTCTCCTCTTTTACCTGTTTGTGGTGCTCTGAGCCATTAGGCACAACCACCCTTTCGAAGCTCTCTGCTTTGCCCAAGAGACCCCTCCTTGCTTAGGTACCTGCTGACTTCTACTGATCATCTCAGCTGTCCTTCCTGACCTCCAAGAAGCGTACCTCTTCATGTGCTTCTGCACATGCCTTAGTAGAGCCAGGCATCGCATCAGATAGGAATGCAGTGTGTGCTGTTTCTCTGCACTCAGCCTTGCGGTTCTCTGAGGACGGGAATGGTGCCTTTCCTATTTTGTTTGGGCACAGACTCGGTCAGTGCTTGGCGCTTAGTAGAGTATGAAGGAATTAGCCGTTCGCATCTCCAGTTACCTCAACTCAAGGCTCATGAGAGTGTGTGAAGGAAATGTTTCACCCTCTTTTTAGAGATGATAAAGGTACCCAGGATCACGTTTTCTGGCTTCAGGGCTCTATGGTGGTGGGGTTTCTCCACCTTGGCACTGTTGGCTTTTGTTGTGGGAGATGCTCTGTACACTGTAGGAGGGTTAACAGCATCTATGGCCTTGCCCACTAGATGCCAATTGCACTCCTCTCCTGTCTATCAAAAATGTCTCCAGATATTGCCAAGTATTTCCTGGAGGGGAATCACCTCTCTGGTCAAGGACCACGCTATACCCTGCTGTGCAATTCATGTGTGCAATCCAAATGCTGCCCCTTATCTCCCTTCCTGGGTGCACCTCACTTTGTAGAGGGGTGTATCTGCTCCCCTTACTGTGGGACTGACTAGACCTGCAGTTGTTGCATTGACTGTGTCTTAGCTTGGATACCTCCAGAAGCATTGCTCAGAAGATTGGAGTGTAAGTAGTTTATTTGGGAGCTAACCCTGGGAAGCACTGGTGAGGGACAGAGTCAGGGAGTCAGAGGCAGGTATGTGCATGAGCAGAGGTGGTTGTGGAGAACTGGTCCGTGCTGGGGAACTCTGGAAGGAAGAGTACAGAGCATCCTCAGATTGTCCTAACTAGAGGCATGGGTGCTGGTGTACATATTCACCCATTCTCTCTCTCTCTCAATGACTTATGACAGTCCAGGGAGCTTTATTTTCTGACACTTCTTGTTGCCACACACAACTCCACACAAGCTGATGTGGCTCAAGAATGCCCTCAGAGAATCACAAGTGCTTGCAGTGAGAGTCTGAGTGTACAGAGTGCTGAATGCCATGGGGAAATGAGCAGGGCCCTGGCAGTATTTGCTCCACCTACGACTGAAGTCAGCCATTCATACTTTTTTTTTTTTTTGACAGGCAGAGTGGATAGTGAGAGAGAGAGACAGAGAGAAAGGTCTTCCTTTGCCGTTGGTTCACCCTCCAATGGCCGCTGTGGCCAGCGCGCCGCGGCCGGCGCACCACGCTGATCTGAAGCCAGGAGCCAGGTACTTATCCTGGTTTCCCATGGGGTGCAGGGCCCAAGCACTTGGGCCATCCTCCACTGCACTCCCGGGCCACAGCAGAGAGCTGGCCTGGAAGAGGAGCAACCGGGACAGAATCCAGCGCCCCGACCAGGACTAGAACCCGGTGTGCCGGTGCCGCAAGGCGGAGGATTAGCCTAGTGAGCCGCGATGCCGGCCAGCCATTCATTCTTAATGACAGAGATTAATGTGCTATGTCACATGTCTGGACAACTAGAAAAGTGAAGCTGTATTCTAAGTCAAATGGGCGATTTCACATAAGTTTGTTTTTTTTTGTTTTTTTTTTTGGTTATGAAAGCCAACGAGACCAAAAATGGAAGGTATAACCAACTCTGTTTCACAAAGCGAAGTCCCCAAGGCTGCCTGGGCCACAGGTGCACTGGAAGAGGCCCTGGGCCTTGATGTCTGTGTTCCAGCATGCCTTCAATCAGCTGGCCCTGCTTATGGTGCCTCAGCTCTGAACTAATTCGCCCAGTCTTTCCCCAAGATGAAAGGAGTTTTTTTTTAATTACCATGAGTGTACACCGTCCTTCAAACATTCCAAACATGTTAATGAGCTGGCTGGCTAATTATGAAAACTCTGACTGCAGCTCTCACCTACACCAGCTCAGTGGAGGATAGCATGAGCTGGGAAATCTCATGGCCAGATTACAATAACCTAGAGGAAGAAGAGAATCAATTAATTGCAAGATAATTGACCTAATAGACAATTAGCAAGCTCCTTTGTACCATACCCATTGAGGTCTAAGTCTAGGCCTTTGCCACCTCTCCCCTGCTGCACTTAATTGGAGGGAGGAACACAGAATGTGAAACTGCAGGGCACAGAAAGTGGAGAGGCTGAAGATACGATGCCTGTTCGTCTCATCCTGAGTTAATCCTTGAACACTTGGCTTAGATTTCCTGTGTTTCCCCTGTTGACCAGGTCCAGCCCCAGTAAAGCCAAGCTCACAGAATGCTGTATCTCTGTGTGATGTGTGTGAAGATCGCTTCCCATAGCCAACTACATCATTCTGTACTCCCATATCTGCTACGAGTTTTTTTTTTAAATTGGATTTAAGACTATAACATATATATGTTGCATAACGTATTCACCTTCCCCCTACTTTTTCTTCCTGCTTTTCCTTCTCCTGACCTTTCTCCCCTTTCTCTTTCTTCCACTTGCCCATCTTCTTTCCATTTTACTGTGGCAGGGTAGGGAGGAACACGAAGGTTTATAGAAAAATTGAGCAGAGTGTACGGGGAGTTCATACATGTCCCCTCCTCCTCACTACCCAGAATCACCCACTGTCAACATCCCCCACCAGAATCATACATATGTCCTAATTTATATCTCTCCTGGCATGTCATTGTCAACCCAAATCCATAGTTTGTGTTAGTGTTCACTCTTGATGCTGTACTTTCTTTTGGGCTTGTAAAAATATGTAATAGCATGGATCCACTATTATAGAATCATACAGAATAGTTTCGCCACCCTAAAAATCTTCTGTTCTCTGCTTGTGTATCCCTTCTTCCTTTCTAGCCCCTGACAGTGATCTTCTTAGCATCTCCATAGTTTTACCTTTTCCAGAATGCATGTTGCAATCAGTGCATATGATGGAAGCAAACAATAGGTAGCCCTTTCCAACAGGCTACTTTCACTTAGTAATATGCAATTAAGATTCCTCCATGTCTTCATGGGTTGTTACCTCATCTCTTTTTTTTAGTACCGATTAATATTCCATTGTCTAGATGTACCACAGTTTATTTGCCCATTCACCTACTGAAGGACATCTTGGTTGCTTCCAAGTTTTGTCATTATGAATAAAGCTGCCACAAGCATCCTGGTGCAGGTTTTGGTGTGGACATGAATTTTCAATTCATTTGGGTAAATGCCAAATAGTGCGATTGCTATATAGTACAGTAATAGTATGTCTAGTTTTGAAAGAAACTGATAAACTGTTTTCCAAAGTACGTGTGCACTCTCACCTAAAATGAATAGGAAAAGTTCCACTTGTTTTATATCCTTGTCAGCATTTGGTACCAGTATTTTGGATTTGGCTACCCTACTAAGTGTGAAGTAGTATCTACTTGTTTTGATTTACAACTCTCTGATGACATAGGACATTTAGCATCTTTTCAGGTGTTCTTGCCATATGTATATCTTTTTATTAATGCTTATTTTAAATTTATTTTCATTTACTTGAAAGGCAGAGAGAGAGAGAGAGAGAGATTGATTTTACCTGTAGGTTGACTCCCCAAATGCCCACAACAGCCAGTGTTGAGTCACGTTGAAGCCAATGTGGCAGAGGCCCAAGCACTTGAGCCATAATCCACTGCTTTCCTCATGTATCCACAGGAAGCTGGATCAGAAGCGGAGGTGCCAGGACTCAAGCTGGCATTCCAAGTGAGAAGTGGGAGTGAGAAGTGGGCATCCCCAGCAGCAGTTTAACCTGCTGTGCCACAACACTCACCCCTATATATCTTTTTTAAAGGTTTATTTATTTATTTGAAAAGCAGAGTCACAGAGAGGCAGAGAGGCACACACACACACACACACACACAGAGGTCTTCCATCCACTGGTTTACTTCCCAGATGGCTGCAACAGCTGGAGCTGTGCGGATCTCAAGGCAGGAGCCAGGAGCTTCTTCTAGGTCTCCCATGTGGGTTCAGAGCCTCAAGGACTTGGGCCATCCTCTACTGCTTTCCCAAGCCATAGCAGAGAGCTGGATCAAAAGTGGAGCAGCTGGGACACAAATCGGTGCCCATATAGGGGATGCTGGCACTGCAGGTGGCGGCTTTACCCACTACATCACAGTGCCACTCCCCTATATTTCTTTAGTGAAGTGTCCATTCAAGTTTCTTGCTAATTTTTAATTGGTTTATGGGGCTGGCACTGTAGTGTAGCAGATTAAGCCTCTGCCTGCAGCATAGGTATCCCATATGGACACCGGTTCGTGTCCTGGCTGCTCGTCTTCCAGTCCAGCTCCCTGCTAATGCACCTGGGAAAGCAGTAGAAGATGGCACAAGTGCTTGGGCTCCTGCACCCACCTGGGAGATCCAGGAGAAGCTCCTGGCTCCTGGCTTTGGATCGGTCCAGTTCCAGCTTGTTGTGGCCATTTGGGGAATGAACCAGTATATGGAAGACCTCTCTGTGTGTCTTTCCCTCTCTTTTTCTGTAACTCTGCCTTTCAAATAAATAATTTTTTTTAAATTGGAGGAGCATCCTGGACTTGAACTGGGTTAAAGATTTATTTTACTTATTTAAAAGGCAGAATTACTAAGAGAGGGAAAAACAGAGAGAAAGAGATCTTCCTTCTGCTAGTTCACTGCTCAAATGGCTGTAACAGCCAGGGCTAGGCCAGGCCAAAGCCAGGAGGCAAGAACTCCATCTGGGTCTCCCACATGAGTAGTAGGGGTCCAAGTACCTGGGCACATTTGCAGGGAGCTGGATTGGAAGCAGAGCAGCCAGGACTCAAACCAGCACTCCTACATGGGATGTGACATCGTAGACAGTGGCTTAACCACTGTGACACAATGCCAGCCCTAGTTGGTTTTTTCCTATTTTTGAGTTTTAAGAATTCTTAAAATTATTGTTCTTTTGGACAGTAGTCTTTTGAATCCTTTGAATAGTGTATTGTATGGATTTATTACATATTGCAAACATTATTTCATTAAAAGGAAATTATTTTACTTAGGAGAGGATGTTTGGTGCAGTGATTAAGACACCACTTGGGACGCCTGCATCCCATAACAGAGTGCCTGGATTTGAATCCTGACTCTGCTTCCAGTTTTTCCAATTCTCCTGGAGGAGAGGGGTCCAGATGAGAAAAAAGCAGGTATGGCTGAGTGACCCAACGTCCTGGCACTTGTAGGTAAGCTGGAAGTCAATCTGGAACCAAGAACTGACCTTGGGGGAGTTGTAGAAGGCCATGGGTCAGTAATCATAGCCATCTGTCAAATATGTTAATTATTCAGCTTTGCAGAGAGAAACCCAGGACATGCTTAGTTCCTCATCTGCTGGAGTTTGACATAGGAGACATTGAATAGCCCTGGTGTCCCCCAGATCTGTGCACATGCAAGCCTCACAAGAGTTTCAAAACTTGCAGCAATTAACTTGAGACTGGATTCAGGAATATCTGTGTGCCTAAATCTGTCCTCTGAGCATGTAAACATTGAAGTTTATCAGCGTGGTTTGCAGTCCCCAGCCTCTCTTCACCCTGCCTTGGAACCACATAGCACGACCAGGAGGAGTCTTATCATCAGCACAGTGCCAGGGTACAAGGCCAGCAGCAGGAAAGCTTCCTCTAGCTTAGCAGCTCATCTTATGGTACTTTTGGATCAGTAATCACAGCCATTTGTGACATCAATATAATATTCGGCTTTGCAGAGAGAGCCCGAGGACACTGTTGGGACTTCATCTGTTGGAAGGTTTACTTGTACCCTTCACGTTCCAACAGGTCTAAGGGCTGTCTGGACACCCTTGGGTCAGAGCTGGAATCCTGGAAACCTGCATAGGGCACGTTTACAGGCCAACCTGAGAGAGGGAGGAAGGGCGAAATGGAGAAAGAGAGACATACAGACAGAACTCCCATCTGCTGGATCACATTACAAATGGCCAAAATGGCCAGGCTGAGCCAGGCTGAAGCCATGAGCTTGGAATGCAATCCAGATCTTTCACATGGGTGAAAAGAACCTAATCACTTTAGCCATCACTAGTGCCTCCTATGGTTTGCTTTGGCAGGAAGCTGGAATCAGGAACCAGGGCTAGGACTAGAACTCAGGTATTCTTACCTGCAATGCAGGCATCTTTACTGCTAGGCTCAATGCCTGCTCCGTCAGATATTTGAACCTCCTGAAAGAGCAGATTAACTTCAGATAAAAGAACCTGTGCTTTTGTTTGTTCATTATTTGTTTATGAAGGGGTGGTGTGGGAAGACAGAAAGCATAGGATGACAGCAGAAGGTGAGAAAGAGAATCCCTCTAAGGGAAAATGAATCTTCTAGGTGAGGGGCCAAGAAGACACATTTCATCCACCTGACAACTTTCTCAGGGAGTGAAGGAAAAATCGCCACCCAGGAAGAAACCACTGGACATATACTGTGTAGGCTGGCAGGACAAGCTGAGCTAACCCGTGAGATTCTAAGTCTACAGGAAAAATATTTCCTTGGGAAAACTGTGTGCAGTAAAACCACCAAGTGAACAGGAAATGAAACATAAAGTCCAGCCATTCAAGAATAGTCTTTTCCTTCCTGTATCCTGAAGGCCAAATGCCATTTCCCAGCTGTTCCCTTTCACAGTTTCTCTGATGTTGCAATCCTCCAAGGACCTCATGATGATTTAAAAATACGGAGGTCAGACCACAGTCCAGCTCATTTTAAAAAGGTAATTCAAGATCAGCACAGGTCTCCATGGCTGCTGTCTTTCGTCTGCCCAATATACTAGCCATCAGGTGAGTTTTCTTTGGAAATCCGCAAATGAAAACTGTCCTAAACACTTAAGGACCCACTTTCTGAGTGGTCTCTTCAACGAAAGTCCCCATCCCTGTACACCTGCCTTCCCAGCTCACAAATGTTCACTGGCCCTTGTTACTCCAGCTAGTCATGGCAGTGTTGCCAGTGAAGGGTGATTTGTAGTTCTTTAATTAATTGGAGAGTGTTTCTCCTGTGTCACAGCAGATGATTTACTGTAGAGAAAGACCTCAGGCTCATAATAGTAGTTGCTCCCTAAATAGCAGCTGTGCGATATGCCGCCCAGGTTCTAGACAAGGAAACAGGAGCAAGGAGACTAATCAAAATCTCCTGGTTGATGATGCGTGAAGTCAACCTTTGAAGCAGTGGTTTGCAACCATAGCTGTTGATTAAGGTCACCTGGGGAGATTTTAAAACTGGCAACAAGTGGAATCTCCCCCAGAGATCCTGTTTAATTGGTCCAGGCTGATGCCTGGGCATCAGTAACTTTTAAATCTTCCCATGGGATTCTAATGTGCTCTCAGGATTGAGAACCAATACTTTAAAAGTCTCATTCCCTTCTGTTAGTTCAATTTGCCTCTTCTAAACAGATCGAGTCCAATGTCCCTATTGTATAGATGACAACAGTGAGGTCCAGGGAAGTTGAATGATTGTCTTAAAGCATCAAAACTGAAACTCACTATTTTTATTTTATTATTTATTATATATTTGGAAGGAAAGAGTAACAGACATCTATCTGCTGGTTCACTCCCCAAATAACTACAACAGCTGGGGCTGGGCCAGGTCAAAGCCAAGAACTCGGAGCTCCATTTGGATTTCCCACGTGGGTCGCAGGGACCCAAGGGCTTGAACCATCTCTGCTACCTCCCAGGGTAAGCATTAGCAGGCAGCTGGAATTGGAAGCGGAGTCAGGACTTGAACCCAGGCACAGCATGTGATGCAGACTACCAAGCAGTGTCTTAACCACTGTACCAAACACCAGCCCTCACTATTTGTTAAATCACAGTTTATAACCCTTTTTTGCTTCTGCATTAGCTAAATACACACTTGGCCAAGCCTAAGAATCAACTGATTGCTCGTTAAAACTAAAAATCTCCAGATTCCTCCCCTGGACATTGCAATTGAGTAGGTCTGTGGTAGGGTCCAAGAATCTGTAATTTATTAAGTATGCCAGTGATTATTATGATGTGGCCAATTTGCCAGTTGTGAACTAATGTGATTGTTCATGTTAGTTAAGTTAAAGGAAATTTGAATTAATGGCAGTGCAAAAGAGAACTTATATTTCTTTGTAATGATTTTCCCCTAAGGGAAGACATTAAGAAATGCTACCAAACCTTCTCTATCCAGCTCGATTCCAGTTACAATTCAGTTGTTCTTATTATGTTTGGTGGTTGTTTTAAAATGAAGTGAGTAGTTCTTATGTCAAAAGAACATGTATATGTTCTTCATTTTGTATTAAATTGTGAGTTGAATTAATGCAACTTACTAAGCTTCAAGAATGGAAAATGAATTGGCTACTACTGTGACCAATTATTATTATTATCATTTTTGACAGGCAGAGTTAGACAGTGAGAGAGAGAGAGAGAGACAGAAAGGTCTTCCTTTTTTCCATTGGTTCACCCCCCAAATGGCCGCCAGGGCTGGCGTGCTCCACTGATCCGAAGGCAGGAGCCAGGTGCCTCCTCCTGGTCTCCCATGCGGGTGCAGGGCCCAAGCACTTGGGCCATCCTCCACTGCACTCCCGGGCCACAGCAGAGAGCTGGCCTGGAAGAGGGGCAACCGGGACAGAATCCGGCGCCCGAACCGGGACTAGAACCTGGTGTGCCGGCACTGCAGGCGGAGGATTAGCCAAGTGAGCGGTGGCGCCAGCCTGTGACCAATTATAATGATAAGATCTTAGCTTCTACCCACTCTGATCTCTGCCCCAAGTTTTGTGGATTCCAGGCAGGAACATGAAGCAACTGAAGTCTTAAGTGTTCCAGTTGGAAGTGCAGCTCAGCAACCATTTGTCACAGGATCTTTACTGGAGCATGTGACTCCCATAGGAATGCCCTTAAACTCCACTCTCTAAGGCAGCTTTTCTAAGACATGCAGTGTTAAGATCCCTGGAATTGAATCCCAAAAAACTTGGATCTGAATTATTGCTCTTATACCTACTTCTGTATGACTATGAAGTCTTCTAACTTCTGTAAATCTCACTTCCACATGTGTTAAAGTGAGAATAATGATATCCATCCTACTTATCTAATGAGGAATCTTTGAGAATTATATTAGCTAACATACTATCATTTACATCATAACAAATAATCACAAGACCTTTGTAGTATCTGACAACATACCTTTATTTTTCATGGACTTACAGGGCTCAGCTCATGTGTGCTGGGCATTGTAGGAAGCTGGGCTGCTCTAAGCAGGATGCACATGTTTGGGGACATAAGAGCTTCAAGCTGGGCTGGGTAAGGGTGATTGGCTCTGTTCTACCTGTTGTTCATCCTCCTCCTGAATTAACCCAGGTGCATCCTTCTCATTGAAATGGCAGAAATGCAGGATAGCAAACTCAATTGCAAAAGCAGTTTTACATGCCTCTCCTGTGTCATACCTACTATTGGCCAAGGAGAGTCACATAGCCAACCTGAGATTTAAGAGATGGGAATATATACTATGCATTTTTTATTTTTATTTATTTTTTTCTGACAGGCAGAGTGGACAGTGAGAGAGAGAGAGAGAGAGAGAAAAGTCTTCTTTGCCATTGGTTCACCCTCCAATGGCCGCCGCGGCTGGCGCGCTGCGGCCGACGCACTGCGCTGATCTGATGGCAGGAGCCAGGTGCTTATCCTGGTCTCCCATGGGGTGCAGGGCCCAAGCACTTGGGCCATCCTCCACTGCACTCCCTGGCCACAGCAGAGAGCTGGCCTGGAAGAGGGGCAACCGGGATCTTTAAAGTGACATAGTAAGCGGCATGCATACTGAAAAGGATAAAGAAATTGAGTTTTTCATGCAATCTTACATAGCAAATGCTTATAAATGCTATACAAATTATACTTACACAATCCAAAATTATATGTAAATTAACCATATGTTAACTAAATAATTCATTAGCAACTTTTATGGATAAAAGAAGTTATAAACAGTAGTCACTGTGCACTTGCTCCCCAGGTAGGACCTCTGTCCCTATTGAATTGCAATATGAGAATTGATTGCAAATTCTCTCCCCAAACTGTACTCTATATGTTGTGCGTGGGCGTGGGGGCAAATTGTTGAAATCTATGATTTGCATAGAGATGGTCCTCTATATATAAAGTCATAATAAAAATGATCCATAATGAAGAAGGAGATGGGAGAGGGAATGGGAGGTGGGAAGGGAGCGGGGTGGGGGGCATGAGGGAAAGAACCACTGTATTCCTAAAGTTGTACCCATGTAAAAATGCATTCATTAAATAGATAAAAAGTTACAAAACAGTTTATGTAAAACAATTTTCAGTTTTAATGGTTTTATGAGTAGCGTTCTAGATAGCACCTTTGTATATTATTGTGCTACATGATTTACAGTATGGGACATAAGTTTAAATGACTTGGGTTTTCTTAGAATGCTTCCTTTTCTCCTAGATTAAGCTGCTATCATCAAAACCACTAGAAGTCTGGTCTTGGATAGAGCCAATTGTGTTTATCAGAGGTTCAACTCACAGTTTAAAATTCCATTTCTCTGGCTGATTCCTGGGCTGAGCAAGGTAAATATGAGTACGGAATATCTTGAGATGCTAGGAAGAAATGATCAGGCAAAAGATGAGGACGTGTCCCAGGACAGAGACGCTAGCTTGAAGGGACTCCCACTGGCCAAACCTTAGCATCAAAATTGTGCACTAAATACAGTAATGAAGTATAAGCCAACAGAAGATTGGGGACATTGGCTCATACTGAACAGGTAGATAGGTACATGAAAGGATGCATGCGAGAGAAGGGAAGGTTCTTGCTTATGGTAGAATGCCAAGGGCTGATAGCCAGTGTGGCCAACTGGAAAATTATCATTTTGTAGCCACCAAAGTAAAGACTGGATCCAGTAAAAATCATCAGTAGACAGTAAGTCTAGGGGCAATTCTGATAAAGGACAGGATATTTCCATGACCTTTAAGTGTTTTCCCCACAGACTACTCATTAGTTGTAAGGAAAGAAAAAAGCAGCAATTCTACAAAGGAAAAATTAGACAACACTTTGTTCAGGTGGCTGAAATTAACATCAACAGTGGAGGAGAGATGGATTTCATAATGATCCAGACGTGATATCCTAAAAAGGATACAATATCGCCTATGCATTATTCTGACTGAGAAAGCCTAATCTGAATCTAATCATGAGGAAACATCAGACTCAAAACAAGGTAAAGGGGGAGTAGCAGGCTTCTTCTTAAATGTCAATGTTATAAAACACAGAGGCTGTGGAACTGTTCCAGATTAATAAAGAAGGCTAAAAAGCCATGACAACTGATGCAGGACTTGAGCCCCAGGCTCAACATGATGCTGGAGGGGAACTAAAATACGATAAGAGCATTATTAAGTCAGCTGACAAAATTGAAATATGACCAGTATTTTAGGCGAAATATTCTGGCTAAGATAAATGCCAAGGACCAGATTTCCCCTCCTATTGCAGACAACTAAAAAGGCAGAGAAAAATGCTTCTTCGACATTGGACAATAGGCAGTGCAGGACAGAGATCCCCAAGAGAAGAGAAATAAAGTGAACTTCATAACTGCTTCCGCTGACTGCCTGGAGTGAGTTTCCAGGCCACAGTGCAGGGAGAGGAAACCCAATCAGAGCCCCCCAGCCCTCAGCATTGGGGGCTGGAGTAAAGAATTTAAAGGGATCAAGGTGACTATAATTTTCTAAGCAGAGGGCCAGAGAAACGAATGCTACCCAGAGACTGAATTCTGAGGTTTACAGAGGGTTTTCCTCAAATCTGCAGCCTAGTACTTATTAGCAGATATCTGTAAAGAAACCAGGACAACAATCTCCAAAAAAGATCAGGTGGAAAAGTTCTTGGAGTTCACACGGGGCTAGGAACAGTTCAACTTCCCAGTAGCTAGAGTGGTGAACCCTTGCAACGTACAGGTATTAGGTAGAGTTATTGAAAAGGTATTATCTCCATTTGGAGCCAAGCCCACCCTAGACTAGAGGCTTCTCTTGTCAGAATCAGCCTGATAATAAAGCTGAAAAGGAAGCCTTGAAAGAATCAAATTGTTTCCAAGTAACAACTACATCCAGAGTAAAACTCAAAATTGTTTATAAAAATTATGAAATATTAGAGAAATTACCCCCCCCCCCAAATCCACCTCTTAACAATGTGCCCAGTGTCAGGCATCCAATCCATCAGTGTCTATACTGTGGTGATGTAAGAGATCATCTCTATTCTTAGGAAATATATACTGAAATTTTTAGGCATCAACAGCCATGATGTGTGAAACTTGCAAAAGGGGAAAGGTGGAAAACAGGTGAATCTGGGTAAAGGATACAGATTTCTTTGTACCACTTTTGTTTTTACAAGTTTGTATAAGTTTGAAGTTATTTCCAAGTAAGATAATCCAAAAAAAGATTGGGGAAAAAGTATGTTTCTCATACATTAGAAACTAGTCTTATCTCCTCCATTTAGATGGTTCTCAGTCTATCCGCAGGAACATGTATAACTTTTACTTATCCATTGCTTCAGAAAGCACAAAATAACATTTAGGGGGGCCCCTGCAAAGGCAGCAAACTGGAGGGAAAAAGAAGAAAAATTTAATAAATAGCTATTTGTAACCTCAATGGGCACTTGGAAATCCTTTAATTAAATATTGGGCTTCTCTCCCTCATCAGCCAATCCCTGTGTTTTCCAGTTTACTTTCTTCCAACCTGTTCTTACATTCCTATCAGTTGTGGGATATAGAGTCTTTCTGACCTGAGTGTTGGAGAATCTAACTTACTGTGCAAAATCCTCCTGGTATGAGGCAAGCTGTTTCTGGCCACACTGGGGCAGAGAAGTGCCCAGTGGAGCCAGTGGTTCCCTAAAGCACTTGATGCTGCAGCATTTCCCCATGTTTGGTCTAAGTTGGGGTTATATGAATATTCAGTCTGTTGTGAACTGAATTTGCCAGAACAGCAGGACATAGCTCTAACCAGAGAATTCTGGTTCATTCCCTTCCTGGGTAACCCTGGAGGTCCTACAATGTGGGCCCATTGTTCTACTGATGTCTTCCTTGTTATTGCCCTCTGACCAGTTGCAGTCATTTTTTTCTATACCAGGTGATTCTCCACTGCAAGAAGAGAATCCCTAAATTTGTGCTGTATCTGAGTGAAAAATGTGAATTCCCTGGTCAGTTTGGGTTTTGTGGCACATGCTACATGCTAGCATTCGATCCTGGGAAAATGAAGGCTGTATGACAGATTTGCAAGCCAATAGAACAGTCTGCACTTCTGATATTTGGAAATAAATTTGACCAAAACAAACAGGTTATTAACTGTGTGTGTGTGTGTGTGTGTGTATGTGTGTATGTTGAAAGAGAGAGAGAGAGACAGAGAGTGAATTACAGCCTCTGTCTTTAATAGCACTTGAACTTAAAATTCTAGGATGTCCAGAAAAGTGTTCACTGAACATTCTTCTGTGTCATGGTCTATATACACGTTCTAATATGAAGCTTCTATTTCCATATTGGTTCTTCCCAATCAGAAACATCCAACAAGCCTATAGTATTAAGAAATTTTATTTTAGGAGACCATGAAATTTAGTCTCATCCATAACTAAAGGAAATCTGTTACATACTATCTCTAAAACTCCCCAAAGGGGCAGGCATTTGGTGCAGTGGTTAAATTGCCATGTGGAATGTCTGCGTCCTACATCGGAGTTCCTGGTTCATATTCCAGCTCCTCGGCTACTGATCCAGTATCCTGCTAAAGCACACCCTGGGAGGCAGCAGATGATGGCTCAAATACTTGTGCCCCTGCCACCTACATGGGAGACCTGGATGGAGTTTCAGACTCCTGGCTTCCACATTGCCCAGCCCTGGCTGTTACAGGCATTAGAGGAGTAAACCAGATAAAATGAAAATAAATAAATAAATAAATAAAAATCCCTAAGACCATACACAGAAGTTACTGATTAAATGTAGTGGCCTATTGGTTAAAGTGCTGGTTGAGCTGCCTGGGTCCCCTATCAGAGAACCTGGGTTCAACCTAGCTGATTCCTGATTCCAGCTTCCTGCCAATGTAGACCCTGGGAGGCCATGGTGATAGCTCAAAGGATTGGGTTCCTGCCCTGCACATGGTAGACCTAGATTGAGTTTCTGGCTCCTGTCTTCATTGTGGGCATTTAGGCGAGTGAATCAGCTGATGGTAGCTCACTGCTCACTCTCTGTTCCCCATTTATATTTATTTAAAAAATTTTTTTGACAGGCAGAGTGGATAGTGAGAGAGACTGAGAGAAAGGTCTTCCTTTTGCCGTTGGTTCACCCTCCAATGGCCACCACGGCTGGCGTGCTGCGGCCGGCGCACCATGCTGATCCGAAGGCAGGAGCCAGGTGCTTCTCCTGGTCTCCCATGCGGGTGCAGGACTCAAGCACTTGGGCTATCCTCCACTGCACTCCTGGGCCACAGCAGAGAGCTGGCCTGGAAGAGGGGCAACCGGGACTAGAACCTGGTGTGCCGGAGCCGCAAGGCAGAGGATTAGCCTATTGAGCCACGGCACCGGCTAGAGCATTAGTTTCTAAAAGTCCCCAGTTAGTTCTCATGTGCAACAGCCAAGGTTGAGAAACATTGATATAGAGTGATATCTGATTTTCACCACCACTGTGAAGCATATACTTCAAAGAAGAAAACGTGGGGAATGATCTTAAGTTGCTCTACATGTAGATGTCAACTATAACTATTTGGTTAAACTGTAACCCCAAATTCTATTCTAGACCCAATAAGCAATTTTAAAGACTACTTTTTAGGAGGTAAAAAGGTCACTGTTTTACCACTACCTATAAATTTAAGGAACAAAAAAAATCAATGAATGGGTGGAGCTAATGCACATAAAATATGTAACACACCATATGTTATTAGTGCACGCTTTTCAACACTTAAAGAAAAAATTTCCATAGAGCCAAGAATTGATGGGTACAGAGGTTTTAAAATTTCGTTCCTTGTTGGTGATGAATGGAGGGAAAGAACAGCATCCATCAGCTGGAAAGTCTGTTCAACACACACACTCCAAAGTCCCCCACATTAACTCATTTTCATTCGTTTCTCCCTTTCTGGAATCACTGTCAGTTTCAATCTTGAAGTTTGAAATGCTGGTGTGATATAATAAGAGCTCTATATTTGATCTTTGTCCCTGTTCTTGACAAAGAACTCTTAAAACCCTTGCAATTTCCTGAGTGATAGGAGTGTCTTTTGTTCTACTAGTTGATCTTTGACCCCAGTTCCTGACACAGAGCTCCTAAATCCCTTGCAATTTCCTGAGTGATAGGAGTGTCTTTTGTTGCTGATACAGAGTTCCTAAATCCCTCGGAATTTCCTGGGTGATAGGAGCCTATTTTGATCTAATGAGGCCACAGTTGGAGCTTGGAGACTGGTTGCCAGAAAGATCAAGGCTGCATTAGAAGCCTCTAACTTTCAGGCCCACTCCCCTCGACTTCCCAGGAGAGGAAAGGGCTACAGAGGAAGTTCATGATCAGTCATGCCTACATGATTTAATCTTGAGCTTCTGGGTCATTTGAGCGCATCTGCATGTTGGGAGGGTGGTGCACCTTACTCCATGGGACTCTTCTGGCATCGCCATATGTACCTCTTCACTTGTATCCTTTATATTCTTTATAACAAACTGGTAAAGATAAGTGCTTTCCTGAGTTCTGTGAGCCATTTTTGCAAATTACTAAACCTGGGGAGGGGGTGTGGGAACCTTCTGAGTTTATAACCAGCTCGTCAGTATCTGCAGTGATACCGGACTTACAACTGATCTCCTAAGTAGGATCAATCCCACAGAATTCAGTAAAATTGTAGGATACCCAGCTGATGTCCAGGAAGTTGGTGGGGTGGCAAGGAGTTGCAGTTTTGCCAATTTTACCGTATCCTGGGGCCGGCGCCATGGCTCACTTGGCTAATCCTCTGCCTGTGGCGCCGGCACCCCAGGTTCTAGTCCCGGTTGCCCCTCTTCCAGTCCAGCTCTCTGCTGTGGCCTGGGAAGGCAGTGGAGGATGGCCCAAGTGCTTGGGCCCTGCACCCACATGGGAGACCAGGAGGAAGCACCTGGCTCCTGGCTTCGGATCGGCACAGTGCTGGCTGTAGCGGCCATTAGGGGAATGAACCAACGGAAGGAAGACCTTTCTGTCTTTCACTGTCTATAACTGTCTATAACTCTCTCTCTCTCTCTCTCTAACTCTGCCTGTCAAAAAAAAAAAAAAAGATTAAAATACCGTATCCTGAGCCATTACCTCATCAACCTACCGGCTATGATGAAGTGACTTCCTGTGGGTCACCTTTCCCTGCTTCAGCAAGAGAAACTGGCGATGAGTAATGGAAAATTCTGCATTTGCCTGGCATTTGAAGTATTCACAAGTTTGTTCCAGGTCCAAGCTGGGGAACGGTACTTGGGCTTACTTATGGCAAAAGGAAAGAATACAAGGACTGTCTTAGGGAGTCTCCTGGGGGCCAGTTACTGATTAAAGTTATTGGAACGAATGAGGCCAGTCAGGTGAGTTCTGAATAAGTAAGCCTTCTTGTTGTGGGCTAGGTTGGGCCTAAATTACTATTTCAGGCTCTTGCCTTTTACTCGGTATAGGCACAAACATGCTCTGCAGCGTGATAAGGTTCATTTGCAGAGTGAGAAGAATACACAGGAGCATGAGGGCTTTATTGTTTTTTAAGATTTATTTATGTATTTGAAAGTCAGAGTTACACAGAGAGAGGAGAGGCAGAGAGAGAGAGGTCTTCCAGCCAATGGTTCACTTCCCAATTGGAAGGGCTTTATTAAGGCAGAGTGGGTCAGGAAGAGTAAGGAGGGACCATAGAGGCTTTCCCGGGGTCCACAAGGGGAGAGAGAGAGAGAGAGCAAGAGAGCGCCCTGTGGCCACCAAGCTTCTTATCCACTTCCCAAAGGGGAGTGGTTATACAGTCTGATTGACAGCTAGGTGACAGGATTACAAGGGGTAGGGGAGGTGTGGCCTCCAGCTCAGGAACTAGCTATCTACCTGGAGTTTCCCTACATCATTCTGAAGAACTTTCTTTTGTTATTAAGTGGATTTTAGTTAAAAATAAAGTACCACCAGCAAACTTGGAATGTGAACCAAGATTTGGATTTCAGAAGTAGTGAAAAATAAGGTTGAGTTTTTTCTGAGGCTAAGGTGCTCTTTCAAGAACCTGTGACCATCTAGGAAGGCTCATATACTTGTATCTCTCAATGGAATCATCCTGTCCCCTTTGGGAAACTAAACCCCATCTGGCATAACTCTACTTAGTTTGGGCTCCTCCCCTTGATGTGGCTCAAGCCCTGGTCTGGAGATGTTTTCCCACTGAATGTGCTCTTTGGGTACTTGACAGCTATACCCATACTTACTACTCTAAACCTATTGTTTGTGAGCTAAGACAGGGATGAAATTGGCAAATTATGGGGCCATTGCTGTGACATAGCCGGTAAAGCCACTGCTTGTGATGTTGGCATCCTGTATAGGTGCTGGTTTGAGTCCTGAATGCTTCACTTCCCATCCAGCTCCTTGCTAATGGTCTGGGAAAGTAGTGGAAGATGGCCCAAGTACCTGGGCCCCTGCAACCATGTGGGAGACCTGGAGGAACCTCCTGGTTCATGGCTTCGGTTTGGCCCTCTCCCTCTCCCCCTTCCCTCTCCCCCTCCCCTCTCCCCTCCCCCTCCCCTCTCCCCTCCCCCTCCTCTCCCCTCTCCCCCTCCCCTCTCCTCTCTTCCCCTCCCCTCTCTGTAACTCTGCCTTTCAAATAAATAAATAAATCTTTAAAAATGGCAAAGTAGACTTCTTAGAGTCAGAAAAGTTATCCAGTATCCAGCTTTGCTGATAATTTCAAGACTATGAGTAATTATAAGACACAGCCGAAGCAACCAAAAGTCAGTGACAGCCAGTGCAGCTCTTCTGATCTTGTTGTGCCACATTAAGATACTTACCAGGCCAGAGTGAACATGTAAGTCTGAAAGCAATGTCACCATAACTTACAGAAAAGAAAGCTTCTTTGATCATGGAATGTACTCATTTTATACTCTGATAATAATTTACATGGCATCTTCCAGGGAACTGTGCCCCATAAATATACATATTCCATATTTGTTTACCACAAACAATACCAAACCAGGAACAGCCTCCTAATGGCATTCCACAGAAAGGACTCCCCCACTAGTTAGCATTATTAGTGTATTTCTGTGTCATCAGCATGTATGCAAGGAAATTTGGCTGGATCACTTTTCTTTCCTTCCCAGGGAGCCCTTCAGTAGGAGAGGCTGGCTTAGAACCTGGGGCTAGTCTTTCCTTCCCCGCTCCCAGGAAGAGGAGTGGAAGGTGGAATGCTTCCATGTCAATGGTTGCCCAGACTACGTAGGCTCTGGGGCACTGGGGAAATGTGAGTTTGGGAGCCGGACACATAGAGAGATGACTTAAGCAGCTGAAGATAAAATCTCAGCCGTTGCCTTTTTCTGTGTTACAATAAGGAAGTCATTACGTCTCAGTCACCTTATATGAAGAAAGGAAATATTATCTATTTCACTGGTTTTATGACTATATGAGTCGTTTGTATTAAAATAATTTTAATCTATAATGAGCTATACCTATGTAATGTATGAAGATACTTTAAAAATTTATGGAAAATGGAATTAGAACATAAGTTTATTTTGTGCAAAAAATTGTTATTCATGCATACAAGGAGTTTTCAAAAAAGTTCATGGAGGGCTGGGCATTTGGTGCAGCAATTAAGATGCCACTTGGGACACCCTCATCCCAGCACTTACTTCCAGTTGCAACTTTCTACTAATCCACACCCTGGGAGGCACCAGGTGGCTCAAGTTGTTGAGTCACTGCCATACTTCTGTGTGTCTGTCGTTCTACCGTGAAAGCAGCCATAAACAACCTATAAATGGATAAGTATGGCTGTGTTCCAAAGAAACTTTATTCACAAAAGCAGGCACAGGCTCTCTTTAACCCATAGGCCATAATTTATTGATACTTTGTCTAGGAGATCTGACAGAAAGAAAGTAATACAAGTAGCCAAAGCATTAAATAATACAAGTGAAGAAACAGACATTTTCCCTAAAATTGGTAAATCCTTTATAGAAATAGGTATTCTGTCCATGGTGTCCTAAATAAAGAAGTAGAACGTCACAGCAAATGTTTTCAAACGGGGATTTATGCAGGAAAGAGTTCACATACCATGCCTAACTGCTGTCCTATGAAAAGCCTGTTTACATGTTTGGACATTGACTGGTGTCTGGGAACTTAGATTTTGGGAAAGCTTCCCACCCTTACCTGTTAAGAGTGGCTCACTAGGGACCGGTGCTGTGGTATAGTAGGTTAAGCCTCTGCCTGTGGCACCAGCATCCCATATGAGCACTGGTTCAAGTCTCAGCTGCTCCACTTCCATTCTAGCTCCCTGCTAATGGTCTGGGAGAGTGGGGGAAGATGGCACCCAGGAGGGAGACCTGGAAGCAGCCCCTGGCTCTTGGCTCCAGATCTGCCCAGGTCTGGCCATTGTGGCCATTTGGTGAGTGAACTAGAGAATGGAAGACCTCTCTCTTTCTCTCTCTCCCTCTCCCTCTCCCTGCCTCTCAAGTAAGTAATCTTAAAAAAATAAGAGTGGCTCACTGTACAAACTGTACAATTTGTGCTGAATCCCTGCTTTCCTTCTGGGAGTCTAGAGTGTGCAGAGAGATGCTGCCTATGTGAGAAACCCTCAAAAAGAACCCTGTGTGTATTTCACAGCTCAATGTGGCATGGGGGTGGGGGTGTGAATTGTGCATATGTCCTGTGTGACTCCAGTGGTGGAGGATCCTTGGAAGCTTGTGCCTGGTTTCCCCCCCGATTTCTCCCCATATGCCTTCCCCTTGGTTGACTGTGTGTGGAATCCCCTCTCTGCAATAACTCACAGTGACAAGCATGACCGTGCTGAGTCCTGTCGTCCTCCTAATAATCATTAAGCTTGGCAGGGGTCTTGGGACCTCTCAACATGAGACGTGTTATTTTCCACCTTGTGCACTTAATGTGCTTTCCTGCAGATGTAAGCCATCAACATTTAATCATGGACGTGTTCTGATCGCAGTGATAACTCCTTGATTTAATATAATAAAAGGTGTACAGAACCCTGCGCCTGGAGGGTATGAGGAGTTACAAGACACCATGTGGTCAGATCCCCCTAAAAGGAAATGATCAATCACTAGAAAGCTGGTTTGAATCAACAGAAAAGTAGCTTGATGATGAAACTGATTGCTTGAAGCCTGTGTATCCAGGGTCAACCTACCAGACTTAGTCAACACAATTCCTAAAAACCACAACCAGATTTGGAGTTCGGTAAATGGCCTTATGTTCACCCTACTGTGTTTCTGTACCCATTGCCCAACCTCCCTCCTCCCCTTACCCTTCCCAGCTTGTAGTAACCATTATTTTAAATTCAGATTGAATATGTAAGTTGGTAGGCTCCAAACACAAAAATAAGGAAACAGAAAGCTGGTATGCTTAGTTTATGCTGTGTATATGCATTGAAGTATTGCACTATACCTCCTAAAATGTACAAGTATTACCTGTTTAATTTTAATTTTAAAATAAAAACATTTAAAAAGCTATACTGTCTATTGCTAGAAACCAAAGCACTCAATGAGATAAATTTAACTCTAGAATTTTTTATTCTTTTTAAATTTTTTCATTTATTTGAAAGAGTTACAGAGAGAGGTAGAAACAAAGACAGAGGTCTTCCATCCACTGGTTCACTCTCCAGATGGCCGTAATGGCAGGAGCTGCGCCAATCCGAAGCCAGGAGCCAGGAGCTTCTTCCAGGTCTCCCTCGTGGGTGCAGGGGCTTAAAGACTTGGGCCATCTTCTACTGCTTTCCCAGGCCATAGCAGAGAGCTGGATAGGAAGTGGAGCAGCCAAGACTAGAACCGGCGCCCATATGGGATGCCAGCACTTCAGGCCAGGACTTTAACTCGCTGTGCCACAGCACCGGCCCCCAACTCTTGAATTTTTTAAAAGGTCTGCTGTATCACACTAGAGACCTTACACTCCTCTGCTGAGCTTTGGAGACATACTGTGAGTTACAGAGCCCTTGAGCACAACTTAAGTGGATGGAAATATGCTTTAGATGGGTTCTCAGAAGACGCTGAGATGAGACTTCATCTGCAGGTTTTTTTTTTTTTTTTAAGTGTTTCCAGTGAGACCTTGAAAAGGGTGGTGGAAGATGGACAGGGAAGAGAAGAAGCAAAGGGTATGATCTCAAAGACCCAGCCTCAGCCTATTCTGCAGGGAGCTCTGGATGTCAGTTAAGTTATGCCTCTGGGGTTGTCCCAGATTAAGGTCACATAGCTGGGTTTTCATACCCCTGTCCCTTGTCTGTCCTTGGCTTTTTCTGGTTCTTCCAAAATACTTCTAATAGCCCAAACTTAGTATCCAAAATGAGTCTCAGGTACAGACTATTGGAAGTAAAAGCACACAAGAGTCCAGGGAGGAGTGTGTAGAAAGGAAAAGGGATCCAAGCAAATCTGGGGAGGGAGAAGAGGGCAGTGTCGGGCACCCCCCAGCACAATGGACTGCATTTTTCCTAAAGTAGAATGAACAATGTATACTGACAAAATGTGAAAAATGAGGTGCTCACTCTCTTTGGAAGGGAGAGAGGACCCGGGGCCTGAAGACCAATGGGCAAAGCTGAGAGAACTGGGATGGGTCTTCAGAGGGACCCCATGCTCCTCAGTGAAGTGTTTCATGTCCTTTGTTCTTTTCCTTTAGACTCGGGACTCAGTTAAAAATCACTTGCCAACTTCTAATGCCATTACGTTATCCTCATCTGGTCAGGAGAGTCACCTGTCGCAGTGGGGTATGGAGGTCAGAGTATGACAGGAGGGGTGATAGCCCTATCCCACTCTCCTCCTGGAGCACCATCCGGTCGGTGCTGGAAGTCAAAGCTGTAGCTGCTGGCCCAGAACTGGAGCTCATGAAGCAGAAAAGATGTTAAGTGGATGACTCAGGAGCACACGAATGACAAAGCCCAAATATAATATGAAAAAAGTCACCTTTCAGGAGGGTAGGGGCAAAGTAATGCTTGGGTTACACTTCGAGTTTGTCACACCAGATGTGAGAGTTTCTTCAAAGAGATGACACTTTCATACCCTAGCCTTGTAAAGACCAGCTTGTTATCAAAATGGTGATGGCACAAGGCATTGCCTCTCTCAGCCAGATGAATGGATAATGAACAATCTTCCCAGAAAAATGTAGGCCAGGAGTCACATCCAGCTTTTATATCTGACAAAATGAAAATTATAGTTGGGGTTATCATCTTTTCTTAGCAATTTATTTCAACTATAATTTGGTATTAGACAGTGTTATATACTTAGTAACATTAGTCAGCCTTATTAAAATGGAACCGATGACACAATTTTTTTCTTTTAAAAATATTTTAAGTCTTTACTCTTCAAAATGTAGCATGACTAAGTAGGAGATAGTTGGTATATAGGAACTTCTTTAGATAAAGTAATGACTTTCAATATATGTAATCTTAATAAGCACATATATTATATAAATATTAAAATTATATGTATACTGAAGCCTGCTATCTTCCCTTATATATTTACCTTTATCATATATTTATATTTAACTCATGTGTACCACTTAAAATATTTACATATAAAATTTCAGTGTTTATATATAAAATTATCGGGGGCTAGCAATGTGGCACAATGGATAAAACAGCCACTTGTGATACCAACAGCCCCAATGAGGACCAGTTCAAGTTTTGGCTACTCTGCTTTTGATCCAGCTCCCTGCTAATGCTCCTGGAAAGTCAACAGAGGATGGCCCAAGTACTCAGATCCTTGTCACCTATGTGGGACACCAGAATGGAGTTCCAGGCTCCTGGCTTTGGCCTGGCCCAGCTGTTTTGGCTTTTAGCAAGTGAACCAGCAGGTGGAAGATCTCTTTCTCTCTCTAACTGTGCCTTTCAAATAAATAAATCTTTACAAATGCTTAAGTGAAAAATAAAATTATACTATATAGACACAAATATACACAATTATAATATTATCTTTGTGAGCAGCAAGTAAATTTTAATTTTCCAAGCTGCACTTGGTAATTCTTATAAATCATGCAATCTATGCACTGCTTTGGCACTAGAGTATTGTAGATAATGAAAATGGGTTTGGGTTTTAGCCCTTGTCCTGGGAAACCTTTCTAGGTAGAAGCATGTATCTACTTTCCTAATTGAATAGGTATGGGGTAGTGAATGTCTCCATCTATTTGGCCTACTAAAACAAAGTATCATAGCCTGGTGGCTTATAAAAAACAGAAATTTATTTCTCACTGTTCGAGAAGCTGAGAAGTCCAAGACTCAGTCGGCAATAGGTTCAGTGTCTGATGAGGGTCTGCCTTCTCACTCACAGACCATGCCTTCTTGCTGAGGCTTCTCATAGAAGCAGGGGCAAGGGAGCTCTCCAGGCTCCCTTTAATAAGGCCACCGTCCCATCCATGAGGACTCAGCCCTCACAACCTCATTGCCTCCCCAAAGCTCCACCTCCTAATAGCATCGCCTTGGGAATGACGACTTCAACAGATGGATTCTAGAGGGACATGGTCAGTGCATAGCACCGCCAGTCTTGCTTTGTCTCTGTATCCTGATCCTGAATTGAATTTTGTGTCTCAAAGATGTGAGTACATTTTGGACCTGTTTTGTTGTCCTCTTTCCAGGCTTTTAAAAACTCTGTTTGTTGGGGCTGGTGTTGTGATGTAGCAAGTTAAGCTTCCACCTGCACTGCCAGCATCCTATGTGGGCACCAGTTCCAGAGCTGGCTGTTCCACTTCCGGTCCAGCTCCCTGCTAGTGCACCTGGGAAAGCAGTGCAGGATGGCCTGAGTGTTTAAGCGCCTGCACCCACATGGGAGACCCAGAAGAGGCTCCAGGCTCCTGGCTTCAGCCTGGCCCAGCTTTGGCTGTTGCGGCCATTTGGGGAATGAAAAATATGCCTTTTAAATAGATAAAAATTAATATTTAAAAAATTGATTTATTTTCACTTATTTGAAAGGCAGAGAGAGAGAGAGGAGGGGGGTAACTTCCAAAAGTTTCTAGGCAACACATTTTAGTTTAAGGAGAAATCTAAAGCTTGCCTTCTGGAAAATAACCCAAGCTAGATGCATCTCTTGCTAGCAAGGTTTACATGAGGGCGTCTCCAAGGCCAGCGCTGATGGAGGAGGGGGAGAAGGTAACCAGCTGCCACTCTGTGCGGAGGTCTGCAGGGGCCATTCTGCCTCTGCAAGCTTGGGCTGACCACCTTCCCAGCGCGCACACTCCAACTCCGCTCCGCCCAGCAGTCACATCCTCCAGCTCTCTACTCTGGATGGAAAGCAGAGGCTGGGAGGAAACTCCACGATGTAAAGTGAGATGGTCTAAGCCGAGATCTTATTATGAATGGAGATGAACTGCTCTCCAGTTGTGTTTAGCTTTACAGAACGACAAAGGCTAACATTTATTATGTGTTCTCTGTGTACTGACTTTTTTTTTTAAAGATTTTATTTATTTATTTGAGAGGTGGAGTTACAGACAGTGAGAGGCAGAGACAGAGAGAAAGGTCTTCCTTCTGCTGGGTCACTCCCCAAGTGGCCACAATGGCCAGAGCAGAGCCGATCCAAAGTCAGGAGTCAGGAGCTTCTTCTGGGTCTTCCACATGGGTGCAGGGGCCCAAGGACTTGGGCCATCTTCCACTGCTTTCCCAGGCCGTAGCAGAGAGCTGAATTAGAAGAGGAGCAGCCAGGACTAGAACTGGTGCCCATATGGGATGCCAGTGCTGGAGGCAGAGGATTAACCTACTGCGCCATAGCACTGGCCCCTGTGCACCAACTCTTTACCTGCCTTAATCTCAGAGTCTACTAGAGTCTTAGTTTTACAGATGAGGAAATAGAGACCAGAAAGGTTTTAAAACCCATCAAAACCCATGTAACTGGAAGAAACCCAGGCATATGTAATGGGCCTGTCTAGTCTTAGAGCCAGAGTTCCTGCCACTATACTGTTTTTTTCAGGTTGGCTTCTGCATCCTCCGAAGACTGTGTACTTGCCTCTGATTTGTTTCTCGGGTCTGAGATCTTGGAAGCAAAGCTTTTTAGAAAATTAAATCCTGCCCTCTCCTTGATTTCAAGCAGATGTTAGACAAGCAGGTAGCTCTGTTTTGTTGGAGAGAAGTATGGAGTTCCACAAACCTCCATTCAGTGAACTGCAGGCAACAGAACACAGGTCTTCTCCACTTCCCCATACCAACCATCACTAAAACGTGTATAACTGTTCCACTTCCTATGGTCTGACAATTTGTGTCCACTCAAAATTCATGCACTGAAACCTAACCCCCAAGGTGATAGTATTAAGAGGTGGGGGTCTTTGGGAGGTGATTAGGTCATAAAGACTGAGCCCTCATAAAAGAGATTAATGCCCCCCCTTTAAGATTTATTTATTTATTTGAAAGAGTTAGAGAGAAAGAGGGAGAGACAGAAAAATATATCCGCAGGTTCACTGCCCAAATGGCCACAATGGCCAGAGCTGGGCTGGTCCGAAGCCAGGAGCCAGGAGCTTCTTCTGGGTGTCCTTCATGGATTCAGTAACCCAAGGAAATGGGCCATGCTCTGCACATTAGCAGGGAGCTAGATTGTAAGTGAAGCAGCTTGGACTCAAACTGGCGCCACAGGCAAAGGCTAAACCTACTACACCAGAATGTCGGCCCCGATTAATGCCCTTATAAAGGAGACCCGAGGGAGCATGTTTGCCACTTCTGGTATGTGAAGACACAGCAACAAGGTGGCATCTAGGACCGGGATTGCAGTGTAGCTGGTTAAGCCATCACTTGCAACACCAGAATCCCTATATCAGAGCACCTGTTTGAGTCCTGGGTGCTCCACTTCCAATCCAGCTCCCCGCTGATGTACCTGGGGAAACAGTAGAAGAAAGCCCAAGTGCTCGGGTGTCGCTCCCCGTCTTCGTGGAGGAACGACACAGGACCCTGCGCTGTTCTTTTGTCTGCTCGGCCCTCCCCGGGTTTGCTGCTGGTTCTTCCCGGGTTGGCTACCGTCCCTTCCACCTCCGTGGAAGGGCGGTTCCCCCTGGCCACTTTCCCCACTTCCGCGGGGGAGCAGCACACCGCCGGCCGGCTCTCTCGGGGGGCTGCACAGGTGTTCCTTCAGATAGATGTTCCTCTTAGATGTTCCTGGTGCATGTTGTCTCTCTCCTCCTTTATAGTCCTCTTCCGCCAATCCCAACTCGGCTGCCCACACGCCGAGTACGCTGCTCTCCTCCAATCAGGAGCAGGATCAGCTCCTGGAGGTCATCACTCAAGTTGGCAAGAGGCAGCTGCGTAGAAGCTGTTTTCTCCTCTCCCAGCGCCATATTGTGGGAGAGCAGATGCATAGAATAAGTCTTAATTCCAGTAACTTAGTCTAGTCCGGGTTGCTCCCCACACTCGGGCCCCTGTCACACATGTAGGAGACCTAGATGGAGTTCCAGGCTCTTGGCTTTAGCCTGGCCCAACCCTGGGTGTTGCAGGCATTTGGCAAGTGAACCAGCAGATGGAAGATTTCTTTCTTTCTCTGTCTCTCCCTCTGTCTCTGTCATTCTTCCTTTCAAATAAATAATCTTTTAAGTAAAAAAACAATAAGGGGTCATTTATGAGGAATGTGCCTTTACCAGGCAACAAACCTGCTGGTGCCTTGATTTTGGACTCCCTAGACTCCAGAACTGTGAGAAAATAAATGTCCATCATTTATAAATTGCCCATTCTAAGGTATTTTGTTACAGCCATCTGAACAAACTAAGACATCAGTGTTCCTGTAACAAATGTTGTGCCTTTAAATAACACAATTGATTACCTTCTGGAAGTCAGAAGTCGGGAATGGATCTCAATAGACAAGAAATCAAGGTGTTGAAAAGACTGCATTCCATTTTGGAGGCTTTAGAGGAGAATCTGCCTCCTGAATTTTTTTAGCTTTTAAAGGCTATCTGTATTACTGGGCTCATGGTTCATTCCTCCATTTTCAAAGCTAACTATGCAGCATCTTCAAGTCTCTCTCTTTCCCTCCCTCCCTCCCTCCCTCCCCAACTCTCTGGCCTCCCATTAAGTTGCAACAATCCACAAAACCAGGCATGATATCTCCTTATCTCAAGCTCTTTTTTTTTTTTTGACAGGCAGAGTTAGAGAGAGAGAGAGAGAAAGGTCTTCCTTCCGTTGGTTCACCCCCCAAATGGCCACTACGGCTGGTGCACTGCGCCGATCCGAAGCCAGGAGCCAGGTACTTCCTCCTGGTCTCCCATGGGGTGCAGGGCCCAAGCACTTGGGCCATCCTCCACTGCACTCCCGGGCCACAGCAGAGAGCTGGACTGGAAGAGGAGCAACCGGGACAGAATCGGTGCCCTGACCGGGGCTAGAACCCGGAGTGCCGGCACCACAGGTGGAGGATTAGCCTAGTGAGCTGCGGCGCTGGCTATCTCGAGCTCTTAAGGATGCCTGAAAAGTGCCCTTTGCACTGAAAGGTAACACACACAAACACAGGTTCCAAGGATTAGAATGTGGACACCTTTCGGGGTCATTGTGCAGTCTACCTCAAGTGCCTAGTTCTGTGGAAGGCATTGTGCTATGGACAACAGAAATAGCAGTCCCTGTTCTCATGGCAGTTACAGTCCAAAGAATGTCACCTTACCCTCACATCTTACCATCTTGACCCCAAAAAAGTTTTTTAACCTCTTTAAAAGATTGTGAATTATCTGTGATACCAAGATCAGCAATTTTGTGTCAAATTCTGCCCTTTTCTTGTTTCCAACTCTTACAATTAGTAATCAAGTTCTGTCCAATTTAGCCGAGATATGATTCTAGTGTTTCCTTCACCTGTCCACTAACATTGACCTCATCAGTTACCACTGGGGTGTTGCAGTCACTTCCTAGCCTGTTTCCTGCCACCAGCCTCATCCCACTCTAGACCATTGTCCTCACAGCGCCACAGCTGACATGCAAAAAAAGCTTACTCTCCCTCTTAAAACTGTTAATTAGTGCACTACTGTCCCCAGAAAGCAAAAAGAAAAAAATTTCCAAGAAAATTAGAAGAGTGGTGATGAGGGGAAAAATCATTAGTCCTGAATCAGTTCTTACAGTGTGTCAGGCCTTGTTCTATGGCCATATTTCTGTAAACTGTGTCATTTAAACTGTGAAACAACCAAATGAAGTAGCATCATCATCACCATCACCATCATCATCATCATCCTATTTTAAAGTAAGAAGCACAAATAAGTGCCTTGTTCAAGAGCACGTAGATAATTTGAGAAACTAGGCATATATATATATATATGTCAGTTTGCACCAGAGGTTTATTTTGCTCATGGCTCTGGGGATCCAAGGCTGAGGGTCAGTATCTGGTGATTATCTTAATGGCTGAGTCCCAATCTGACAAATGGCATCACATCACAAGAAACATAGAGCACAGATATGTGTGTATCTATATACTCCATTGTCTCCTCATAACCACCAGTATTCAATTGTGGGGACTCTACCTTAACGACTATCTAGTCCTAATTGTTCCCAGAGGCCCCACCTCTAAACCCCACAGTCAGATAAAGTTTCCAGTCTCTTAATACTTCCCAACAGGGATTGAGTTTCAATACATGAACCCTTGAGGGACACACTCAAAACCATATCTAAACCACAGTAATATGGAAAGGTAAAAGGATTAAGATAGCCAAAACTGCTTTGCAAAGAACAAAGTCAGAGGCCATCACTACCTGATTTCTAAACTTAATAAGGCTAGAGTAATTAAGACACAGTGGTAGGCCGGCGCCGCGGCTCACTAGGCTAATCCTCTGCCTTGCGGCGCCGGCACACCGGGTTCTAGTCCCAGTTGGGACGCCGGATTCTGTCCCGGTTGCCCCTCTTCCAGGCCAGCTCTCTGCTGTGGCCCGGGAGTGCAGTGGAGGATGGCCCAAGTGCTTGGGCCCTGCACCCCATGGGAGACCAGGAGAAGCACCTGGCTCCTGCCATCGGATCAGCGTGGTGCGCCGGCCGCAGTGCACCGGCCGCAGCAGCCATTGGAGGGTGAACCAACGGCAAAGGAAGACCTTTCTCTCTGTCTCTCTCACTGTCCACTCTGCCTGTCAAAAAAAAAAAAAAGATTAAAAAAAAAGACACAGTGGTATTGGTACAAAGATAGACAAATATATCAATGGAACAGAACTGAGAGGTCAAGAATAGAGCTTCTCATATACAGTCAATAGATTATTTACAAAAGTACAAAGGCAATTCAATAGAGAAAGGATTATCTTTGTCACAAATGTTGCTGGAAGACTCAGACATCCATATGCAACAAATTAACTTTGATTCATACTTCACATCTTAAATCAAAATGAACTCAAGGGGGGCAGTGTCAGGTGCAGCAGCTAAGATACCACTTGAGACATCCACTCCCATATTGGAGTGCCTGGGTTTGAATCCTGGCTCTGCTCCCTATTCCACCTGCCTATTAGTGTGCACCTGAAAGGCAACAGGTGATGGCCCAAGCACTTAGGTCCCTGCCACACACAGCTTCAGCCTGGCCCAGGTCTGGCTGTTGTGGGTATTTCTAGAGTAAACCAGAAGATCAAAGATCTTTAATTTTTCTCTCTTTCCCACTCTCAAATAAAAAAATACCTCAAAATGAACAATAATCCTAAATGTAAAGGTTAAAACTATAAAACTCCTAAAAGAAAACATGGGAAAATCTCTTTGTAACCTTGGGTTAGGCAAAGATTTCTTAGATCTGATACCAAAAACACAACCCAGAAATAAAAAGTGATAAAATGGACTTCATCAAAATTAAGAAATTCTGCTCTTCAAAAGATGCTATTAAGAACATGAAAAGATAAGCTATGGATTGGGAAAAAATATTTATAAAGCATGTATCTCTGAAAGGAGTCATACCCAGTTCATTTAGGAAGGCTCAGATCTCAATAATAAGCAAACAAGCCATTAAAAAATAGGCAAAATACTTGAATGGACATGTCACCAAACATAGGAGGGTATTTCAAAAAGTTCATGGAAAAAGGAATTAAAATATAATGTGTATTTTCCAAAAAATGTTTTGAAGTACCTTTATATATGGATGGAGAATAAGCTATTAAAAAGATAGCAGCAGTAGCTGTAAGAGAAGTGCAAATTATAACCACAATAAGACAGACACCTACTGGAATTGCTTAAAACAAAACTAACCTGCCAATACCAAGTGCTTACAAGCACATGGAGGACCTAGAACTCTCAACATGCTTGTTGCTGAAAATGTAAAATAGTACAGCCACTTTAGAAAATAGGTTGGCAGTTTCTTATAAAGCTAAACATATACTCACCATGTGACCCAGTATTGCCCCTCCTGGATAGTTGTCCAAGTGATATGAAAACTTTATGAATATTTCCAGCAACTTTGTTCCTAACTGCCTAAAACCAGAAACAATACAAATGTCCTTCAAATGGTTAATGGGGAAACAAACTGGTTTGTCAATTCAATGAAATCCTCTTCATCAAGGAAAAGAAACAAACTACTAATACATGAAACATGGCTCAATCTTAAAGGTAGGTATATGAAAGAAGCCAATCACAAAGGCTACATGCTTTATGATTCCATTTATGTGACTTCCCTAAATGCCCTTCTAGAAAAGGCAAATCTAGAAGAGAATATCAAACAGTTCATGGGAAATGCATATTGTGGGGAAAAAAGGCGTGGATTTCAAGAAATGTTTGCACCAAAATAAACACATTGTAATTTCATTTTTTGCCAAATTTTTAAAAGTCATCCTTGGATATGCACAGAAAATAGATAAACTGTAGCTAATGACTCTGGGTGGGGGGGGGGAGTATTCCAAAGTGGCAGGATGGAATGTTATGCATGATGGGGGTTTTATAACTTCATTGCAGTGGTGTTTGTACAACTCATAGAAGTATACACTGAAAAGGATGAATTTTACTCTGTGCACGATATACTTAATTTTCTTTCTTTCTTTTTTTTTTTTACAGGCAGGGTGGACAGTGAGAGAGAGACAGAGAGAAAGGTCTTTCTTTGCCGTTGGTTCACCCTCCAATGGCCGCTGCACTGATCCGATGACAGGAGCCAGGTACTTCTCCTGGTCTCCCATGGGGTGCAGGGCCCAAGCACTTGGGCCATCCTCCACTGCACTCCCTGGCCACAGCAGAGAGCTGGCCGGGAAGAGGGGCAACCGGGACAGAATCCGGCGTCCCGACTGGGACTAGAACCCGGTGTGCCGGCGCCGCAAGGCGGAGGATTAGCCTAGTGAGCCGCGGCGCCGGCCCTATACTTAATTTTCAAAAGTTCATTATCTCAGGAAGCTGTCATTTAGTGCTGAGAGGACTTTACTTAAACTGCATTATTCAAGAACATAATATATTGTCACTAACTATAGTGAATTTCCTTTAAAGTAGATCTCTATGTTGTACACAATAAACTTAGACAATGTTGTTACTGATGTAAATTTTTAAAAATCGTTTTTAAATTTATTTTAAAGGAGAGTTTCATAGAAGCAGAGGCAGAGAGAGAGGTCTTTCATCTTCTGGTTCACTCCCCAATTGGCCACAACGGCTTGAGCTAAGGGGATCCGAAGCCAGGAACCAAGAGCTTCTTCCAGGGCGGCTTCGGATGGGCACAGCTGCAGCTGTTGTAGCTGGTTGGGGAGTGAACCAGCAGATGCAAGACCTCTCTCTCTCTCTCTCTCTCTCTCTGCCACTCCGTCTCTGTGTAGCTCTTTCAAATAAATAAATAAATCTTTAAAAAAACAACTCTAAAATATGGACTTTTTAATTGTTTTAACTTTTCCTTTTTTTTTTTTTTTTTAAAAGATGTATATATTTGTAAGTCAGAATTACACAGGAAGGAAGAGAGAGACTCAGTCCGCTGGTTCGTTCACCACCCGAATAGCCACAACGGACAGGGCTGGGCCAGACTGAAGCTAGGAACCTGGAGCTCCTTCCAGGTCTCCAACGCGGGTGCAGGGGCCCGAGCACGTGGGCGCGCCCCCAGTGCATCCCAGGCCATAGCAGCGAGCTGGTTCGGAAGAGGACCAGGAGCCACCGGACCCGGCATCCAGGAGCCACCGGACCCGGCATCAACGTGGGATGCCTCTGCTACCAGCAGCGGCTTTACCTGCTACGCCACAGCGCCGGCCCCGCTACAGATTACTTTAATAGTCGTCTGTAAGGCAGAAATTGTAACACTTGTCCTGACTCTTGGCTATAAATGTGGTCTCATCACCGTGCCTGAGCCCGAGGAGATGTTTTTAAGCACGTGTCCAAAAAGACTGGCGTACTTCGGGGCCGCAGTCACCGGGGAAGGCCATCCCGTCCACGATCTGAGAGTCAAGCGCCCGGTTCCCCACCCACCAGCAGCACGGTAGCTCCACCTCCGGGGAGCCCCTGCACACTTACTGCCACCAGCCGGGACGCGCGTGCTGACCCCCGTCAGAGGCAAATCGCACTTGCAGAAGAGCGTCACGTCTCTCCTATCCCGAGCTGCAACCCGGCGACAGACTACGATGCACCACTCGAGGTTTGAAAATCTATGAAGGGCACGGGGCAGTCGAGGCGAGGGGCTATGCGGGAGACGCCCCGCGAGGCGTCCAGCTCTCCGGGCACCTCCGGCGGGAGGCAGGGCGGCGGGACTCGGAGAAGCATGGCAGTGCTTGGGCCGTGCCGATTCAGGGGCGCTGAGCTGCCGCCAGATGCCGGGGCAGCCCGCCCCGACGACAAGGGCGTCCCCAGACAGAACGACTCGGAGAAGCATGGCAATGCTTGGGCCGTGCCGATTCAGGGGCGCTGAGCGCCGCCAGATGCCGGGGCAGCCCGCCCCGACGACAAGGGCGTCCCCAGACAGAACGGCTCTGCACAAAGTCCCAGCGAGAGAGAGGGAAGCGTCCCACACGTCCTCGGCAGCGTGCTCTCACAAAACGGGCACACAGCAGACCGCGCCCCGACCCACAGTCTCGTCGGTGAGCGGTGCCAGTCAGACCCAGAAGAGCCGGGGAAGCTGCTGCAGCCCACCCGCCAGCCACGGCCGCGCCCTAGCGGAAGTGTGCGTGCCCGAGCGGAAGTTCAGCTGGCGAGCCCGGGCCACCAAGGCCACGACGGCGGGCGGCCAACGCCCAGGAGCCACGTGCGCGTGCGCACAAACGGGCTTGGCAGCGCCGAGGGCTCCCACCCGCGGGCGTCCACGTGAGCCCAGACGGCGGCCACCACAGGTACAGGCTTCAGAGAGGCCCGAGATTGTCTTGTCGGGCGGTGCTCCTCGGGGGTGGGGTCTCGGCGCCCATTCCGAATGGAGGCCGTCGGCCCGTGCCGCGTCGCCTCCTGAGGGGAGACCTCACAGGACGACACACACACACACACACACGCACACGCACACGACGTTGCGCCCGCCTCTCCAGCGCCACGTGCCTTTTCTCTTCCTTCAGGGCCTTCGTCTCTTAGCACCATGCAGCACGCCCTAGAGCACGCCTTAGATTCCGCCGAGGCGGTCATCCAGAGAGCCCAGCGGAGACCGCCCAAGAGGAGAAGGTCAGCCAGCGGGGACAGATGTCTGCATCAAAAGCTTTATGACCTTTACGTGAAGGAGTGCGAGCGAGAGCCCGAGTTCGCGGAGCTGAGAAGCAGTGTCCACCTGCTAGACAAGCTCGTCCGGAAGGAGTCCTTGTCACGCTTAGTGGTCAGCCTGTACCCCGGAAGTGAGGGCTACTCTCTGATGCTCAGGGACGCCGAGACATGCTCCCCAGAAAGCATCCGGCTGCCTTACGACCAGCGGGAGTTCCTGGAGTACCTGGATGCCGAAGAGCTGCCTCCCGTTCTGGTCGACAGCCTGGAGAGAGCGCGGGCTGACGTCTTTCACCGTGGCTGCGTCGTGGCGGAGATCCGCGACTACAGGCAGTGCGGCGAGCCGGGGCCTCCCGGTTTCCGCAGTAAGCACATTCTGCTCCGCCCCACCATGCAGACTTTACTCTGTGACGTGCAGTCCATGACCAGCGGCCGCGAGGAGTGGACCCAGGAAGACAAGCTCGCCCTGGAGAGCCAGCTGATCCTAGCGACCGCAGAACCCCTGTGTCTGGACCCCTCCGTGGCGGTGGCCTGCGCTGCCAACCGCCTGCTGTACAACAGGCAGAAGATGAACACCAACCCCATGAGGCGGTACTTCCGGAGGTATTCTGTGTCCTCGCTGGCTCAGCAGCAGCAGCTGGCCCCCCGTCCTCGCGCCCCTGAGCCCAGCGCCTCGCCTGGGTCCGGAGCCCGGAAGGCCGGGGCAGCAGCTGCCCATTCCCCCGACCTGCTTCCTCCGCAAGCAGAAGGTGACCTGGACGCGTGGAAACAGGCACCCGGCGACTTGGCTGTGCCTTCGGACGTGGACGTGCAGAAATGCGCTAGGGGGGAAGGGTCCTCCAGCACCGCGGCCTCCCCACGCACCATCTGGCCAGCTCCGGAGGAAGATGACTGGGGGCTCGCAGGGGAAGCCGGCCACGGGTCCTGGGACACGAAGCTGAGCGGCATGCAGTCGCTTAAGGATCCCGTGTTCTGCGACACAGCCCCACAGTGTAAGGAGCCCCGCGCGGAGACGGGTTGCGTCCTCCCCTCCTCCGCGCAGAGCCGCGTGCCCAGGGTGTCCGGCATGGGTGTAAGGTGGATGCCCCGGGGAGGGGGGGGTCGGTCAGCAGCGGGCCCCGGGCCGCAGGAGAGCCTCCTGTGCAGGCCGGCGGCCCGTTGCCCCAGTGGCTCGGCGGCTGTCTCCTCAGCCTGTTCTGGGAAGCCACTAGAAGAGGGCGTGGCTGGCTGTGCGGGGCGGGGCCCCACGCGGGGACAGGGAGAGAAACGTGGGGCTGGCCGGGCCTGTCCTCCCGCCAGCCAGCTCGGGAGAGCGAGGCTCCGGCTGGCTGCAGGGGTGCTGCCCGAGGGGCAGGCAGCCTGCTCATGTCAGCTCCCCTGCTCCTTTCCCGCACCCGCCCCGCCTCCAGCGCTTCCTCTGGCTCCCGCTTCTCCCCCTGCTCCCCCGGCTTTCCCGGATCCTCTCCCTGAGCCCCCTCTGGATCTGTCCCTTTCTATTGTTCCAGCTCCTGCGCCCACTCCTGCTCCTCCTCCTGAACTGGCGCCCACTCCTGCTGTGGATGCAGCTTCTCCTGCTACGCCTGTGCCTGCTCCTGCTCCTGCTCCTCTTCCTGCTCCTGCTCCTGCTCCTGCTCCTCAGCCTGCTGCTACCCCTGCCCCTGCCCACGCCCCTCTTCCTGCCCCTGCTCCCACCCCTGCCCCAGGTCCTCCTCCTGCCCCTGCCCCTGGCCCTGCCCCGGGTCCTCCTCCTGCCCCTGCCCCTGGTCCTGCCCCTGCCCCTGGTTATCCTCCTGCCCCTGCCCTTGCCCTTGCCCCTGCCCCTCCTCCTCCTACCCCTGCCCCGGGTCCTCCTCCTGCCATTGCCCTTGCCCCTGCCCCTGCTCCTCCTCCTCCTGCTCCTGCCCTTGCCCCTGCCCCTCCTCCTCCTGCCCCTGCCCCGGGTCCTCCTCCTGCCCTTGGCCTTGCCCCTGCCCCTGCTCTTCCTCCTCCTGCCCTTGCCCCTGCCCCTGGTCCTCCTCCTGTCTCTGCCCCTGCCCCTGCCTATCCCACTTTTGCTTCTACTCCCACTGCTGTGCAGGGCAGAGTTCGCAGGAAGTTGTCTGCAGTTCCCTGTGGACCAGTCAGCACGCTTCTTCCTGCCGGCCCCACCCCAGCCAAGTCATCGCAGAGACCCCCAGCCACCCAGGTCCTGGCCAGGTCCCGTGGCAGGAACGTCATGAACGTGGGGGCCGTGGCCCCCGGAGTGCCGGCAGTGGTGAGTGACTCAGTGCCTGCTCCGGGCCGTGTCAGTGCTGCCCCGGCCGGCACAGCCATCAGTGGCCTGACACCCTCCGCAGGGCAGCTGCCGAGCGCCCTGCCTGAGGCCACAGAGCCCCGGCCACAGGCCCAGGTGAGCCTTCAGCTGGTTTTAAACAGCCCTGTAACTGTGCTGCAGCTGCAGCTGCCGCGTGGCTCATTCATTCTGAACTTGCAGCAGCAGCCACAGAGGCCACAGGGGCCGCAGCCACAGCCGCCGCCGCCCCGGCTCTGTCAGGTGGCTCTCCAACAGCTTCAGCCACCCAGGGCTGCTCAGCCCCCACAGCCCGTGCCCCAGGGCTCTGGCCCAGGCGCAGGCCAGCAGGAATGGGCTCTGGAGGCTCAGCAAGGCCTTCTCATCAGGATCGGCCAAGCCAGAGGTGATGTGCCGCCCCAGACAACCGTGGCGGGTCAGCGTGGCCCCGCCCAGGGAGGAGCTGGGCAGAGCCTCCCCCAGCAGCAGTCCCGGCTCCCGTCCACCTTGCAGCCGCCAGGGTTGCAACTGAGGCAGCAGCGCAGGCCCGCGGCACCAGCCGCAGCCCGGGCAGCTCAGCCCTGTCCGCAGCTGAGGAGCACAAACCAGCGCAAAGGGAAAGCCCGGAGGAACAGCACAGCGCCCCCGCCTTCCTGAGTCCTGCGTGGCCGGCTCTCTTGTAAACACACAGCAGCCCTGCCTAGAGGCGCTCTGAGGCGCCACTTCACTCTCTCACCTGTGGCTGCTGTGTCGGTATTTTACAGTTTCAGGTCCAAGCTTGCCGTCCACCCAAGCTCCGTCCCTGGGTTTTCTATCGAACCAGGGAAGGGCTTAGGAAACTACGGAGCTTTTGCTCACGTTGTTCCCTTTTGTTACTGTAGTTATCCTCATTACTAGCTTCGTCCAGACAGCCCCGAGCTTCCAGTGTCTTTGCAGCGATAAAATTGCAATACCAAGGTTTAAGTGGCTGTTTTAGCAAGATGAGCTTTTCACAGAGTTCTTGATTGTCATAAGAAACCAAGTGTGCCACGCAGGCATTTTTAGGTTGCGGTTCAGTAGCATTTAGTCTGTTCCCATGGCCATGTGACAGAGCCCTAGGATTTGCATCTTGCAGAATGGAAACTTTGCACCCATCTGACCCCGACCGCCCAGTCCCCCTCCCCCAGCCATCCCCTGCTTCCTGCCCTGAGGTTGACCAGGCCGGGGAGCTCGGGATAGGGGTGTCCTATGCTAGTCGGCGTTTTAGGACTGGCTTACTGCAGCCAGCATGGTGTTCCAGGCTTCCGCCGTGCTGTGCCAGGTCACAGGCAGCCAGTGCTATTACAGACACACAGAATGGACGGAAGAGCCCTGTGAACCCTGAGGACGTCTTTCAGAGGATTGCAGTCGGTACTGATTTAGTCTAGCAGTGTTGTGCATAGTGGATGAAGTGTCATGTGTAGAAGTCTAAAATAGAGCTCGAGTCCACCGGACAGGTTCCGCCCCGCGCGGTGGGATGGGTGGCAGATTTGCCTGTGTGACAGTCCCAGGCCTCTCCAGGGTCCACTGCGCTCAGTGCCCCACAGAGCCCAGCTCTCCTCCTCCAGGCCACAGCCGTGGCCTGGAGAAGGCACCCGTGCCATGTCTCTGCTTCTGCCTCCCTGGAAGACCATTTCTGTTTTCAGAGCACCAGGTTATGTGCATACAGTTACAGGTAACCAGTTAGAAATTTGTTCTGGTGGTTTAGCTCTCACGTGCCTTTGGCCTCGTTTGGATTCTTGGGTGTGACCGCCCCCTCCCCTCCCCTCCCCTCCCCTTGTTTATTCATCATCAATTGTCCAGCAGGCCCTGCCCCCTCAGATCGCTTTCCCCTCTTTTCTTGGTTCATGGGGACGCAAAAGAACCCTGAACTTTTCTGCCCTCTTTCTCCCTCTTTTTTAGAAACTTGAGGTATGCGCCTCACAAGCATTTTAAAGTACCTTTCCCTGGCATCCAGCAGTTCCCAGGGCTGTGCCGCCACCACCTCTGTCTAGTGCCACACATTTTGAGCATCTCACAGGACATCCCGTACCTGTTAAGCCCTGTTCATCACCGTCCCCTTGCCCCCAGCCACTGGCAGCCAGCACTGTGCTTTCTGCCTCTAGGACTTATTTCCTGTGTCTGACCTGTTTTACTTGCCATACTATGTGGAGGTGCATTGCCACGGTCAAACGTGTCACTGTACTGCAGTCGTTTTTATGGCTTAGAACTGTTCCATTGTTTGTATTTCACACCATCTCTTTCTCGGTTCATCCATCATTGAACACTTGGGTTGCTTCTGCCTTTTGGCTGACATTGATAGTACTGGTACCAACATTTCTGTACCTCTGTTAGTTCTAATGACGCTTATAGTTTGTTCTCTTATACCTTGAAAGGGCAACCCTACGCACATAAAATTTGTTATTCTAAGTACACGTTTATGGTTTATTTGCATTTTGCCCTACCAAAAAAAGGAAATTTGGCCTGGCTGTTCAGAAGGAGATCAGTGAAGAGACGGGTAACTGGTGATTCTGGTTGGATTAACCTGCCTACCCTAATGTGCCACTTAAAATGCTGTTCAAGAAAGTTTCAGGCCACTTCAAGCAACCCCGTCAGATCTGCGTCTGACACTGAGCCCCTTCGAGCATTTTGCATACAGTTGGGAACAGGGCTTGAGCAAGTGAGCCTGTGTGGTGTCCTGCTGCATTGAAGAGTCGTGCTCAGCCTTCTGAGCCAAAGAGAGCTGGACCTAGAATGTAGCCAGATTTGTTTACTGCCTGCCATTGCTCTCTGCCCTTTCAAGTACTACAGAGAGTCACCAGCTGAACTTGTGCTTGAGTGATGGGGCCTTCCCTTACCCAAACAGGAAAATAAATTCAGCTTTGCTTCGGACTTCTCTCTGGCCATGCTTGTTTATTTCCTTCTAATGATCCCTGTCTGTCTGGTACTTTGATGCAAGGTTCCTTTTGTGGATAATAGCTGGCTACATTTTGTAAATAAACCTTTGATTTATTTTCGTGTCAGGGAAACCTGGATGCTCCTCCAGAGCAAATCTGTCCTCTTATCAAACATTAATTTTCTGCAGGCCGAGTCTTCAGGGCTCATTTGCAGGACATGGTAGTGAGGCGTTTGAGTGAAAACAGATGGCCCCACGATGTTTTGATGGTTGCTAGAAAAGGTGGTCCTGCCAATGAACATCTGAGAAAGTCCAGGGTGGCCCAGTGCGGTAGGACATGTCTGGCAGAATGGGGGCTTTGTCACAGGGAGGAGGTAGGGGACAGGATTATATTCCTTGAGCATCCTTGTAAGTGATGGGAGAGTCTAGCTATAGGGCAGCACTGTCCCATAGAACTATAATGTGAGCTCCCATATGGAATTGTAAACTTCCTAGTAGTCACCTTTGGAAAAGTAAAAAGAAGTAGGAGAAACCAGTTTTAATAATGAAAGTTACTTTATTCATCTAAAATATTTCTATGTTAACAGTGTTTTAAAATTATTAATGAAGTAGTTTACATGTTTTTTTTTTTCTGTTTTCAAACTCCAGACACTATCTCCAGTTAGAGGCTAAATTTTAATCAGAAACACTTAATGTGTATTTTATTTTTTATAAAATTTACAGTGGAAAATGCAGGCTTAGCTTTCAAACATACTTAGAAGTTTTCCAATAATTGAGTCATATAATGAAAAGTAAATGAAAATTTTAAGTCAGTTCGTCATTCTCACTGGCTAAACTTCAAGTGCTTAATAGCCACGTATAGGGGCCAGTGCTATGGTGTGGTGGGCTAAGCCTCTGCCTGTGGTTGCTGGCATCCCATAAGGGCGTTGGTTCTAGTCCTGGCTGCTCCACTTCTGATCTGGTTCTCTGCTATGGCCTAGGAAAGCAGTGAAAGATGGCCCAAGTGCTTGGGCCCCTGCACTGGCATGGGAGACCTGGAAGAAGCTCCTGGTTCCTGGCTTGGGCCTGGCCCATCTGCGGCTGTTGTGGCCATCTGGGGAGTGAACCAGTGGATGGAAGGCCTTTATCTCTGTCTCTCCATCTCTCTGTAACTCTACCTTTCAAAAAAACAAAATCTTTAAAAGAAAAAGTTCTAAAAGTTTTTTAAAAAAATAGCCACATGTGGCTCCTGGCTGTCTAGGTCTGGAGGAAGTGAGGCAAAACAGATAAAAGAGAGCCTCATGTCTGAACTGGGTTCCAGCTCTTGAGATCTGGGAGCTTTATCAGGGCACACAGTGCAGTGAAAGTGATGGTGGTGATTCCAAGTGCTTGTCTGGCATTTCCTGAATTCCTTGTGGCTGTGGTCATCTGGGCTGGAACCTGCAGATAGAAATCAAGGGGCCTCAACCATGAGGCAAGGAGGGTGGTAGAGATGCATATTCAAGGATCAGCCTTTTGCCAGGCTCGGCACAGCCATGGGCAAAATGTCTATGAGGAAGACACGAACCATCCTACCTGTACCCCAAGCAACTTGGAAGCTGAGAGAATGGGAGCAAGGAGATCGCCACCTTCTCTTTCACTCTTTGCTCCTCCTCCTGCTCATCTTCTGGAATTTTAGTTCCTCAGGCACAGATGAAACCAGATCAGCCCTGAGCTGAAAACTGCAGGAGCTGGACAATGGGTATATGGAGGCTTATTATAATATTCTGTCTACTCTGGTATATAATTGAAGTAGGCTATATTACATACGTATCCCTTTGAACAGTCAAGTTTCTGATGTTCTTAAAGCCCCTGTAACACTTTTCCCCACCACCACCTCCATCTTGTACCTGAAGTCCTGCCGGGCCTCAGCCCTCCACCTGTCCTCTGGCTTCCCTGTCTTACTGCCATAGCCCTTAGCCGCAGGCAGCAAAGGGTGTAGGAGTTAATTGTTAAATTCAGTTCAACAAGTTCCTCATTAGGGACAAATTACCTGAGTTTGAAATCTGCTAATTTTCCAATCAGAGTGAGTGTTTGCACTTGTGATTTGGAAATAATTACCATATGGTAAAAGCAAAACCTATGTGGGGATTAAAGTAAAGGCGAGGGAGGACAGGAACTGATTTTGGCATCTTCCCTGGAAACCCAGGTTAGCATATGCAGGATTAGCTGAAGTGCTTCTCTTTGGGGGTGGGGAAGCTCACCTGTAGCCCTGTTTTGCAAAGGATGTTTACTTCATGTGCTAATACCCCTGAAATGTGGCCTTGGCCTTTGGCCTTCCCAGGCCAGAACTGGGTGGGGGAGAGAAGGGCCTTTTGAATTTAGCTATTTCATCTAAAATACACCTGTACTTTTGTTTAAATCTGAAGCTTCCGTATGAGTTACAAAAATAAAAACATGACTTGGAGGGCAGAGATGATGAGACTTAATGCTATTTGGGTAATCTCACAACAAATGTATTAGGGAAAGTTCTTCTGAAAGCATGTGAAGAATTAGTGAGAGCTGCAGAATACTGTTGTGATCTTAAGTGTAGAAATCTGGGTCATTCACTTTCCCTGTGTTGTCCCGAGTACATCACCAGGTCTAAAGCTTTGGAAACCCATAGTAAAAAATAGTCAGGTATTCATGTAATTTACAAGCCATGGCAGAAAAACTCCTGAGACATCGCTTTTGAAATTTGTAGCCAGGAAAAGCTTGGTCTGCCCGTGAGAAGGCAGTATCCTTCCTCCTTTCTGGTAACTTGAATTGCGCAAGTTTCCCTTTGCACCTCACCTGCCAGGAAACTCAAAACCAAATGTGAAGCTCAAATCAGTGAGTGACATTCATGGTTAGCATTTCAGCATTGCTTTTGGTCCTTATTTTTATGTCTCTAGTTTTAAAATTTAGTTATTTTCATCATAATTTGAGAGAGAGAGAGAGATCTGTCTTCTACCTGTTGCTTCACTCCCCAAATACCTGCCACAGCCAGAGCTGGGCCAACATGAAACCAGAAGCCTGGAACTCAATCCTGGTTTCCCATGTGGGTGGCAAGGGCCCAAGTCCTTGAGTCATTGCCAGTCTCCTCTCAGGATGTGCATCAGCAGGAACCTGGATGAGAAGCTGAGCAACTGGATCCAGGCACTGTGATACGGCATGTGGGCATCCAAAGCAGCTGCTTCACCACTCACTGCACCAAATGTGCGCCCCCTAAAAATGTGTTGTTTGTCATAGATGACGTCAAGTTTTTCATGAAGGAAAACTGAGAACAAGAGCCTCCCTTACACACACATAAAGAGCAGCTTCTGTTAATTGAGGTGCATTGCCTCTCATCTTTGCAACAATCCAGTTGTAATGCTCACGAGGGATTATTAGCCTTACTTGCAAAGGAAGAAACTGAGGCTGATAGGACTTCCTGAGGCAGTCAAGCTAGTAACTGGCGCACTTAACAGTCGGGCTCCCTTCTGTCTGCTTCTGAAGTCCATGCCTTATGTCTGCGCATGCGTACCAGGTGGGCGGGTGAGTTTGTTTAGTGGTGGATGGTGTATGTGAAAGCATTTGACTTTTTCCAATCATTGGTTCCAACTATGTGGCGCCAAGTCCCTTTCCCCATCCTCTAATGACACCTTGGGCATGTCTCAGATTCCTGAGCTCTCTTGCTTAGTGAAGTTGACAGTCCCAATTACAATTTCACCATTGTCACCTCTGGGCCGGAGAGGGGAGAAGGGAAACAGATCTTGCTGTGTAAATGGTTCTTTTCCAGGTCTGATGCTGTGATCTGAGTGGGGGTCTCCCTCAGGGGGCTGTTCTGATTTTCTGAGGCAACAGTGTTCATATTCCCCCGGGTCCGTCCCTCCTCCCCCCCGGGGCCTCCCGCAGAGTGGCTCTCAGCCTGGCGATCCTCCATCTGGAGCCCTGGGAACTGCTGAAGCCTTTTCCCGCCTTCTACGGGCTATGCGGACCTGTGATCAAGGTGCAAGTCCTGCTCTGGGTTTCTTTGCAGGCGCACCGGCTCTCAGTACCTTTGGAGTCTCCTCCGTTCAGCTATTTCTGGACCACACGGGGGCACCAGACTCCAGGTTCAGACACAACACACATCCACACCCTCAGAGATTATTTGCCAGACTTGTTCTAGAATTCTCTCCCTGAGAGTTCCAAAGGTTCCCGTGGGACCTCGCGGGCCCATGCAGCTCACCAAGAGCCCAGGCGGGCAACTGGATGCCAACTTCTCCTTCTCGGCCCTCCCCACTCTCCTTGGGCGACTCCTTCATGGCTCTCCCTTAGGCAGGTCTTGGCTGGGGGGAGCAGGAAAGCCCCGCGCTCTTGCACTCTCCCCTGCCCTTGCCCTAGCCACACTTAGCTCCTCTCGCTCCCCTGCGAGCCCAGAAAGCAGCAGGGGTGAGGGAAAGTCAGAGTCCAAATAGGGCCATTTTTTGCGCTCTCTGTATTCTGAGGAGGCCACGGCCGCCGGCTGCTGCTGTTTGCGGCCTTTGTTTTGGATGTGGCAGCGAGCACCCGATGGGTTTTGTACCCAGCGTTAGCAACCCCGCTACAAGAGAGAACGTCCTTGCTCGTGCACGCGCATGCGCAATGTTTCCCAGTCACCTACCAAACTTCCTATTTAGGATCTCTTAATTTTGACCTCCCAGAATTACCGTCGGAAAAGAGAAGGAGGAGAGAGGAGGCCCAGAGCCGGTGGGTCAGTTTTTCGAACGACTGTTTCAAGTGAGTTGGATCCATTCCAGAGAGTGCCTTGGGAGACTGGAGTGAGTCCGCGCGGGGGTGGGGTGGGGGGAGCGAGGGTGAGGGGTGGGTGCGCACACGGAGAGGTGGTGGGGGGCAGCTGGAGAAGCGGCTCAAGGCCAAGGGGGCAGTCTCTGACTTGGGGAAGCGACCTTCACTCAGGAGCCCGTAAAGTGTGAGGCAAACAAATCCCTCAATGGCCCGCCCCTTTCCAAGCAGGAGTACTTCCGGGTCTGGGAGGCGGCAGTACAGGAATGGAAGTGAGAGGGGAGAAGGTGGTCGTAGTAAGGGTTGTTTGGAGCTGTGCGTCTTCTTCATGCTCTTTGCAAAACCAGTTATTTTGAAATTACTGTTTGGCGGTGCTTGGAGAATGGGACGTTAGAAGTTGAGCCTTGGAGGCCTTTTTATAGGCACTGGCAAATGCTACGGGCCTGGGTAAAACCATGGCTCTGGCTGCCCCTGGTCCGTGTGGAAGGGTAGCATTGGAGGAGAGGAGGTCGAGGGGCGGGGGACAGGGCCATTAGAAGGATCACCTGTGTGGGTGCTCAGTCTTACCTGCATTCTGTTGGAGAGAATGACAATGCGTCAGGCCCTAGAACCTCCAAGATATGGTGGGCAGCTGACTTTTCACAATGCATAAGGAGAGAGGTTTGGTTGTGGAGGTCAGGTAGATGAAGATGACCCTTAAAACTGGCTGTTGGAAAAGCATTCACTGTTCGTTAGTTTTTAAAGTGTTGAAAGCGTGCTTATATGCAAGGCCTTTTGCTAGGTACCTGGGGAAGAGTAAGGCACCTTCTCCATCCTTAGTGGGATGACAGTCTACTCGGGGACAGGAGGGAGATAGACAAATGACAGCAAGTCAAAGACTATGTCAAATACTGGTAAAGAGAAATCTTACTGGATGAGACTGGAGAAGCCCTCACAAAGGAAGAGCCTAGCTCAGATTTCAGTTACTGAGGGAGTATGGGAAAGAGGGTCTTCTAGGCACAGGAACAGCATGTTCAGTTGGTTCGTGGAGGTGGTGAGTGCAGAGGAAAAGCTAACTATAGTGTGGTGTGCCTGTAGAGGGGAAGCAAAGAAGGCTGAAAGCAAGGCTGGCTCCACAGCATGGATCATCTTGGTAATTTAAGTGACATAGACTCTCCTGTTTAAATTCGCTTTTTAAAAGTTGTTTACTGGGACTGGTGCTGTGGTGTGGTAGACTAAGCCTCCACCTGTGGTGCCTGCATCTCATATAGATGGTGGTTCGAGTCCCAGCTGCTCCACTTCTGATCCAGCTCCCTGCTGAGGTGCCTGGGAAAGCAGTGGAGGATGGCCCAAGTCCTTGGGCCCCTGCACCCATGTGGGAGATCCAGTAGAAGCTTCTGGCTCCTGGCTTCAGATTGGCCCAGCTCTGGCCATTGTGGCCATTTGGAGAGTGAACCAGCAGATGGAAGACCTTTCTGTCTTTCCCTCTCTAGGTCTGTAACTACCTCTCAAATAAATAAAATCTAAAAAAAAAGAAACCCTAAAAGTTACTTATTTGGGAGAGAGTGAGAGCAACTATACTCCTGCTGGTCCACTACCCAAATGGCCACCATGACTGAGCCTGGGTCAGCTAGGGTCCATGCCAGAAGCCAGAAACTCAGTCCATGCGATGGCAGGGACACAACCACTTGAGCCATCACCTTGACTTCCAGGAGCAGGAACCTGTAAACTCTACTATTTGAGTAAGGAATAAACAGTCAAGGGCTTTTAACATCCTTGTGCTTAAAGGCTGAAAAGGAAATTCTAAAGCTCTTCTTCCACTTAACAAAGAACTCTAATAGAAATATTTGTTGCCTCACAGAAAACAGAATTGACCACTTAAATATTATTATTAGAACAATGCATGATCTTCCTTTTGGCCTTTTGCCATTGTGGGCCCTTGCTGCCCTGCGCCTCCAGGGTGCGTGGCCTTTGGGCCACCCTCCCCATGCTTCCTGGCCTACATGCTCCTCCACGCGGCTGGCTCCTGGTACTCAGTATGAACCCAGATTTCCTTCAGTTTTAGATAGGGCCCTCACTCTCCTATGCATTTCTCCCACTGAATAAGAAGCTTAAAAACTAAAACAAAAGAAGAACAATACATTATTAATAAGGACCCAGAGTTGCAGACCTTTCAATGTTATTACAGATTCCATTTTACAAGGCATAGTGATAAACTCTGGTATCCAGGTATGTTAAGGCATATATTTCTTTACAAAATAACACTTCCAAGGGCATTTTTACAGCAACAGAAGGCAGATTACGACTGTGGCCTTTTACTCAAGCCTGCACACTGGCCAGGAGGGTGGGAAAGGTAATGGACTCCACGTTCCCAGTTCTAATTGTATACACAGAACTGTTGTGCCGCACGTGTTTGCTTTCCCTGCAGACTCAAGGGAAGAGGGAACCTCCTCCTTCTTTTTCAAGTTGGGGACGGCAGTTTCAAGGTTAAGCATTGAAATCCCAAGAAGTTTTGATCTTACAGTATAGAAAAGGAAAAGGCTATGGAGAAGTCAAATATTAAATATGAGGTAGATAATATTAGGGTGAACCATATGAAATTGCTAATATTTGACAGTTTCATTTGGTTGAGTCTAATAGCTACAGTTTTGGAGTCAAACTGCAGATGAGGAATATGAAGTGAGTTTGGTAAGTTTTGAGGAGCTGCCCCTGGGCAGAGAATGCTGTGATTGGAGCTGTGGCTTAGCACGGCTTAGCTGGTAGGAATGCAAAGGAAGGAGTGGAGGGATAGATCCTGCAGATAAAACCATACTTATGTTCAATTCATCAGAATTAAAATAATACCATAGATCGATCCATAGTGTAAATCCCTTGAAAAGATAAATTAGCATTAACCTTTTAAGTTAAAGACTAAGAGTTTTAATCTCTCCTTGATGGTAAGCCACCATTGAGCTACCATTGGCAGACTGTCAAAGTGGACTTTTATGATCCAGTAGGTGTTCTACAGACTTGAGTTTAAAATACACACACACACACACACACACACACCTACGTTAGGAAAGGATATATTTTCAAGCTCATGGCTTGTCATCCCATGCACATAGCCTGTTGAGACCCCCTTTCTCAAACAAATCCTTTTGAGAAGCAGAGATTTGAGTCTACAGAGTAATACTTTGAGTGGCATTACTGTTTTTAGTGCCTTTTCAAGGATAAGGCCCACTGACAATGCCTAACATCCCATGGGCTTGTGAGCTATTCATGTGGGCTGCTGTGGCTGGCCTGTGGTCACTTTCGGGCATCTCAGAACAAACTGAAGTCCCAGTATAGGCTCCGGGGCAGGGAATGCTCTTATCTCATTGCTTCTCAAATTAGAGCATGCATCAGAATCACTGTGGTGGTGGGGAGCTTGTTAAAACATAGACTGCTGAGTCCCAGCCTCTGAGTTTCTGATTCTGTATGGCCAGATCTGTGGCCTGAGAATTTGCATCTTTAGTTAATTTGCATAGATGCAAATTGTGGATGCTGCTGGTCCTGGGACTGCACTTCAGAGAACCAGTGCTCTCCTCTATGGGGAATAACATGAATGTAGCCGTGAGAAGGGTGCTGTGTGTCTGAAGAAAGAAAGAGAAGCACGAAAGCTTAAAAAAGAGTAGCATATTCAGATAACTGAAGTCATCCAAGAAGGTCTGTGGGTTGGCATCTCTAAGTTCTTAGATGTTGCTGCTGCTGCTGCTTTTGGACCAGGGACCACCCACACTTTGAGAACCATAGTCTGAGTGTCAGTGACCTGGCTGCCCTCCAAGGAGAGCGCAGTATTTCCAAATTAGAGCCTGAGTTGTTCTTAAAGGAGCGTGTTCAAACGCTAGGGTTCTCTGGGCAGAATGCCAGTTGTCTCTCAGACTCAATACCTTGTCTTAGTGAAATGGGTAGAAAAGACAGAGAAGGAGTCTATGGGAGGAGAGGAGAGGAAAGGTGGAGGAGAGAGGATGTAAGGGGAGATGAAGGGAAGAAGAAGAGAAGACAGCGGAAGTCTTGGATCAGCTAATCTCTTGCTGGAGATCCATTGGTTCCTAAGTCACCAAAGGGGGCCATAAATCCATGTGAGTATTTTAAGCAATAGAGGAAATAGGGAACTCTCAAAGATGATGGTCTAGACACAGTGCTACTGTGGTTAGTTTCAAACCATTGGCCATGTTTGTTGTATTAAAGCATTCTTTTGGAAAAGAAAAAACACAACCATTACTCTTTGATCTGAAAATCCTTGGAAACAGGAGCGCCTGGGTTTTATACCATCAACTTGCTTTCTGGAACATCATTCACTCCATAAAAATACTGTTTTCATTTCTTTGCTGTTCCTGGGGAAGGAGTGCCTACTCCAAAGTTAATTCCTGAAATTAAAAATGATGTGAGTACATTCCTACCTAATAATAATATAAAAGAGTACATTAGTTTTTTTTTTTTTTAAGATTTATTTATTTATTTGTAAGAGAGAGAGAGATCTTCTATCCACTGGTTCACTCCCGAAATGGCCTCAATAGCTGAGCTGGGCCAGGCTGAATCCAAGAGCCTGGAAGTCCATCCTGGCTTCCCACATGGATGACAGGGGTCCAAGTACTTGGGCCAATTTCTGGTGCCTTTCTAGGTACGTTAGCGGGAAGCTGGATCAGAAGTGGAGCAGCCAGGACTCAGAATAGGCACTCTGATGTGGAATGCCAGCAGAGCAAGTGGTGGTTTAACCCACTGTGCCAGAATGCCAGCTTCCAATACCTTCTTTATTTTATCAAAGATGAGCTTGCAAGGTCTGAAGTATTGGTTTCTTGTCAATACCAAAAGAAGGGATATGAGGACACTTTAAAAAGTTCATAGAAACATAAAGTGAAAAATACTGTTTGAGTACTAGTTATAGCATTAAATCACAATGTACAGCACATCAAGGACAGAGATCCTACATGAGGAGTAAGTGCACAGTGACTCCTGTTGTTGACCTAACAAAATGACACTCTTGTTTATGGCATCAGTAATTACCCTAGGCTCTTGTCATGAGTTTCCAAGGCTATGGAAGCCTTTTGAGTTCACCGACTCTGATCATATTTAGACAAGGTCGTAGTCAAAGTGGAAGTTCTCTCCTCCCTTCAGAGAAAGGTACCTCCTTCTTTGATGACCTGTTCTTTCCACTGGGATCTCACTCGCAGAGATCTTTCATTTAGGTGTTTGTTTGTTTGTTTGTTTGCCAGAGTGTCTTGGCTTTCCATGCCTGAAATACTTTCATGGGCTTTTCAGCCAGATCCGCGTGCCTTAAGGGCTGATTCTGAGGTCAGAGTGCTATTTAGGACATCTGCCATTCTATGAGTCTGCTGTGTATCTCGCTTCCCATGTTGGATCGTTCTCTCCCTTTTTGATTCTATCAGCTAGTATTTGCAGACACTAGTCTTGTTTATGTGCTCCCTTTGGCTCTTAGTCCTATCATTATGATCAATTGTGAACAGAAATTGATCACTGGGACTAGTGAGATGGCATTGGTACATGCCACCTTGATGGGATTGAATTGGAATCCCCTGGTATGTTTCTAACTCTACCGTTTGGGGTAAGTCAGCTTGAGCATGTCCCGAATTGCACATCTCTTCCCTCTCTTATTCCCACTCTTATGTTTAACAACGATCACTTTTTGGTGCAAACTGTTATAATCTTTACTTAATATATGCTAAACTGATCTTCTATATATAAAGAGAATTGAAAATGAATCTTGATGTGAATGGAAGGGGAGGGGGAGAGGGAAAGGGGAGAGTTGCAGGTGGGAGGGAAGTTATGGGAGGGGAAGCCATTGTAATCCATAAGATGTACTTTGGAAATTTATATTCATTAAATAAAAGTTAAAAAAAAGTTCATAGAAAGTATGTGTTATCTTTTAATTCCACTTTCCCGCTGACATTCTGAAGTACCCTCTTAGTTACAGCAGAGAGGAGTGCTAGAGTGAATGGATGGGTAAAGATAGCTCCATCTGATCACACTTTGAAATTATAAGGCTGTTGGGAAAATATTATTAAGTCCCAGAGAACTAGCAACATTCTAGTTGCCATCCATTTAATCGTTGTTTTTTTTTTTTTTGACTGGCAGAGTGGACAGTGAGAGAGAGAGACAGAGAGAAAGGTCTTCCTTTGCTGTTGGTTCACCCTCCAATGGCCGCTGCAGCCGGCGCACTGTGGCCAGCGCACTGCGCTTATCCGATGGCAGGAGCCAGGTACTTCTCCTGGTCTCTCATAGGGTGCAGGGCCCAAGCACTTGGGCCATCTTCCACTGCACTCCCTGGCCACAGCAGAGAGCTGGCCTGGAAGAGGGGCAACCGGGACAGAATCTGGCACCCCGACCGGGACTAGAACCCGGTGTGCTGGCGCCGCAAGGTGGAGGATTAGCCTATTATGCCGCAGCGCCGGCCGCATTTAATCGTTTTTGAAACAAAGGAAAAGCTAAGTCACAGGAAAGAATATGGGTCTTGTTTTTAAAAGTTCCCATGATGAGTTTGATATGGTAATCAGCCACTGAGATTATTAAGGGATTAAGCAATTTAGTAGGGAAAATCTGCTTTACAATCAGTAGTGTGACCCCAGATACCATTTATCCCTGCTGCTCTCTCGTACCTAGGACCATGCTCCAAACCCAGAATGATTCTTGACTTAATCAGAGCTCTGGACTGCATCCCATTTCCCATTGCAGCCTGTTAGTGGAGGATGGATTCAGTTGCATAAGTATGACCATATGAATAGGAGTACAGATTGGATTTTATTTATGAGCTATATTGATTTTTTTTTACCTATTATTTAACAGAAAATTGTCTTCAGGAAAGTGTGGGGAGCAACTGGGAGCAACTCGGACTAGACTAAGTTACTGGAATTAAGACTTATTCTATGCATCTGCTCTCCCACAATATGGCGCTGGGAGAGGAGGAAACAGCTTCTACGCAGCTGCCTCTTGCCAACTTGAGTGATGACCTCCAGAAGCTGATCCTGCTCCTGATTGGAGGAGAGCAGCGTACTCGGCGTGTGGGCAGCCGAGTTGGGATTGGCGGAGGAGGACTATAAAGGAGGAGAGAGACAACATGCACCAGGAACATCTAAGGGGAACATCTAAGAGGAACACCTGTGCAGCCCCCGAGAGAGCCGGCCGGCGGTGTGCCGCTCCCCCGCGGAAGTGGGGAAAGCGGCTAGGGGGAACCGCGCTTCCACGGAGGTGGAAGGGTCGGTAGCCAACCCGGGAAGAACCAGCAGCAAACCCCGGGAGGGCCGAGCAGACAGAAGAACAGCGCAGGGTCCTGTGTCGTTCCTCCACGAAGAGGGGGAGCGACAGAAAGAACACCAGCAACATATCCTTTCTAGGCAAGATAATACTTAATATGCTTCCACTGGTCATGTGCAGAGAACCTTTCAATCAAAATTTCCATTCGAAGAGTCAAGGTCAATGTTACTGCAAATCTATAACTAAAGTTACCAGATTTAGCAAATAAAAATATAGGTTGCCCAGTTAAATTGAATTTCAGGTAAACAGTGAATAATTTTTTTAACTAAAACTTGAACCCTCATATGGGTATTCAAATTTAATTCAGTTAAATTTAAATAAAAATTAAAATACGGTTCGTTGGTTTCACAAGCCAATGTTAAATGCTTTGGTGGCTAGTGGCTAACATGTTGGATGGTGAAGCTTTGTGCAGGTTATAGCAATTAAGATGTCCAGGTCTCACATCAGAGCGCATGGGTTTGAGGCTCGGTTCCTCTCTGACTCCAGCTTCCTGCTAGTGCAGACCCTGGAAGGCAGCAGTGATGCCTCAAGTGATTAGGTTCCTGTAATCCATGTGGGCCACCTGGATTGAGTTCATGGCTTCCTGCTTTGATCCTGCCTAGTCCCAGACAAATTTGCAGGCATTGTGGGTGTAGACCAGTGGATGGACCTTGATCACTCTCTGTCACTCTGCCTCTCAAATAGATAAAGAACATTTCCATCACCACAGAAAGTTCTTTTGGACAGTGCTGCCAAGTCCCCAGGCACATAGCTTAAGTTAGCAGGCTCTTGACATACCAGCTCTTCCTCCTTCACGTTTAAAGGTGCAGGTGATCGGCCATTGAATTTGGAACAGTCCAAAGTTGTACCTGTTAGCAGGGCTGATTGATCAATGCTGTGCAGACCAGCTGTTAAATTTGCTGACTAGCACTCCTCGTGAGAGAGACAAATGCTTTGTGTTTGTGTAGGGCTTTGCAGGTAATGAAGCATTTCCAAGTCCACATGAGAACTCGGTGTGAGCAGGCCCCTGAGAAAAGTGAGAATGAGAACATGAAACCAGTTCCAAAATGAATTGCCTTTTCTGTAGTGCAGGTTCTCACACTTGAGCCTCCATCAGAATCCCCCGGAGGGCTCATTAAAACACAGATTTCTGGGCCCTGCTTCAGAGTTCCTGATTCAGTAGATCTGAGTTGGGGCTCAAGAATTTGTGTTTCTCACAAATATCCAGTTTAGAAATGCCGGTCTGGGAACCATCCTTTTAAAATTACTGCTATTGTGATGTGGCCCTGCCCCAACCTACTTATATAATGAGTTTGGGCTTTTTGTTTCTCTGAACCAGTGGACTCCTCCTCACTGTTAGGGCTGCTTAGATGAGCTACATCTGTTCACTTACATGGATCATTATTTTATTTTTACTTTATCTATTATATTTACTTTTATCTATTGTTGGTTTGACAGTAAATTTAAATGAAAACAACTTGGAGCAGGTGCTGTGGCATAGCAGGTAAAGCTGATGCCTGCAATGCTGGCATCCCATATGGCTGCTGGTTTGAGTCCTGGCTGCTCCACTTCCGATCCAGCTCTCTGCTATGGCCTGGGAAAGCAGTAAAAGGTGGCCCAAGTGCTTGGGCCCCTGCACCCACGTGGGAGACTTGGAGGAAGCTGTTGGCTCTTGGCTTTGGATCAGCCCAGCTCTGGTCATTGCAGCCATCTGGGGAGTGAACCAGCAGATGGAAGAGCTCGCCCTCTGTCTGCCTGTACCACTCTGTAACTCTGCCTTTCAAATAAATAAATCTTTTTTTTTTTTTTGAAAAGAAATGAAAACAACTTAAGTTCAAGTTGACATTCTTTCTGCCTTTGCATGTGACTGTGGTGTCCCCAGTCAGGCTCACTGAGTGCATATTTAAATTCATTTATTTATTTGTTTATGTTGTGTTTGTTTTCACTTTATCTGAAAGGGATGGAAGGAGGGAGGGAGGGAGGGAGGGAGGGAGAGAGAGATCTTCCATCTGCTGGTTCACTCCCCAAATGCTTACAACAGCTGTGGCTGGGACAGGTTGAAGCCAGGAGCCTAGAACTCAATCCAGGTCTCCCATGTAGGTGGCAGAGACCCAAATATTTGACCTGTTCTGTGCTGCATCCCAGAGTGTGCATTATCAGAAAGTAGAAGAACCTGGACTTGGTTCTGGTCACTTCAATGTGGGATGTATATGTCTCAAGTGGCAACTTTAACTGCTGTGTCAAGCACCCATCCCTAGGTACGTATTTAAAATTTTCTTTTGTATACACACAAACTGACATGACAAAAAAAATAATTTGCTCAAGGTCACAGAGCTAATGAGAGGTCAAATTAGGATATGAATCCAAGCTTTCCACCTAATGTTTCAGCACTAAGAATAGCCAGAGGTTTGTGAAAGTATTTAGAGGTTCATAAGTTATATTTTTAAAAAGAATGTTTTTTAAAATTTGTTTTCATATACTTGAAAAGCAGAGCAACACAGAGTTATCTCCCATCTGCTGCTTCATTCCCCAAATGCCTGCAGTAGTCCGGGCAGGGCCAGGCAAAAGCCAGGAGCCAGGAACCCAATCCAGGTCTCCCACATGGGTGGTGGGGGCCCAAATACTTGGGCCATCTTCTGCTTCTTTCCCGGGTGATTCAGGAGCTGGATGGGAAGCAGAGCAGCCAGCATTCAGTCCTAGGCACTCTGATATGGGATGTGAGTGTCCCAAAAGGTGGCTTAACCTGCTGCATCACAAAGCCATTCCTCATTCATAATTTTTAAAAATAATAATAGAATTTGAAAAGCTTCCAAGTGTTAGCTAAGTGTTTGGGGGAGTTCATGATCAGCTGGGTCTGCTCCTGTGGTTTTGACCATTTTACAGCTTCCAGTTACTTTTATTCAGTTGCCTAATTTATTCTCATGATAGATCACTGGGTAAGGAGAGGAGGTATTAAAAATACTGATTTAGGGCTGGCTCACTAGGCTAATCCTCCGCCTAGCGGTGCCGGCACACCGGGTTCTAGTCCCGGTCGGTCGGGGCGCCGGATTCTTTCCCGGTTGCCCCTCTTCCTGGCCAGCTCTCTGCTGTGGCCCGGGAGGGCAGTGGAGGATGGCCCAAGTGCTTGGGCCCTGCACCCCATGGGAGACCAGGATAAGTACCTGGCTCCTGCCTTCAGATCAGCGCAGTGCGCTGGCCGCAGTGTGCCAGCCGTGGCAGCCATTGGAGGGTGAACCAACGGCAAAAGGAAGACCTTTCTCTCTGTCTCTCTCTCTCACTGTCCACTCTGCCTGTCAAAAAAAAAAAATACTGATTTAATGAATCAGTAGATTTATAAAATCTGATGAGCTACTGAATTGTATACTTAAACATGGTTAAAATAAAGAAGTAGAATGAGCTGATAAGGACATAAAAATGGTAATCTTGAATTTTGACCTAAGACTTGTAAGATGCAGTCATATGATCATTTTCTAGTACATCAAGATATTTCTGGTTCTTAAAAAGAGTTAAAAGAATTTTTTTATCCAATTTGGCTTTTCCTTTATTGGAAATAAAATTATCCAACCCCACAGTGTGTTATTTCTGGAGAAGTACTTGCAAATAGCAGCCAGAAAGTGCTCATGTCTCCTCTTTTAGAAACAAAACATGAAAATTACAATAATAAAGTAATTGATTTTTTTGAAGTGCAAAATTCAAGAATTCCAAATATCAGGTCATGGGAGCAATTTTCAGAGTTTCAACACTGTTAAATTTCAATCTACATATTAATGCACATTTGGTCCCCAAACACAAGATTAATGTGTCATTTCGAGTTTGTAGTTAAACCATGCTGTTTCTTGCATACTTAATTGAAATAAATTAAGCAGAGTATATCACTTACAAAGTAAGAACAAATCAAGGTTTGTCCTTCAATATTATAAATATTAGAGAATATATTACAGTTATAATCTTTAATGTACTTATATAAATTCCTTTTTAACTGTAATTTCATTTACTTGAGAGACAGAGTGATACAGAGAGAGAGAGAGAGAGAGAGAGAGAGAGAGAGATCTTCAGTCTACTGGTTCACTCCCCAAATGGCCTCAATAGCCAGAACTTGGCCAGATCAAAGCTAGGAGCCAGGAACTCCATCTGGGTCTCCCACATGGGTGCCAAGGACCCAAGCACTTCAGCCATCTTCCACCGACTTCCCAGGTGCATTAGCAGGGCGCTGGATCAGAAGCAGAGGAGATGGGAGTTGAACAGGCACTTGGATGTGGGATGTAGACTACTTATCTATGCTATAACACCTGCTCCTAGATTCTTTTTTTTTTAAGATGTATTTATTTATTTGAAAGTCAGAGTTACACAAAGAGAGAAGGAGATCATAGAGAGAGAGGTCTTCCATCCGATGGTTCACTCCCCAATTGGCTGCAATGGCCTGAGCTGTGCTGATCCAAAACTAGGAGCCAGGAGCTTCTTCTGGGTCTCCCACATGGGTGCAGGGGCCCAAGTACTTGGGCCATTTTCTACTGCTTTCCCAGGCCATAGCAGAGAGCTGGATCAGAAGTGGAGCAGCTGGGCCTTGAACTGGCACCCATATGGGATGCCGGCACTGAAGGCAGGCGGCCTCACTCGCTATGCCACATGCCAGCTCCTAAATTCATTTTTAAACACTTAAAGTTGCTTGCTCTCATGTTCATTACTAAAGTAACACAATGATGTAGTGATTCTGCATGGTTGATGAGATCACAGATTTCTATTGAATGCAGCTTATAAGAATGAGACAGAGAGAGTGGGAGTGGCTGCAGTGGAGACTGTGGAATCGGTCAGTGTGTGTTTTCTGTTAGGGTTTTTGTGCTACACAATTTATAATGCAGGCAATAATAATATAAATGAATTCTAGACAGTTTGAGCAAAATGGAAGATTTACTGGCATGTCCAAAGATAAAGCTTATGTCATGACTCTAAGACACTAATGACATCATGAGGACTGGCTACCACTCCTTCTCAGCTCTCAGCTCTCATTCTCTCTTTGCATTGGTCCCTTTTGTCTCCTACGTATTTTTCCATATGGTGGAGGGAGAGGGCAAAGTTCATGTTATCACAGCTTAGTTGACCCCTGAGAAAAGACAGATTGCCTCTTCTGTTATCTGTTGATGGATAGATGAATGGATAAGAGGAAGGAAGCAAACAAGGACAGAGAAAGGAGAAGAAATTCTGGAGGCAAATGCCATTTGGTTCTACTTAGGTCATGCTTCTCCCTCAGGTGGATGGGGAGATGGGGTTTTAAGATTGGCCAGGTGTTGATGTCATGCCACTCTTGTCATTAGGGAAATAGATAACCACAAACAATGAGAGTCATTTCCACATGACACAGCAGCTTCTGTTAGCAGACTAAGGGAGACTGAGTTGCCAGAGACAAGCCACACACAATCACTCTGCTTAGTGTATGAAGGATATTCAAATTTTCATAGAAAATATGTATTTTGAAAAAACTATGTGTGAATTTCAAAGTTTTTGCACCAAAGATGTATCTTTTAATTCGATTTTTCCATGAGCTTTTTGAAATACCCTTGTGTGTGTAACTCATATGTCTTCAAGGTCCCCAGATGTTTTCAGTGCCTAATGGAGAAATAGCTTGAGTTCCTGAGCAAAATATTTTTCATTGTCCCTCCAGATCCAGTCTTGAAAAATGGCTGCTTCCAGCAGGACCTAGCCAGTAGGGAGCATCAGCAGGAGATTGGAGATGGGAGCTGAGGCTGGGACGTGCGTTCCTCCAGCTTGAGCCCTGCCAGGCTGGCTTGGACAGCAGATGTTTTCCTCTAGAGAAGGCCACAACTCCCATCAAGCAGCTTCTTCCCAGAGCTACAGCTCCTGCCAGTTTTGATAACTGCCCTCTCCCCTGGCCCTTTCAGGCCTACATGTGAGGGTGGCTTCCTCTGTTACTGCCCTGGGGTGTTTCACCATTTTTTGTTGATTTTCTTAGACCCCACCCTCATTTGTATATAGTTTGTTTAACTCTCCTCCATTCCACCATTTACAAATTATTTATTTAATTTGAGAGGAAGAGACAGAGAAAGAGTGAGAGTGACAGTGTGAGAGAGAGCCAGAGAGAGCACTCCCATCCATTAGTTCATTCCTCAAATGTCTCCAACAGCCAGGGCTGGGTCAGCCAAAGTCAGGCGCCCAGAACTCAATCTGGGTTTTCCACAGGAGCCATCACTTGCTGCCTCCATGGATCCGCACTAGTAGGATGCTGGAATAGGGAGTGGAGCTGGGATTTGAACCCAGGCATCATGATATGGGATATAGTTGTTTCAAGTGACATCTTAGTCATCGCACCAAATGCCTGCCCCAAATTCTGCTTTTGGATGTGTCATCTCTTTCCTGCAGGGACCTGATACACTGCCCTATCCTTTTCACCACTGCAATTCTGGTCCTCCTGAGTTCTCCCTTCCACATATTTCTGCCATCTTCGCCATTTTTAAGTGTACATTCAGTAGTGTTAAGTATTTTCACACTATTGTGAGACGGATCTCAAGTATTTTTATCTTGCAAATCTTTTTTTTATCTTGAAAATCTGTACCCATAAAACAACACTCCCTGTTTCTCCATGCCTCCATCCCCCCATCTTCATTCCACTTTCTATCTCAATGAGTTTGACCATGTTAGATGTCCCATATAAGTAGAATAATACAGTCTTTTTGTGACTGGCTTATTCCACTTTAGCATAATGTCGTAAACTTTCATCCATATTGTAGCATGGGACAGGATTTCCTTCTCTTTGAAGGGTGAATAATATTCTATTATAAGAGTCTACCACATGTCATTTATTCATTCATCCGTTGATGGAGTTTGGATGTTTTCCACCTCTTGGCTAATATAAATGAATATGGATGTGCAAACATATCTTTGAGACCCTGCTTTCTATTTTTTTGGATTTATACCCAGAAGTGAGATTGCTGGACCATATGGTAGGCCTATTTTTAATTTTTGAGGAACTTCCACACAGTTTTCTGTAACAATTGCACCATGGGGCCAGCGCTGTGGTATAGTAGGTAAGGCCGCTGCCTGTGGTGCTTGCGTCCCATATAGATGCTGGTTCAGGTTCTGGCTGCTGCACTTCCAAGCCAGCTCTCTGCTGGTGCACCTGGGAGGGCAGCGGAGGACATTGCAAGTGCTTGCCCCTGCGCTCATGTGGGAGACCAAAAAGAAACTCCCGGCTCCTGGCTCCTGGCTGTGGTCTGGTCCAGGTCTGGCCATTGAGGCCATTTAGGGAGTGAACCAATGGATGGAATATCTTTGTCTCTCTCTATCTGTAGTTCTGACAAATAAATACATAAATAAATATTTTTTCCCCAAAAAACGACCTCACCTTTTTATGATTCCACCAATAGTGCAGAAAGCTTCCAGTTGTTTTTTTTTTTTTTTTTTAATCCTAGTGGTTTTGATTTGCGCTTTTCTCATTGTGGCTTTGATTTGTATTTTTATAGTGATTCATGATGTGGAGTATCTTTTCATGTGCTTGTCAGCAATTGTATATCATCTTTGGAGAAATGTCTCTTCAAGTCCTCTGCTGGGTTTTTAAATGGGATTATTTGATTTTCTATCACAGAGTTTTCTTTTTTCTTTCAAATCAGGGATTTCAACATTGGGAGGGGAAAAAGCTTACTGTGTAGTTTTGTGTTATGAGCCCCTTTACATGTCTATGTCTTTTGAGAACTGGGGACTCAGGAAAGAGGGCCGCTAGCAAACAAGAGAGGATGCGCTCCAATGTTCTAGATGGTCAAGAAAGTTTCCCTAGGTAAGGAAGTAGAGCTGCAGGCAGCAGATGTCTTCCATATTGTCTGGAACCCAGTGGGCTGGGGAAAATTACCTTCACCCTCATTCTCCAGCGCACAGCCCAGGCAGCATATTAGCATCCTTGTAAATTAAGGCAAACGTCAGTGTGACTTGAGTAGCAGTGTGTACCGTCCGCAGATGCTGACAGAAAGAAAGCCTTTAATTTCATCCTGAAGAGACGACGGCACTCTTGTAGCCTCTGAAGTAACACTGTCTAGGAGAACTTACTGCAGTGATGGAAAATGCTCCAGATCTCTGCTGTCTCCTCTGGTAGCTGCTAGCAATATGTGGTTGTTGAGCACTTGAAGTGGGACTGAAGAAGTAAAATTTTAATTTTATTTAATTTAAACTTTAACAGCTACATATGGCTAGTAGCTATGACTTTGGACAACACAGCCAAGTATGGTAAAAATATATTTTAAAGATTTTAATTTATTTGAGAGGTAGAGTTAGAAAGAGAAAGAGAGAGAGAGGCCTTTTATCCACTGGTTTACTCCCCAGATGGCTGCAATAGCTGGAGCTGGGCCTATCTGAAGCCAGGAGCCAGGAGTTTCTTCCAGGTCTCCCAATTGGTTGCAGGGGCCCAAGAACTTGGGTCTTCTTCTTCTGCTTTCTCAGGCCATAGCGGAGGTCTGGATTGGAGGAGGAGCAGCTGGGACATGAACTTGTGCCCATATAGGATGCCGGTGCCACAGTTGGGGGCTTAGCCTACTATATCACTGTGCCAGCCCCTGGAAAATATATTTTGATTTAAGTAGAAAGGTAGGTGATTTATGGAGGCTTACATTTCACTAATATTAGATGTTAGGCCTGTATATCTATAACTTGGATATATAGTATTTAAGCCAGGAGCCAGAATCTCAATCCAGGTTTCCCAGTTGCTGGCAGGGAACCAAGAACTTGAACCATTACTTGCTGCCTCCCATGGTGTGCATTAGCAGGAAGCTGGAATGAAGAATGAAGCCAGAACCCAAACCCAGGCTCTCTGACATGCATGTGTCCCAAGTGGTGTTTTAACTGTTGTGCCAAGTGCTTACCCAGTATGTAAGATATAGATGACCAACTGGCCATGGCATGTGATGATGATGGATGAGGAGGAAAAGAAGTCTGGACCTGTAGCCAGAGGAGATAGTTGAAGAAAGTAGATCAAGGACGAGGCGGAGGAAATTGGTGCAAAGTATGATCAATCCATGTGCAAGTATTGACAGGGCATGTTCTGTCCTGGGGGAAGCTACAAGTGGTGTGAGGAGTTGCCTCCACCCACAGGTGGCTTACTGTCTTTGGGGTGAAGTAATATAGAGCCACATAAAATGCATGGTGAACAAGACAGGCTGTTGTCGAAGTTATGCTACGCCAGTAAATTCAGTGTGCCTCCAAGAAGGGAGTGAGCCTTGTGAGCCACAAACATCAAAACAAGTCTCCCTGGAGGGAATACTGATTCTTCCACTTATTTGGACAAATCACTGATACGTAGATTCTCACTTTGCTCATCATAAAATGAAAGGATGAAAATGTCAGTATCGTAGTGTTGCTGTGAAGATTAAATGACATAGTGGGGGTGCTTAGAACACGACCAGGAATACAGTAAGTGCTACTTAAATAGTAACTGTCATTGAAGAGGAAGAGGAAAGGGGGCATTGGTTTTCATAACCTCCTACAGGCACCCAGGTACCTTCTTTAAATAACTTAGATTCTTTGTGGACAATTTGATATTGAGCAGAATTGTTATTTGCAGCGTGATTAGCTACTGTCAAGTTCACTTGCAATAGCAAAGTCAGGAAAGAAGTAAGATAGGTTCCTAGGCAAATGTCCCCAGAAGTAGACCCTGATATGAGGAGTCACGTGCAAGTGGCTTGTTAAGGACAAGCTTCTGGGGCAGGCAGGGAAGGGAATGGCAGGACAGGACAGAAAAGGGCAAGAAGGCAAGCAAGGCGATGGGCTTAAGCACAGGCCCCGTCTTAGCTCAATCTCAGAGGGAGCACTGGAGGGTGAGTTACAGCCCAAGAGTGTGTCCCAAATGCAAGCAAGGCAGCAGGGCTTGCAGATACCCAGGCCCGTCAGTCCCTGGCCAAATTCTATCTTGGGCAGTCTGAACTGCCAGGCACTTTTGCACAGTGAACAAACCAGTATCAGGAATCCACAAGGACTGGACAAGCACACAGAAAGCTGGAGGGGCCGTGAGAAACAGCAAAGGGCATGGAGCCATTTGCGTGAAGCACTGCTGAGCCTGCGGGGTTTGGGGAACGAACTGCTGACTGTGCAAACTTCTGAACAGTATAAGACTGCTGTAAGAGCTCCTGAGGAATTGTTTAAAAGTGGAAACTTCTAGGTTTCATCTCTAGAAATTCCAACTCAGCTGATAGGACTCAGGGAACTTTGTTTTCAACATGCTCCCAGGTAATTCAGGTGCAGGGACCTTTGGACCACGCCCCGAGAGCCTCTGTCTTAGGGGACTGGTAGAGACCAGCAGGAGGGTGATCGTGTACACGGTCAGGCCGGAACACAGGCAAGGGGTTCCCATGGGTGCGTAGTGTACTCAGGAGCCCCGTTGGGAACAGATGCGGAAAAGCACAGCAAGTGCCTCATGACTAGGCTCTGGGGGTGGCACAAAGTCACATGGCTGCTCAGGGGGCGGGAATATTTTCTTTGGAGTAGCCATGATGTGAGCCCTGAGGGAAGAGGGGCAAGAGACGTGATTAAAAAGGCTGTCGTCAGGGCGCGTGTTGGGCTGTCTCCCCAGGAGGTCTGAGACTGCTGGTTGCAAGTGGTTTCCTAATGAGCTGTTCCTCCGAAGCACCAGTATGGAAGTGGGGAAGGGAAGGGAGTCCATGACACAGGGTGTGTGATCGGTGTCCCGGGACAGCTTACCCCTGTGGGCGGCAGGGCTTGGATCCTGCTGGGAGACGGTGTGGCACATGACTCCACCTTGTCCTGCCTGGGAGTAAGATCTGGCCATCAGTGGCTAAGGGCTGCTTCCTGCAACGTGTGGCCTCCTCTGGGTAGGTGGTGAGCCCCCTGGTGCAGCTGGAGAAAGCGCAGGCGAAGTTGCAGCTGCTGCCAATGGGAAGCTGTCAGCACAGGGAGGGCTGCAGAGAGCTGAGCGGAGAGGCCAATTGTGCGTTTCGCAGACAAGGAGTCTCTCATACTGAATTGCCTGTGGCCTGTGGGGCTGCTTGTCTTCAGTCAGGGCCCCCAGTTTGTCAGCTGCAGGCTCTGCTGCCTCCAGTCTGTGTCCTCCTGTTGGCCAGGTTCCTGGGACAGTCTTGGTCAAGCAGCTGCGTGAGGTTCAGGTCTTCTAGTTCATGAGGTTGCAGCAGGTTTGTGCTTCCGGTGGCTTGGGATTTAGTGCACCTAAGGTAAGAAGGAGGCAAGGGCTTCCGCCCACCTTGGCCTTGTACATTTCCTGTTCACTCTCTTGCTGGCTTTCAAAGCCACACTCAAATCTCTGAAAATTCACCTCTGCCACCATTGCACCAGGCTGACCCCAGGAGGAAAACTGAAAAGCAGACAGCATTCATACGGCTCATTTAAAAAAAAATTATTTTTACTTTGTTAGAGGGAGAGGTGTCAGATGCATCCAACAGCCAGGGCTGGGCCAAGATGAAGCCAGGACGTGGGAATTCAGTCCTGGTCTTCCACAGGGGTGACAGGGACTCAATTCCTTGAGCCATGATCTGCTGCCTCCCAGGGTGTGCATTAGCAAGAAGCTGGCATCGGAGGCATAGGAGCCGGAACTCAGACGAGGCACTCTGGTACAGAATGCGGGTGTTCTCAGCGGTGACCCCAGGGTTCCTCCTCTTTCTGCCCAGTTTCATCTCAGACTTTGATCCTAAGTCACTGTCTCTTGTTGACCTCACGTTACCTTACAGTGCTGACAAAGCCTGGACAAAGCTCATTATCATCTATGAGGTGGCAACAAGAGCTACAGGGAAACTGGAGGAAATGATAAGGATCATTTGAGATGGCCAAGGTAAGGATCTCGAGAAAAAAAAATGGGCATGAGTTCATGGCCAAAGAGTTCAGAACTGAGGGACGAGCAAGAAAATGGTTGCTTCCGAAAGCAGCTGGAGAAGAGAGAAATGGAGGAGATCTAAAGGAACCATCAAGGCTGCAGCTCTGCAGCAGCTTTGATTTTACAAAAAGGAGCCTGGCATCATTAAAGGGTAAACACAAAACAAAGCATGCCGTGAGTGTGCCAGGCTGGAAATCAAAGGAGCGGAGTAAAGTCAGATCTGAGGAAGAACTACTGTTAGCAATCAAAAAGCTTTTATGCTGTATTTGAAGTAGAAATAAAATAGGAAGGGAATAGGGTTGCTTGGGGTGAGGGAAGTGACCCAGAGGACAGGGAGGAAGAACACGCAGCTCCTAGTTTGTTTCCCCCGCCTTCTTATTTATTAAGGGGAGTGCCCTTTCAACGAGGGGTGACGGGCAGCTAAACCAGAGAGACAGAAATAGAAAAGCGTGTCTAGGTGTTCTGAGCAGGTTCAAGACAGGCCATCTGTAGGTGGAAGGGGCTGTCATTTGGGGGTAGTGCATTCAGTTTTGTATGTCAAGTTTTCTTTTTTAAAATTTACTTGAAAGAGTTACAGAGAGAGGTAGAGACAGAGAGAAAGGCATGTCAAGTTTCCAAAGAAGCATTGTTTCTAAAAGGGGAAGGGTCCCTGGGAAATGAAGGCTCTGAAAAAAACCAACCAACCCATGGCAGATGAGAACTGCAGGTGCTAAGTAAGTATGGTGTAGCAAAGGGGAGGCATGGAGGAGGGACATGAAGCTGGCATGGAAGATGTGGCGGGATGCTTCTGGAATTGGGAAATGGACTACACTATGCTGTGGGATGGTAGCGAGTAGAACCAAGCCCAGTGGGTGCCATTCCAGTGAAGCACAGCTCAACTCAGTAGTCAGCTTCGGAGTGTTTAGAAGCAATCAGCCTTCGAGAACTGCCTCAAAGCAAAGGTCTCCCCAGCACAGGAAAGCTCACACCGAGAGGAACTGATTCTGTGGAAGCTGCTTTCAACAGGATTTTCATAGAGAAAATGAGGTTAGGCTAGGACCCCAAGCATTCACTCTTGTACTTTCTTAGACCATGGCCTCCTTTGAGAATCTGATAAAACGCATGGATTCTCCATGTATTGAAATGCTCATATGTGCCACTACTCTTCATGTTCACTGTCAAGTTTGTTTTTCTCAACAGGACCGCAGTCCCCAGCATAAGCCCACTTCTCAAGTAATTCTGTTTTCTAAAATGCAGTGATTCTGTCTTTCCTCCTAGACATTGCATTTTCACGATTCTTCTCAGTGCCCCTTTGTACAAATTTTCATGGCTTAATAAAAAAAAAAAGTGTGTGTGCTGTGGAATGTTCAGGCTAACAAAGACAATCTTTCTGAAAGTCTGATTTCTACATTGTGGCAGCTCTGTAGCAATTTCAGCCACCCCTCAACACCTGTGTGCTGGACACCTGCCACCTATGATCCATCCATTGCCAAGTGCTGAAGGTTCAACTTCATAAATCATGAAAGGTTTCCATTCCAAGCTGTTCCCTCTTGTTTCCAGCAGTGTCTGCATGAGGCCAGAGCCATGTGGTAATGCACAGAAGCACCACAAGATGGCACCATTGGGAAAGTCTTGCTTTGCCAGTTGGTTTCCCAGCTCTGACGTCGATTCTAAACATAGCCTTATAAAATGCTTGTGGAAGACAGAAGAGAATCTATTACTAGGGAGGAAAAACACCAGTGACGACACAGCCCTGGCATCTTCCTGGGGCTTGGTATACAGGGTCAAGCCTTGATTACTTTCTTCTACTTCTGAATTGTCAGCTTTGTGAGGCAGATATCGGTGTATATAAGATGTCAGCACCTCTCTCTCTCTCTCTCTCTCTCTCTCTCTCACACACACACACACACACACACACACACACGTGTATTTGCTGCCTCTGCTGAGGCACCCTGTGATACAGAAGCTGCTCATAGCTTGCTTTTGCTCTTTACTACTTCTGTGCCCTGCTTCGTTTCCAGTAAGAATCTCAGGTTTGTAGGGAGACCTCACCAAACACCTTTCTGGAAAGGAAAATCTCAGTTCGGTCAGCTTGCTCTGTTGTGACCACCAGGCCAACCGGAAAGCAGATCAAAGGGAAAGGGGAGGGCAAAAGGGGGCTGGCTGGAAAGGGGGATTCGCTGCCGAAATTGACTTGTCTGTTCAATCTTCTCTCTTTCTCCTTCCCAATTGTTCGTTAAAAAAAAAAATTTTTACACCCCCCTCCCCCCACGTTCATGCTCCATTAAGCCTTGCATTTCCATTTTCCTGCTTGGATGGCACTTGCTGTCACTTGGTAAGCTTGCTTAAGAGAGGAGCAGTGTCGATTAGAGTGCAGTTACCTGTGTGGAGAAAGCCCGCCTCTGGTTTGTGATCTTTGGCAGGCAGCTGGCAAAAAATAATATGCTGGGAACACATGCCATGTTTCTCTGGGCACAGCTCTGACCAGCTCTCTTTTTCATTTTTGTACCTGCAAGTGGAAAATCACTGCTTTAATGAGCCAGGTACCCTGTGATAAACATGTTTGAAATTACTCAATGGAGGAAAGCAGCCTTTTGTAAGATTGGTGGGAAGAGGTAAGGCAGAACCCTCCCAAATTCCACTGGGGGAGCCTTTCCTCTTTCCGTTTCATTACAAGGACAGTTCCGCTAGAAGCGTGCATTTCTGAGCGAGGGGCTGTGAAGCAGAATTCACAACTATTTCCAACTGCGCGAAACAAGGCGCATAGTCTTTGAGAGAGCATCTTTCCTGGCCTGGCTCTGTGCTGGGCGTTACTGGTGACACAGAGATTAAAGCGACACTGTTCCTCTCCTCTGGAAGCTTCCAACATAGTGAGAAAGACAAACATGCAGAGACCCCATATTATGCCTGGAATTATAGTTGAGTGCCAAGAGCAAAATAAAATCAAAGTACAGCCCTACTTGGCTGGGCATGGCTGCAGCAATTCCAAATCTACTAAAATGCAGACTGTTAGCAAAGACAAATTATCTTTTGTCCTTGAAATGTAAGTAATTGGCTGGATATGGGTTTTTCCCCCTCCTTTTTTATATTTTTCTGTTCTTTGTAAAATTTCTAAAATAGGCATGTTTCATTTTTTTTTGCCCTTATTATCAAAAGCAAGTGGGAGTCTGAAGAGGAAAATGTATACTCTTTTGGGGTAATAGTCATAATAATGTTAACAAAAGCAAACACTTCCTTAGTGGTTACTATGGTGCCAGGTACTGTTCTAAGTGCTTTTATGTATTAACTCATTTAATACTCACAACCACCCTATGAGAGAAGTACTGTTATTAAATTTGTTTTGTAGAGGAAGAAATCAAGGCACAGACAAGGTGGTAACACATTCAAGGTTACACAGGAGTTAAGTGGCTGAGCAGGCTGGCTCCAGAGTTCAAGCTGCCTGATTGAGTGGATGTGATAAAGGAAGAGTTTTCCTCCTAGCCTAACCGATCAGGGAATTGAAGCTTGCCACTCTGTCTCAGGCCTGAGCTGGCGAACAAATCATTCTTGCAAGCAGGATGGGAGATGCTAAGACTCCCATCCTGCTTGCAAGAATGAAAGTCAGACCCAACTCTAATTCAGTCATTTAGGGGAACCTCCCAATTGTAGACCAAAGAGTTTAGCCTAAAGGGTTCAGAGAAATACCAGTTCTTTCGAAGTTAGTCTCTGGAAAAGCAGCTGACCCTGGGAGGGAGCCTGGGGAAGGAGTTGCAGTGGGGCAGTGGGGTGAAGGGGGTCAGGAGTCAGATTGGGAATAGGAGTTAGGGTATGACTGGAAGCTAATGTTGGGGTATATATGTTGGTGTTGAATTTGGAGTTAGAGCTAGGGAGCAGTGATTAGAGTTACGTGATAGTGCTTGGGGTTAAAGGGCTGGCGTTAGAGTTGCGGGTAGGATTTGGTGTTTGGATTAGGATTAAGGGTTTGGATGACCATTAGGTTTAGGATTTAGGGCTAGTGTTAGAGATTTGGATTATGGTTAGCAGTTAGGATTAAAGTTCGTTTTAGGGTTATGGGTTACGAGTCACGATTAGTATAAAGGTCAGGGCAGGCAGTCAACATGCAGCTCTTTTGAGTGGCTAAAAGCTCTGGTCACTTCTGTGCTGTTGGGAAAAAACCTGAGAATTTGTGGGAATGATTGGCAAGAGCCAAACGAGAAGTTGGCCCCAGGAGGAGCTCAGGGTTACAGGCAAAACCAGGTCTCCTAAACAGAAACAGAACAGCACCAAAGATTCTCCATGACAGGAGCTGGACTGGGGTTTGGAAAAGGAACCATGAACAGGCAGGGCCTCGACATGGGGAAGAAATCCTGGAGTCATAACTATGATGCTGCCACGATCAGGTGACCTGTTAGAGCAGGGCTGAGCTGCAAGGTGAGGTCTAGTGTATATTTATGTAATTAATTTTTTTTCACATCTCCAACAGATTTATTTTTTAAAGGAATGAATTGAGAGAAAAAAAAACATGGGGAAGACAAGTATGGAATAGAAAATAAATACAAATGTAAGCTGTTTGGCTAATTGGCTTTATAACCACAACAAACTAGTACAGAGAATGCCCTGTACAAACCACAATAAAGGTTCAAAGATCGGGTGTTCCCTTAGCAAGGCTGCAGACTCAGTCTCTGGTATTTGGAATTTCGGCTGCAGTCCTTGTTTTTGGGTGGATCACTGGGTTTGTGGCAGAGTCCATGCTTCTAAGCAGATTTGAACAGAAGAATGGCCGCCTGGCCCAGGTAGAAGTAGATGAAGTGTTCGGTTTCATGTGTCACGTAACTACCGAAGTTCCTCCCCACAATGCAGTGCCAGCTGGGGTTGTACTTCTTGTCAGACTCCTTGATGTGGGCCGCGATGTTCTTCTCGATGTTGTATTTCTCCAGCGCTTGAGTGGCGCACTCCACCAAGTCCTGTTGCATCTCTTCCAACTTGTCCCTTACGACTTGTCCGCGTTCTTGATCACCGCCTAGCGGTCGCACATGGTTACCGGTGGAGCTGGGGCTGACCGACTGGACCGGTCTCCTGGGGTGGGTGCTGACACCGCTCAGGCCAGGCAAGAGACAGCATCGCTAGCGAAGCCGTGGCGCATCTCTATGTAATTTAATTTTTAATAATGACTATGGCTAACAACTGGCTTGCAAAACTCCTCACAGTTTATCTTATCAGGTCTTGCAAGCTGGTGCAAGTCTGCTGCAGCACAGCACTGATCTGATCCCATATCCACAGCTCACTACATCATTGAGGTTTTTCATTACTCATGACTATCTAGGAGATAATTGAGTTGTCAGGTGTCACCCATTGAGAGGAAAACTTTTAGAAGTTTCTCAGTCACAAAATTCCAATTACGGGCATTGTAGAAAAGCTGTGCTATCATTTAATTAATTTTTACAAAAACAAACAGAAGAGATGCCCTTATTTTATATATATTTATAAATATATATATAAATATATATAAATATTTGTTTATTTATTTGAAAGGTAGAATTACAGAGAGAGAGAGAAAGATCTTCTATCTGCTAGTTTACCCCCCAAGTGGCTGCAATGGCCTGGGCCGGACCAGACTCAAGCCAGGAGTCAGGAGCTTCATTTGGGTCTCTCACATACATGCAGGGGTCCAAGGACTTGGGCCATCTTCTGCTGCTTTCCCAAGTGTATTAGCAGAGAGCTGGATTGGAAGTGGAACAGCCAGGACTCAGTTGGCACCCATATGGGATGCTGTTGTCTCAGGCAGCAGCTTAACCTGCTATGCTACAATGTTGGCCCAAAATACCTTTATATTGATATTCATGTAAATGCATTTGTCCTTTTGGCTATGCATTCTGGCTGTGAGGGTGATTCTATGGAAGGACTCTTACATATTATCAAGGGGAAGGATGCATGCTGAAACCCCCTCTGTGGTACACACACACACACACACACACAGAGTTATCTACTTACTGTCTGGTGCTACCTATGACTGTATATCCTCATGTTTTCAGCTATTGCCACAGTTATGATACATCTGCTAAAAAAATCCCATTGGCCAAAGCATGTCACAAGGCCAAGCCACTGAGGTGGGAGAATATGTTCTGCTTCTAGTGAGGGGAATAGCAAAGCCCCAAGACTAAAGGTGAGATGCGGGAAAAGGTGAAGAATTGAGGACAACAGTGAAATCTGCCACACTGCCGCGTATTTACTTTTGACCCTGAATTCGTTGTTTAAATCTGCTGAACTAGCAAGTTCTAGACTATGTAGGTAGAGAAGGGAAATGATTGTTATTATAACAATACCACGGAAGACAAAGCTCCTCAGATTTAGTAACTTAGAGCAAGTTTTTCCTGACATTTTAAGACTGAGCCGTGGCTGGGAATGTGTGGAAGTTCTTCTCCATCGTTGGTCAACTATTCATGTCGCCGGGCATTTTTCCTACCTATTATATTGCTGTGCTTACACACATACCTGTCATCCATCTTTGTCCATCTAGCACGGCTGCCACCACCTCCATCCGAATGGATGAGGGGAAAAAACAAGAAATTCTGGATACTCAATGTCAGGAGGTAGTAGACGCACACAGGCTTGGCAGGCAGCCGGATCAGGGTTTGAAATCCTTACCTTTTAACAAACTTCTATGTGAATTTGATGAAGCTTCTCTGATGTCAGTTCCCTCATTCACAAAGTGGAAATAATTGTACATATCTCATAGTATTAGTGTAAATGACTAAGGTTATTAACACCAAACATGAAGCCTAGCACATGGAAGACACTTGATAAATGTTTTTGATTGGGACACAATGTCACAAAATGTAATTCCATCTTGGATGGATTTTAGAACCTAGATTATATCCTCAAAACTTGTAGAGATGAATCAAGCCATAAGTTGTTTTCCGGGAAAATTCCTTGTCTTTCAGTAAGGTATGAGGTATCAGCCAATGTCAAGATGACCAGTGGAGGCCACCTACAGGTTATTCGATTCATAACCTGGTTCTTAGTTTCTACATCTTTCTTCTTTCCCATAGCCAGTTTATGTTACTCCATCCACAACACATACACACTTCTGAAGATGGCTATATCTTTACCAAACTGGAACACATTCTCTCCGAAGGCCCAGGCAAGGAATTCTGGGGGATTATAGCCTTTAAGATTTAGGGTGAATCCTTACTGCCAAACCTGGAATGAACTCTCCTTCTCCTGTCCTTAGGTATAATTGTGCTTTATTAAAATATATTCACAGTTGATCCAATTCCAAGGGAGTATGCTTGTCTGAAATAACCCTTATCTCACTACCTCATGTGGGGAGCAACTCGGACTAGACTAAGTTACTGGAATTAAGACTTATTCTATGCATCTGCTCTCCCACAATATGGCGCTGAGAAGGGAGTAACAACTTCTACGCAGCTGCCTCTCGCCAATTTGATTGACTGAGCTGCAGGAGCTGATCCTGCTCCTGATTGGAGGATAGCAGCGTACTCGGCGTGTGGGTAGCAGAGTTGGGATTGGTGGAGGAGGACTATAAAGGAGGAGAAAGACAACATGCACCAGGAACATCTAAGGGGAACATCTATCTGAAGGAACACCTGTGCAGCCCCCGAGAGAGCCGGCCGGCGGTGTGCCGCTCCCCCGCGGAAGTGGGGAAAGTGGCTAGGGGGAACCGCCCTTCCACGGAGGTGGAAGGGACGGTAGCCAACCCGGGAAGAACCAGCAGCAAACCCGGGGAGGGCCGAGCAGACAAAAGAACAACGCAGGGTGCAGTGTCGTTCCTCCACGAAGAGGGGGAACGACACCTCACTTGTAATTCCAGTCAATGAACATTTACAGGGAGTCTTCAAAGACAGAAGTGGGAATCCAAAGAGAAATGTAAGGTGACAAAGATTGGAGTACTGAAGGAGGGTCACTGACGTTTTCAGGGATAGTAAACCCACCGACTGGGAGGGTGGGAAACTGTAGTGAAGATTATTCTCGAAGTCTTGTCACCTTAATATTTCTACCAGACTCTTCTCTGTTCCACTCTTCTACTAAAAAAGAGAGAAGGATTATAATTGGATACGTGAAAAAATTTCATTGTTATTCCTCCAGCAAATTCATGATTCGCAGAGTTTGAATGTTGCTAGCTGGGTGTGTGTGTGGGGGGGGGGAATAATAGTTTGCATAAGAAGGCCAGGCATTGTTAGTACCAAGACTTACTTTCCCCTGAGATCCAGAGAGGAAATCTGTTGAAGTAAACGTAGGTGACATATAGCAAACACGAATGGATAGGAAGTGGCTTAAAGGATCCTCTCATGCAGTTACTATGGCGGGAGGGGGGCAGACTAGAGCAGTTGGCTGCTGAAGCTTTGAATCAGAAGTCTTCCGAGGTCTATAGTGTGGGGTATCAATGAACTTGTCCCATTTCTGCCCTCCTGGGGACAGGCTTAGACTTGTACAGTGGCCATTTGGATGGACACTGAGAGCCCAGGTCACTGGATTCATTCTTTCTCACATCAGATGACTTCTCAATCTACAGTCCTTCTCGGTCAGCTACGGTGGGGTCAAGCAGTCCTATCACTTGTGGTATTCTTATCTGCTGGGCTGGTGGCTAATTGGCAATAACTGTGGTGGTCTGCAATGCTGAGGTGCTGTGAGTTCTGCTCATGAAGAGAGGCAGAAATTTTCAGCCTGGCCGCCAAAGATTTCTGAGGCATTCTTATCATATACGAGTACGCCAGGTGACCCAGAATACATGGACTTGCACTGTCCTGCGCAGGTAAGGACGTAAACATTTCGTTCTGGACAGTTTTGCAGGGCCCACTCTTGAAATAAAAATCACTGTGTCACACCCCAGTTGTGCAGTAATATGGGGCAAGAAAAAAATCAATATGGAAATGTTTTTCTTTACATATTCTCAAATGCTGACAGTCACACTAATGGTAGAATGTATCTGGATTTAATGTGTACCTTCATGTTATAGTATTTTGAAATACAGAGACTTTTTTTTGATCTTTTTTTGATTGTGGCAAGAAACTCATAAAACTTAGTATCTCAGCCATTTTTTTTATTTGAGGATCTTATTTTTAAAAAACTTTTATTTAATATAAATTTCAAAAGTACAACTTTTGGATTATAGCGGTTTTTCCCCCATAACCACCCTCCCACCCACAAAGCATCCCATCTACTCCCTCTCCTATCCCATTCTTCTTCAAGATTAATTTTTAATTATCTTTATATACAGAAGATCAACTTAGTATATACTAAATAAAGATTTCAACAATTTGCACCCACACAGACACACAAAGTATAAAGTACTGTTTGAATACTAGTTTTGCCATTAATTTGCATAGTACAACTCATTAAGGACAGAGATCCTACACGGGGAGTAAGTGTACAGTGACTCCTGTTGTTGATTTAACAATCGACACTCTTATTTATGACATCAGTAATCACCCAAGGCTCTTGTCATGAGCTGCCAAGGCTATTGAAGCCTCTTGAGTTCACAAACTCTGACCTTATTTAGAAAAGGCCATAATCAAAGTGGGAGTTCTCTCCTCCCTTCAGAGGAAGGTACCTCCTTCTTTGAGGGCCCCTTCTTTCCGCCGAGATCTCACTCACAGAGATCTTTCGTGTAGGTCATTTGTTGCCACAGTGTCTTGGCTTTCCATGCCTGAGAAACTCTCATGGGCTTCTTAGCCAGATCCAAATGCCTTAAGGGCTGATTCTGAGGCCAGAGTGCTGTCGAGGGCATCTGCCATTCTGTGAATATCTCAACCATTTTAAAGCATACAGTTCAGTAGTGTTAAGTACATTGGCATTGTTGTGAAGCACCTTTCCATAACTTTTTCATCTTGCAAAACTGAAACTCTGTACCAATTAGAAAACATCCCATTTTCTCTACTTGTAGTTCCTGGCAACCACCATTCTCCTATAACTATGAATTTGACAACTTTAGATACTTCATATAAATGCAATCATTCATATAGTATTTTTCTTTTCGTGTCTGACTTACTTTACTTAAGATAATGTCCTCAGAGTTCACCCATATTGTAGCACATGACAGGATTTCCTTCTTTTTTTTTATAAACAGATTTTATTTATTTTTGACAGGCAGAGTGGACAGTGAGAGAGAGAAACAGAGAGAAAGGTCTTCCTTTTCCATTGGTTCACCCCCCAAGGGCCGCTGCGGCCAGCGCCCTTCAGCCGGCATACCACGCTGATCCGAAGCCAGGAGCCAGGTGCTTTTCCTGGTCTCCCATGCGGGTGCAGGGCCCAAGCACTTGCACCATCTTCCACTGCACTCCCGGGCCACAGCAGAGAGCTGGACTGGAAGAGGGGCAACTGGGACAGAATCCGGCGCCCCGAGCGGGACTAGACTCAGTGTGCCAGCACCACAGGCGGAGGATTAGCCTAGTGAGCCGCGGCGCCGGTCAGGATTTCCTTCATTTTTAAGGCTGAATTATATTCCATTGTATGTATATACTTTGTTATTTATCCATTCATCTATTGATGGACATTTGGATTGCCTCCATCTCTTGGTTATTGGGAAGAGTTAGGAGTATGAGTGTATAAACATATCGTTGAGATCCTGCTTTCTGTTTGGATATATATACTCAGAAGTAAGATTGCTGGGTCATATGGAAATTCTCTTAATTTTTTGAGGAGCTTCTGTACTGTTTTTCAGAGTGGTTGTGCCACTTTGCAATCCTAGAAACAATGCATAAGGGTTTCAACTACTCCACATCCTTGGCAACGTGCATTTTCTGATTTTTAATTTTCAATATTTTTGGATAGTAGCCATCCTAGTAGTTGTGAAATGATATCTCATTGTGGCTTTGATGTACATTACCTGATGACTTGTGATGTTAAGCATCTTTTTATATGCTTAGTGTCCCTTTGTATAACATCTTTAAAGCATTTCTATTCAAGCTCTTTGCTCATTTTAAAATAAGTTTATTTGCTTTTTGTTGTTGAGTTGTAGGAATTATTTTTTTAAGGATTTATTTCCTTGAGAGGTAGAGTTACAGACAGAGAAGGACAGACACAAGAGAGGTCTTCCATCTGCTGGTTCACTCCCCAAATGGCCACAACGGCTGGAGCTGGGTCCATCCAAAGCCAGAAGCCAGGAGCTTCTTACAGGTCTCCCACACAGATGCAGGGGCCCAAGCACTTGGGCCATCTTCCACTGCCTTCCCAGGCCATTAGCAGGGAGCTGGATCAGAATTGAAGCAACAAGGACTCAAACCGGAGCCTATGTGGGATGTCAGCGCCTTTGGCAGGTGCTTAACCTAATATGCCACAGCGTAGGCTTCAGGAATTCTTTATACATTCTGTATATTAACCCTTTATCAGATATATGATTTTAAAATACTTTTTCCCATTCTGTATGTTGCCTTTTCATTCCATTGTTTGATGTGTGGAGGTTTTGAACTTTGATATAGTCCTATTTGTCTACTTTGCTGTCATTGCTTTTGCTTTTGGTGTCACATTCTAGAAATCATTGCAAAATTCAATGTTATGAAAATTTTTCCCTGTTTTCTTCTAGGAGTTGTTTTTTAAAAATATTTATTTATTTATTTGAAGATCAGAATTACACAGAGAGAGAAGGAGAGGCAGAGAGAGAGAGAGAGAGAGAGAGAGAGAGAGAGAGAGGTCTTCTATCTGCTGGTTCACTCCCTAATTGGCTGCAATGGCCGGAGCTGTGCCGATCATAAGCTAGGAGCCAGGAGTTTCTTCCAGGTCTCCCATGCAGGTGTAGGGACCCAAGGACTTGGGCCATCTTCTACTGCTTTCCCAGGCCCTAGCAGAGAGCTAGATAGGAAGCAGAGCAGCTGGGACTCGAACTGGCACCCATATGGGATGCCGGCACTGTAGGCGGTGGCTTAACCTGCCATGCCACAGCGCCGGCCCGCTTCTAGGAGTTTTATAGTTTTGGGCCTTATGTTTAGATATTTATTCTACTTAGAGTTAATTTTTGTATGATATGGGTACAATTTCATGTGTTTGCAAGTAGCTATCCAGTTTTCTTTTTTTAAGATTGATTTTATTTATTTTGAAACAGAGTTAGAGAGGGAGAGACAGACAGATAGGCAGGCACACACACATACACACACACACAGATCTTTCATTCATTGGGTCACTCCCAAATTGGCCTCAATGGTCAGGACTGGGCCAGGCAGATCCAGGTCTCCCATGTGGGAGGTGGAGGCCCAGGTACTTGGGCCATCTGCTGCTGCTTTCTCACGAATGATGGAAGGGGGCTGGATGGGAAGTAGAGCAGCTGGCACTTGAGCCAGCGCTCATACGGGATGCCAGCACTGCAGGCAGCAGTGGCTTAACCTGTTGAACTGCAACTCTGGCCCTAGCCTATCCAGCTTTCTCAACACCGTTGGTGAAGAGACTATGCTTTTCTAATCGAGTGGTATTGGTGTACTCTGTCAAAGATCATTTCACCATATATGCATGAGTTTATTTCTGGGCTTTCCATTCTATTGATGTAAATGTCTGTGTTTTCCTAGTAAAACATTTTTTGATTATTGTTGCTTTGCAATATATTTTGAAATCAGGACATATGAGTCATCTGAATACATTCTTTTTTTTTTTTTAAAGATTTTATTATTTATTTGAGAGGTGGAGTTACAGACAGTGAGAGGAAGAGACATAGAGAAAGGTCTTCCTTCCATTGATTCACTCCCCAGTGGCCACAATGCTGGAGCTGAGCCGATCTGAGGCCAGGAGCCAGGAGCTTCTTCCGGGTCTGCCACGCGGTTGCAGGGGTCCAAGGACTTGGGTCGTCTTCTACTGCTTTCCCAGGCCATAGCAGAGAGCTGGATCGGAAATGGAACCCCCGGGTCTCAAACTGGCGCCCATATGGGATGCCGGTGCCGCAGTCAGAGGATTAATCTATTGTGCCACAGCGCCAACCCCTGAATACATTCTTCTATTACGAATTGTTTTGACTATTTGCAGGTCTTTCAGCTTACAGATACATTTTTGTATTTTTGTCCTATTTTTCAAAAAATGTCTTTGGGATTTCTATAGGGATTTCATTGAATATGTGTTACTTTGTATTATATTGATGTCTTAAAAATATTAAGTCTTAAAAGCCTTGAATATATAATATCTTTCCATTTGTTTATCTTCTTTAATTTCTTTCATTAATGTTTTATAGCCTTTAGTCTTTGATGTCCTTGATTAGGTTTATTCCTTAGTATCTTATTCTTTTTGGTGTTATTGTGAAGAATTGTTTTCTTAATTTTTATTTTCATGTAATTCGTTGTTAGTGTATAGAAGTGAACCAATTTTATATCCTGAAAATTTTTTGCATTCATTAATTAGTTCTAACAGCTGTGTGTGTGTGTGTGTGCGTGCGCGTGCGTGCATGCACGTAATATTTAAGGGTGTAGGGTTCAGATTATTTTAAAGTCAACTTTACTGGAAGAAAAAATATTAGTGTATGCCTGAAATTATGAGAGTCCAGATAGTTTTCATGAAAGTTAGTGGAAATTTTACTAGGGAGGAAATTTGTGCCAATTTCAGTAATCCTGAAATTCTTGGCATCGTCTGTTTTACCCTTTGAGATTAAATTTTAAAAGTGATCCAGTTGTATAATAGTTACTATTATCTATTATATAATGGAACGAAGTGGGCAGACTCTGTCAGTTGTGTCTGTTAATTCATGCATGTGACATTTTTGTTTTCAATGACATTTCTAGTCCTTTATCCTTTAGAGATTTCTGATAACCATAAATAGTTTTCACCATGGCAGTGTAGGATGCAAAACACTGCAATAGGGCTTCTGGATATTTACGATTTCCTTGAGTAGATGGTACATGATATTCCAGTCTCACAATACAAAGTTTACAGTAAGAGATGATGGTACTGGTAAATGAAGGGCTGACTTTGAGGTTCCTTTTTAAAGGTCAGTGCCAGGTATCTTTTTTTTTTTAAGGTTTATTTCTTTACTTGAGAGGCAGAGTTACAGACATAGAGAGGGTGAGACAGAGAGAGGTAGAGAGAGGTCTTCCATCCGCTGATTCACTCCCTGAAATGGCCACAATGGCCAGAGCTGTGCCAATCCGAAGCCAGGAGCTTCTTCTGTCTTCCACGCAGGTGCAGAGACCCAAGTACTTGGACCATCTTCTACTGTTTTCCCAGGCCATCAGCAGGGAGCTGGATAGGAAGTGGAGCAGCCGGGACTCGGAACTGGCACCCATATGGAATGCCAGCACTGAGGGCGGATGCTTAACATACTGTGCCACAGCACTGGCCCCAGTGCCAGGAATCTTTTAATGAAGCTCTTAGATACACCATGAAAGAAACAGCCAGAAGTATGTTGGCAAATTATCATTGCAAAGTAGGAATCTGGTTCAATCTCTGTGAACATTCTTCATCTTGGAGGCTGTTGGCATTCATTGAGATGCATATGCGGAAGAACCAAAAACATTCTTTTTTTTAGTTTTATTTTTTAATGATTGATTTATTTATTTGAGAGGTAGAGAGAGAGGTCTTCCATCTGCTGGTTCACTCCCCATATAGCTGCAATAGCCAGAGTTGGGCCATTCCAGAGCCAGGAGCCAGGAGTTTCTTCCAGATTTCCCACATGGTTCAGGGCCCAAGAATTTGGGTCATCTTCCACTGCTTTCTCAGGCCATCAGCAGTGGTGTGGATAGGAAGTGGAGCAGCTGGGACCCGAACCAGTGTCCAAAGGGGATCCTGGCACCACAGGCGGAGACTTAACCTACTATCTTTGAAACAATATTCTGAGATATTGATTCCCAACCTATGGGAATTGTGGCAACATTATCGGGTTGACTTTAAACATACCTTCTTCTGATTCCTTCAGATTTCTGAGTTACCAACATCAGGATCTGCCTGGTTGAAGGCCCCCCCCCCCCACAAAAAAAATATTAGCTAGCTTTCAGAATCCCTGGGAGGACCAGAGAGCCAGGCTGGGAGGACGCACACCTAGGCGTAGCATAGCCAGAGAAGCAGGCACAGCTTTGACTGTGTCATATGACCATTCCTGAGGAACTTCATGTCTCAGTACTCACGGTCCTAGATATACTATTCAGCTCTAAGTCTCTGGTAGACTTCTCCATTTATCATCATTTAAAATCGATAAATGAATTTGTATTAGAGAAGTTTACAATAGTCTTTGATCTATAACGAGCTAGGAAATCTCTTTAGTCGGTTTGAATCAGGCCTTTCTGTTGCCTGCAGTCAATACTGTGCCTAATTGGCAGACATCCTGGCTACTAGCAGTCTCCCTGGAAGGACCCATAGTTGAACCATACTCTAAAGACCCCCTCATGGAATTTCTGTAGGCAGAGAAAGAGGATAGGAGCCCTTGGGGGCCATTAAGACGAACATGAGTTCATTTCACAGGTTCGTGCCTGGCAATCCTGACTGGCTTGAGTTTGGGGTTGGTTTTGGCCACTGTCACACAGAGGGTATCTTGATTTACTGATCTCTGAGAGAGAGAAAGGCTCAAGATTGGAACCCAAGAAATGGGCAAAGGATTGAATATCACCTTGGAGCTGAACCAAAGACAAACCAGTGGCTTCCCTTCCAAACAAATGTTTCTACACCTTCTCTCTGTATCTTTTTGTAGTCACAGAAATGATCCTTATGTGATTTAAAAAAGAAGTGCCACATTCCTCTGTTAATCTTACTATGGAAAACACTAACACACTCCTTTGGAAAGAGACGTAAAATTAGACTCCAGACTTCAAACTTCCAGGTCAGGCTTCTGTGCCCTATGGTGGAAATTGAGGTTGTGTTAAGAGTAGTTTAGTTATCCATCTGTGATGTATGTGAAGGTCCCACAAATGGATTTGTCTCCTTTATCAAAGACTTGCTGGTCAGGCAAATAATAGACCTTTGTTGGGAACACCTGGTATCTGGTAACACACTACTCCAGTAAATGATGAAATATGCTGGCATTTGATCATCTCTGGGATCAGAGATGACTGCCTTTCATTTGCTTCTCCAGAGTGCAGAAAATGAATTATTATTTGAGTAGCAGCCATGGAAGTCACTGCCCAGATCTCCTTCTGAAGAAGAATCTGTAGCTCAGCTGGAAGCACAGTAGTTAACTGTCAGCACCTGCAGTCAGCAGTCAGGCATGGCGAGGGGCTAGGGCCTGGAGATTTCTGCCCAACCTGGGGCTTTTTCTCCAGGGAGTCCTTGCTCTGGTGCTCTCCATGGGGTTGGCTGAGTCTTTGCCAGAGCAGCCCCATAGTATGAAGCTCTCCCTGCCCAGTTCTGTTTTCCATGCCGCACGCCCACCTTACCTTTTATGGGTATGCTTTGTGGTCTGCAGATTTTCCCTGACCGGCCTGGCTTCTTCCTTGTTTATTTTTCACAGGTATTATTCAGTCCCCCCACTAAATGTTTCATGCACACCTGTGTTTATTAGCTTTCTATCACATAAAATAAATACCTGAGAGAAGCTGCTAAGGAGGGAATAAGGCTTTTTTTAAAAAAAGGGATTTATTTATTTATTTGAAAGTCAGAGTTACAGAGAGAGAGCGAGCTCTCTTTCATCTGCTATTTTACTCCCCAAATGGAGTACAAGAACTTTGGCCATCCTCCCAGGCATGTTAGCAGGGAGCTGGATTAGAAGTGGAGCAGCCGGAACTCAAATCAGCACCCTTATGAGACGTCAGTGCTGTAGGCCATGGCTTTAACCCACTGCTCCACAGCAAAACAGCTCTGGCATTTTTAAAAAATATTTATTTATTTGAAAGGCAGAGTGATAGAGATGTTTCATCTGCTGGTTCACTCCACAAATGGCCACAGCAGCCAGGGCTGGGCCAGGCTGAAGCCAGGAGCCTGGAACTCCATGTGGGTCTCTCACATGGGTGGCAGGGGCCCAAGTATTTGGGCCATGTTCTGCTGCCTTCCCAGTCGCAGCCAGGACTTGAACCAGCACCAGCTGCACCATGATGCTGGCCCTCACAAGAACTACTTGTTTTCTTTTTAAAGATTTTATTTATTTATTTATTTGAGAGGTAGAGTTACAGACAGTGAGAGGGAGAGACAGAGAGAAAGGTCTTCCATCTGTTGGTTCACTCCCCAAATGACTGCAACGGCCGGAGCTGCGCCAATCCAAAGCCAGGAGCCAGGTGCTTCTTCCCAGTCTCCCATGTGGGTTCAGGGGCCCAAAGGTTTCTACTGCTTTCCCAGGCCACAGCAGAGAGCTGGATTGGAAGAGGAGCAGCTGGGACTAGAACCGGGGCCCATATGGGATGCCTGCGCTGCAGGTGGAGGGTTAACCTCCTATGCCATGGAGCCGGCCCCAAGAACTACTTCTAAGGACACATTCCCTGTTGCTTAAAGATCTCCCAGTGGGCCCCAAACCTCCTAGACTTCCTAATTAGATCTAGTTTCCACCCTTAATCCATTAACATTGTCTATTAATCATTAACACAAGACTTTAGCTACAAAGCCCCTAGTACTAGGGCCTTTGGGGAACACCCAAACTGTTATCCAAATCAGAACAACTCCTAACTGTTTGATTATCTGCTTCCTTGAGATCCCAATGGACATAATTTATATTATCCATTTTTTCCTCATTTCCAGAGAAAAAATTTTGATATTGTTGTTTCTTAAAGATTTATTTATTTGTTTGAAAGTCAGAGTTACACAGAGAAGGAGAGGCAGAGAGAGAGAGGTCTTCCATTGATGGTTCACTCCCCAGTTGGCTGCAAGGCCTGTAGCTGTGCCGATCTGAAGCCAGGAGCCAGGCGCTTCTTCCAGGTCTCCCATATGAGTGCAGGGGCCCAAGGACTTAGGCCATCTTCTGCTGCTTTCCCAGGCCATAGCAGAGAGCTGGGTGGGAAGTAGAGCAGCCAGGACACGAACTGGTGCCCATATAGGATGCCTGCACTGCAGGTGGCAGCTTTACCCACTACACCACAGCACCTGCCCCATTTGATACTGTTTTTTACATCTTCCTTCTCATATCATAATAGGAAATGGGATCTTCTTTAAAACCTTACTCTTTCTTTATTCTCCATTTCAAGGAATGTGGGGTCTACATTCACTTCCCTACTGCACTGACAATCTATAGCACTGAAAAAGTGTTGCTCAGGAGGCAGGTGTGTTCAGTCAGCAAAGATAGCCCAGCTGGGCCGTGATCTGTGCTCACAGTCACACCATTTCACAGAGGCCTGATCCTCGTTTTAGTGGTTTTTACTTCCTTTGGCTCTCAGAACCCACGATGAAAGCCATGGACCCTCTTCAGTCAAGTTGCTTCCAGAGCACCATCCAAAGATTTCAGATCGGACACTTTGCATTGTAGCCAAGCCAGATTCTCATTTTCAGGGGGAGGGAAGGAGATGAGATGACTAGTTCAGGGTCATCCGATTCCCAGGCCAATAGGGAGGGAGGCACTGGGGAGGGAATGGATCTGCTCCGGGCTCGTAAGCAGGGTCGAAGTACATTGTCTGTGGGCACAGATATCCTTACTGGGCTGGACTCCCTTTGCTAATTTGTCATTGGAATGACAAGGTTTACATTCTCTCCCTAACTGTAACCTGACCCTAACTAACTCTGGGACATTGGACAATTCATAAAGCTTCTCTGGTTTCAGTAGCCTCACATCTAAAATCCTTGGGGAATTGAGCTTGACGCTAACAAGAAACTGTCCTTTGCAGTTGGCCTTCCATACCTGTGGGTTCTGAATCCATGCATTCAACAAACCTCGGATGCAAACTATTCAGAAAAACAGAATTGTGTCTGTCCCAAACATGAACAGACTTTTCCTCTTGTCATTATCGCCTTGACAATACAGTGCCACAACTCTGTACATAGCACTGACATTGTGTTAGGTATTATAAGTGATCGAGAGAGAATTTACAGGAGGATGTGCATAGGTTATGTGCAAATACTATGGCACTTCAGATAAAGAACTTGAGCATCTGTGGATATTTGATGTCCATGGAGAAAGAGGTGTCCTGGAACCAATCCCTTGAGGATACTGAGTGTTCTGTTAAGAGCTTCCTGTGTCCTATCTTAAAGTCACACAGTGAAGCGGATACTTTCATTAGGTCTGTTTTATAGATGAGGAAATTAGGCTTAGAAGAGTTCAAAACCTTGTCTAAAGGGGCGGGGGTTAAAAATCAGAGCTTCCATTTGAGTAGAGAACTGGCTAACTGCAGGATATTTGCTCTTAAACCCTGCCTCTCCATCTTTACAGAAAATTCCAGCTTTCATACTCTACTATTCTGCAATTCAACCCTGGTATTCCGGTGGGAACTGAGTGCCCTGTGTGTTCCTGCAATTGCCTGCTGACCTGCACTCCTGGTTTTCACCCAATGTAGTGTAATGACACTGGTCCCTGTTTAACAGGGAAGAATGTCTGGCCTCAGAATCAGCCCTTAAGGCATGCAGATCCGACTGAAAGGCCCATGGGAGTATTTCAGGCATGGAAAGCCAAGACACTCTGGCAAAAAAAAAAAAAAAAAAAAAAAAAAAAAAACCAAACCCACACAAAACCCACCACACACCTAAATGAAAGATCTCTGTGAGTGAGATCCCAGTGGAAAGAACAGGTCATCAAAATCAAAGAAGGAGGTACCTTTCTCTGAAGGGAGGAGAGAACTTCCACTTTGACTACGACCTTGTCTAAACAAGATAAGAGTTGGAGAACTCAAAAGGCTTCCATAGCCTTGGCAACTCATGACAAGAGCCTAGGGTGATTACTGATGCCATAAACAAGAGTGTCAATTTGTTAAGTCAACAACAGGAGTCACTGTGCACTTACTCCCCATGTAGGATCTCTGTGCTTAATGTGCTGTACGTTGTGATTTAATGCTATAACTAGTACTCAAACAGCATTTTTCACTTTGTGTTTCTATGTGGGTGCAAACTGTTGAAATCTTTACTTAATATATGCTAAACTGATCTTCTGTGTATAAAGAGAATTGAAAATGAATCAATGTGAATGGAAGGGGAGAGGGAGTGGGAGATGGAAGGTTGCGGGTGGGAAGGATATTATGGGGGGGAGACATTGTAATCCATAAGCTGTACTTTGGAAATTTATATTCATTAAATAAAAGTTAAAAAATAAAAAAAATTGTAAAAAAATAAATTAATCTTAAAAAAAACCAGGGAAGAGTGTGAGGATTAATGAAGTTATGATTGGTGAGTGTTTTGAGTCTGTTTAATAAAAGCTCGGTGTCAAGAGTTTCCATATAAGAAAAGAATGATTTTTTTATAGATTTATTTTATTTATTGAAAGAGTTAGAGAGAGAGGTAGAGACAGAGAGAGAGGTCTTCCATCTGCTGGTTCACTCCCCAGATGGCCGTAATGGCCGGAGCTGCGCCGATCCAAGCTAGGAGCCAGGAGCTTCTTCCAGGTCTCCCACATGGGTGCAGGGGCCCAAGGACTTGGGCCATCCTCCATTGCTTTCCCAGGCCATGGCAGAGAGCTGGATCAGAAGAGGAGCAGCTGGGACTAGAACAGGTGCCCACATGGGATGCTGGCACTTCAGGCCAGGGCTTTAACCCACTGCACCACAGCGCCGGCCCCAAAAAGAATGATTTTTTAATAGGAGTGAGAAACTGATGAGCGCTCAATAGCCAGAAGCATTTTGTCTTTAGATGGTAGTCTCTTAAACCAAGAGCTATCATTTTGTTTAATGATTTCCAGCCCACATAAGCAGTATAACAAGTGAGCCTCAAAATCAGTCAACCAAAAAGCAAACATTTTTGTAACCAGGAAAAGGAAAGCTTCACAGCCTTTAAACAGTATAATCTGGGAATACCTGTGCCATCTTACCAACTGGCAACATAAAATATGTGGGTTTTAATCATTATACTGTGATCACTGGAACAGCCCCTAATAGAAAGCTTCGTGGAGAAAATATGCCTAGAACCATGTGGCGTGTTTACTACAAGGCTTTAAGAATTCAAAGGCTATAAACATCACAGTCAAGTGACACCCTCTCCTAAAAATGATGTGCTTAGGGGCCGGTGTAGCATAGCAGGTTAAGTCACCACTTACAAAGCTAGCATCTCATATGGGCGCCGGTTTCAGTCCTGGCTGCTCCACTTCCGATCCAGCTCCCTGCTATGGCCTAGGAAAGCAGCAGAAGATGGCCCAAGTGCTTGGGCCTCTGCACCCATGTGAGAAACCCGGAAGAAGCTTCTGGCTCCTGTGGCCATTTGGGGAATGAGCAAATGGATGGAAGATCTCTCTCTGTGTGACTCTGACTTTCAAATAAATAAAGTCTTTTTATTTGAAAGGTAGAGTTACAGACAGAGGGAGAGACAGAGAAAAAGGTCTTCTATCCACTGATTTACTCCCCACATGGCTGCAACAGCTGGAGCTGGGCCAATCTGAAGCCAGGAACCAGGAGGTTCTTCCTGGTCTCCCACGCGGGTAAAGGACCCTAAGCACTTGGGCCATTTTCTACTGCTTTCCCAGGCCATAGTAGAGAGCTAGCTTAGAAGAGGAGCAGCAAGACATGAACTGGTGCATGTTTGGGATACTGGCACTGCAGCACTGACCCCAGTAAATAAATCTTTAAAAATTATTTAAAATGGGGGCTAGTGCTGTGGTGCAGCAGGTTAACACCCTGGCCTGAAGTGCCGGCTTCCCATATGGGTGCCGGTTTGAGACCTGGCTGCTCCACTTCTGATCCAGCTCTCTGCTGTGGCCTGGGAAAGCAGTAGAAGATGGCCTGAGTCCTTGGGCCCCTGCACCCACGTGGGAGACCCACAAGAAGCTCCTGGCTCCTGGCTTAATATAGGCATAGCTCTGGCCATTACAGCCAATTGGGGAGTGAACCATCAGATGGAAGACCCCCCCCCCCGTGGGGAGCAACTTGGACTAGACTAAGTTACTGGAATTAAGACTTATTCTATGCATCTGCTCTCCCACAATATGGCGCTGAGAAGGGAGAAACAGCTTCTACGCAGCTGCCTCCAGTTCAACCAATAAACTGTAGGACCTGCTCCTGATTGGAGGAGAGCAGCGTACTCGGCGTGTGGGCAGCAGAGTTGGGATTGGTGGAAGGACTATAAAGGAGGAGAGAGACAACATGCACCAGGAACATCTATCTGAAGGAACACCTGTGCAGCCCCCGAGAGAGCCGGCCGGCGGTGTGCCGCTCTCCCGCGGAAGTGGGGAAAGTGGCTAGGGGGAACCGCCCTTCCACGGAGGTGGAAGGGTCGGTAGCCAACCCGGGAAGAACCAGCAGCAAACCCGGGGAGGGCCGAGCAGACAAAAGAACAACGCAGGGTCCTGTGTCGTTCCTCCACGAAGACGGGGATCGACACCCCCCCACCGCCTCTCCTCTCCTCTCTGTGTAACTCTGACTTTCAAATAAATAAATCTTAAAAATTATTTAAAATGATGTGCTAGGCCACTGGAAGATACAAACAGGCCCTGTAGAAGAAAAGTAAAGTGCAGGGGCCTAGCCTCTGGCAGTTCTCATGCTCTAAGTTGCCTACACATGTGCTTAGGCTAGATGCCTAGTCTACTAATACCAATGCCACTTCTTCCTGGGGCACTCATTGCATTAGACTCATTTTGACATTCCTCATGTCTCTGTTTCCATTGGGTCTGTCCTATTTTCTCTCCCAAGGCACCTTGAACTTTGCCTTATATCTTTATCCATAATTTTTCATGATTATGTGTTAATATCTACCTCTGTCACCATTCTGTCAACTCCTGGTACAGACTCAGCATAAAAGTGGGGTTTACAGTTAGAAAAATCTCAGTTCAAATCATAGGCCCACTGTGTCTTTACTGGCCATGTGGTTTTAGGCCCAGCTCTTGCATTTGTACCCAGGCCATACTTACTAGCCAATGATGGTACACAGTTAGGATTTGGGGTAGTAGCACAGGCTATTCTGTGAGATGTAGGATTTTTCCAACCAATCACTTTCGCTGGAGACCTGGCTGAGACTTTGCAAGAGTTGGACCACAGTCTCAGACTCATGCTAGCGTCCATGTTTCCTCCCTAGGTCAGACTGGCACGTGACCTTGGAGGCCATCTGAAGGCAAAACTTGCATTTCCCTGCTCCCTCCCTCTGAGCCCTTCATAGACATTTCCCCCATATATCTCCTGTACGTGTAATCCTTTATAGGTCTCTTCTTCTCAGAGGCCCTGATGAATTAACACAACTGTAGCTTAACCTCTCTCTGACTCAGTTTCCTCCCCTGTTAATTGGAGCGAATTTAACCTACCTGTAGAGTTGCTATGAGGACCAATGTAAATAACTTCAGGAAAGAGTCTGGCACCTTGCCTCACAAAAAATATTATTTCCCAGCTTCTTGCCTCCATGCTGACCACTCCTGACCCTTCCCATTGACCCCTGGCAGCAGCATTTTTAACTTAAGTCCCCCATACAATAGCCCACAAGCCATTCTAATGATGGAATGACTTAAGTAAGTTCGAAGGTGGTGGCATCTCTTTGGCAGTCTTCTAAGTCATTTTTCAATCATTCCTTCTGTTCTTACCCTGTAGTGACAGGAGGAATCCCTTGAGTTATCTCTTCCCTGTCTCCAGTAAAAACCTATTACCAAAGATGATATGCCAGCTGGGGTCCCCCATGTTTTGCTCTGTATCTGGCTGCCTAGCCTTCCTGCCCATACAATGAGCCTGTTTGAGCAGCTGGAGGGTAGAGCAGTAAGGCTTCCAAGTCCCATTGGCTCTGGCTGCCTTTCTGTCGTGCTCTGGGACTTCCTTTGCAGCACTCCATTCTCTGATGACAGTCATCCCTTATATTTCTGGCCTGAAACACAACTTCTTGCATCAAAGCGGTGGACCAAATAGAGTGGCAGTTGCTTATCCCTTCATGCCCACATGCCTCAGGCACAGTCCATAGAAGACTTATTCGGTACAGGGATGGCCTTAGTCTAGGCCGGCTATGGGCAGAGTCTGCTCTCTCCTCTAGTGCTGCGGCCCTTCAAAATGTCTACTTTGCTACCCACAGCAAGTCACAGGTGGCTGATCTTCTGGGACAGACCTGGCCTTAATTTAACTTGATTTTGAACTAAGGCTAAACTGAGTATCTTTGCTTCATTGCTAAGTGAACACCTTCCTGTGTGTATAGTCCAATGGCCCTGGAACTCCTTTAAAATGGGCAATGGACTAGCATGGGCTAGATTTGGGCCATAATCCCCAAAATTCACCTTCTGGTTTTGTTTTCCTTGTGTCCCTGGCCATTTGAATGGTGCCAACCCACACTGAGGGTGAATCTTGCTGGCCTGACCCACTCAGACTCCCATACAAGTATCTTCTGGAAATCCCTTCACAGACATACCCCAAATAATGCTTTAGCAGGTGTCGAGGTATTGTTCTAACATGATGCAATTATCCTGCATACATCCTAAAACACACCAATCCCTTCCCTAGAATTTAGCTTTCTACCCATTTTATATGGTCTTTTTTTTCCCCAATCAGAATTGCACTTTGAGGAATTTCAACTTTCAGGATTTTAACATTCAGGATTTTAACCTTTGAGGATTGTGGTTTTCAGAATTTTAGACTTCAGAAATTTTAATCTTTCGGGATTTCAGCATTTGGGATTATGCAGTTGGGGATCTCGACTTTCAGGATTATGATCAGCACCACTGTAGGATGGCCCCAAGGCTTGCGGAAGAGGCTGCCTGGGCTGTTTCTCTGCCTTTGACGACATGCTGTTTCCAAGGCATTCAGGACTCTTATGCATGGGCTCACTGCCCCACCAGGGTTTGACCATTTTAAAGTTTAAAAAGAATAACGAGACACAGAGAGGAAGACAGAGAATGAATACTGCCTATTGTAAAACTTCAAACCATGAAAAAGCCCAGGGAGCAGACATTGTGGCTGCCCCATCCACCTTCCTCTGACCCTCACTAATCCACTGCATGCCAGTAGCTTCCTGTTCCAAGCCCCTGTGACTGAGAGCTTTCTTGCTTGTTCAAGCACAGAGAAAAAGGGGAAGTTAATTCCCCAGGAGGAGTTGTCGATCAATGGAGATAGAAGTTGGTGTGTAATTGTACCCTTTCCCTTTCCCCTCGGGTGAGACAGGTAATTCTAAGGTGATCCTGCACAATTTCCCTGCTGTCCCAGTCTCCTGCAGTGGTAACCTCACTAGCACATCCTATACGGGTTTCTTTTCCTTCCCTGCTTCACAACCACATTTCTCTCCCAGTGTTTCTCAGATCCATCTCTTAAGTAGACTACTTGCACTCAAATCCTTGTTTCCAGATCTTCTATGGGAACCCAACCTAGAACAGCCCATCGATGAGCAATGGCCATCAGAGAATGTACTGTTCTTTGAAAATAAATGCTCAAATTTGCTGCTTTTGTATATTCCTTAGTATACTTCCTGTTATATGCATAATTGTTATAAATGATATGCCATCATTTAAAAAGAGATTTATTTATTTGAAAGGCAGAGTTAGAGAAAGGGGAGAGAGAAAGAGAGAGCAAGAGCGAGAGAGAGAGAGAGAATGAGAATTTTCCATCTACTGGTTTATTCCCCAAACAGCCACAAAAGCAAGGGCTGGGCCAAGCCAAAGCCAGGAGCCAGGAGCTTCATCCAAATCTCCCACATGGGTATAGGGGCCCAAGGAGATGGGCCATTTTCTGCTTCTTTCCCAGGCACATCAGCAGGGAGCTGGATCAGAAGCAGAGCAGCCAGGACTCGAACGGGTGCCCATATGGGATGCCAGCATTGCAGATGGCAGCTTAACCTGCTACACACCACATCACTGGCCCCATGTGCCATTGTTAACCAATATACAGGCACAGGCTACAACTTGGGAAAGCTATATATATCTATAAATTCAATACATATCTGAATAATTTTGAGTTCTTTGAACAGTTTTTTCCTGATATGAATAGATTTTTTTTTAAATGAAGTTTTATTTTGAGAAAGCTCAGCCCTGTTTACCAGCTGCCTTCCTAATGGTAGCCAAGATATTGTTCATCTCATCTTGCTTTCTTAGGGCAAAAATGTGTGTACCCACCATTTCTTTGATGAACTTAAGAGACTGTTTGTCCTTGGAGATCTTGGAAAACTTCGTGGTGTTCCACTTGTAGGAAGGCACTTCAAAAAGTTTGTGGAAAAAAATTGAATTAAAAGAGAATGCATGTCTTCTGTGAACTTTTTGAAGATTCCACATGTTTGGCAAATCCATCACCTGTCAGATCATGTCCCGCAAGAACTTGATGAGACAAGTACTTGGTGAGGCAGTGGTGGGTATGCCTCAGCTTGCTTATGTTCTTGGTCAGCTTATAACCCTTGTTGAAGTCCATGGCCATGGGATATCATGGAGCCATGGCTGTTGTGGTGGAAAGGCAGATGGTCATTGCTTTGATTTAACCATGGCAGGCAAAGAATATTTTAGGAGGAGGAGAAATGCAACATTTATTGCATTCTCAAAAGAAGAAATCTAGCATTTTCCACTTACTTGTTTCTTTTTGACTCATCAGTAGTATTTTTCAATCAGGGGTTCCTTTTGTGGGATCCTTTACAGTCACTGATTCTTCTTGTGAGGCTTGGTTTCATTATACCTGGATGCCAGAATCTACAAACGCACTTTAATCAGGCAGAAGGAAAAAAGCAAATTCCTCAGTTGAAGAATTTCCACTTTGTTTTCAAGACAAGTTGGGAGGCCCGCGTTTGGCCTAACAGTAGATGCTGCCTGGGTTCGAGACCCAGCTTCAGCTCCTGACTCTAGCTTCATACTAATGCACACCCTGGGAAAGTAGTTAGATTCCTACCACTCATGTGGGAGAACTGGACTGTTGAGATTCTGGATCCTGGTGTGGCCCTGGCCCATCCCTGGCCATAGTGGACATTTGGGGAGTGAACCAGTAGATGCATGTGTTCTCTCTCTCTCTCTCTCTCGTCCACTCAAATAAGAAAGTCATACCTTGAATGTTGTTCTTATGACTGTTCTACAGGTGCAAAAGGGTGGTAGTACATCAATCTGGATATTACTTTCTATTTGAGATTGTTTTCTTAGTCTTTGGATCAAAAGCAAATATAGTACAATTTACCATTTTTTCCTCTCTCCACCTCATTGGATCATCTTGACCACCCCTTGAGGGCATGTACTCTTTGCTTTGGAAGCTGCTAGTTCACTGGTATTCAGTCACCATTCCTCCACCTGTCCTTCAAGAGCTTCCCTGCCCTATGCCTACCTTACCACACCTGCCCAGCCTCTCCAGGACTCTGCTACAGTCAGTCTAGCCTCTGACCTCCTTAACCCTTGGTTCCTGATCGTGATGTGTGCCCTCCCACCCTGTTTGCATCCATGTTTTGTTCATTCTTCCTTTTCCAAGGGTCTCTGCCATGCTCTTACAGCCTAGAATTATGTCACTCTGCTCCAGAACCTTGGAACACATCTAACCCTCACCACACATACTTTATTTTTCCCCCAAAGAAGCCTTTTATTTAATGAATGCAAACTGTGTACATTTTATAGGTAGAACTTCAGGAATATAATAATTATTCACACCATACCCGCCCTCCAACCCACACTCCCATCCCTCCCCCATTCCTAGTCCCATTCTCCACTAAGATCCATTTTCAATTAACTTTATGCACAGAAGACCAACTCTATACTAAGAGTTCAACAATTTGCATGAAAAAAAAGAAAGAAAAAAAAAACCCTGTTCCTCCCCATATCAGTTGAGACAAGGGCTATTCAAAGTCATTGCATCTTGAAGTTAATTTCACTTTTTTTTTTAAGAAACTTAATTAACTTTAAAGATGCACCCAAGAATGATACATCTTTTGTGAGCGCTTGGACATAACTATAACTTATGAGACATCAGAATATCCTCCACTTAATACATTAAAAGAAAGTAAGTCCTTGAGAGTGAATTTTATCATTAATTAAGGAAGCAACTAAGAAAACAGGCAATGGAGTTGGACACTTAGGTATAACTAAAGACATAGGAATATCTTCCACTTAATACACTACAAATAAATCTTTGAGAGAAAGTTTTACTGTTAACTCTTACACAACAACTCTTTGAGGACAGAGGTCCTACATGAGAAGTTAGTGCACAGTGACTCCTGTTGTTAATTTAACAGTTAACACTCATATATGATGTCAATGATCACCCCAGGCTCTTGACATGAGCTGCCTAGGCTATGGAAGCCTTTTGAATCCACAGACTCTGTCAGTATTTAGATAAGGCCATAAGCAAAGTGAAAGTTCTCTCTTCCAGAGAAAAGTACCTCATTTGGTGACCACTTCTTTCCACTGGGGTCTCACCCACCGAATTCCTTCATGTAGGACACTTTTTGCCACAGTGTCTTGGCTTTCTATGCCTGAAATGCTCTTGTGGGCTTTTCAGCCAGACCAGAATGCCTTAAGGGCTGATGCTGAGGTCAGAGTGCTACTTAAAGTGATTTTCATTCTATTAATCTACTTTGTGAACTGCTTCCCATGTTGGAGCATTCACTCCTTTTTAATTCTATTATTATTACCAGACACTTAATCCTATTTATATGATCACTTTAACTCTTAATCTTATCCATATGATCACTTTAACACTTAAGGTGGTATTTTTACCACCCAGTGTAAGGGGATTTGGGGTCCCATGGCAAGATTTTAAACTGTACTCTTAGAAGTAAGTCCTTAGGGGCCGGCGCCGCGGCTCACTGGGCTAATCCTCTGCCTTGTGGCACCGGCACATCGGGTTCTAGTCCCGGTTGGGGAACCGGATTCTGTCCCGGTTGCCCCTCTTCCAGGCCAGCTCTCTGCTGTGGCCCGGGAGTGCAGTGGAGGATGGCCCAAGTGCTTGGGCCCTGCACCTCATGGGAGACCAGGAGAAGCACCTGGCTCCTGCCATCAGATCAGCGCGGTCCGCCGGCCGCAGCGCGCTGGCCGCGGCGGCCGTTGGAGGGTGAACCAACGGCAAAAGGAAGACCTTTCTCTGTCTCTCTCTCTCACTGTCCACTCTGCCTGTCAAAAAAATTTAAAAAAGGAAGTAAATCCTTAGGAATGTATGTAGAACTATACAGTGTTACAGTTACAAAGTTCATACACTTTATAATTACAACTTTAGGAACATGGTGATTCTTCACACCACACCACACCACACCACATGTTTAAAAACTCACCACCCACTTACTTTTCTCTATAACCCAGCACTTTAACTGTTGCCCACAGATTGGAGCTACTTGAGTACACAGAAGACCAAGAGCCAATTAGAGGTGGCATGGCTTTTGTTAGGTGGCACCAGGTCCACCAGACCATGGACTCCTAGCACAGATGGTGCTTTTTGCCTCACCCAGTGCTGGTCTCCTCTGATGATGGGCTAGGGAAAGTAGAGGTTAATTGCTCTATGGCACAGAGGCAGGAAGAAAGCCATGGAGAAATGACTCCAACTTCTAGCTGAGAAGACAGAACTATGCCAGGCTCAGGGTGACTTAGCCTCAAATTCTAATGCTCAACAGCTGCCATCTGACTTCCTAGGCTGGCTCAACACATTCCTAAGAAGACTGCTTTTAAGGATCTCACATTTATTTGTTTTTAATTATATCTCTTGAAGCATGGGATTAACTCACTTTTAAAAACAGCTTTATTAATATATATTTCACATACCATATAATTCACCCATTTAAAGTATATGGGGACAGCATTCTGGTGCAGCATATTAAGCAGCTGTGTACAACTCCAGCATCCTGTATTGGAGGTCTGGTTCAAGTCCCAGCTGCTTCACTTCTAATCCAGCTTCCTGCTAATGTGCCTGGGAAAGCAGCAGAAGATGATTCAAGTGCTTGGGCCTCTGCCATGCACATGGGAGACCTAGATGGAGTTCATGACTCCTGGCTTCGGCCTGTACCAGCTCTGGTCATTGTAGCTATTTGGGGATTGAACCAGTGGATGGAATATCTCTGTCTCTCCCTCTCTGTAGCTATGCACTTCAAATAAATAAATAAATCTTAAAGTATATGATGATTTTTAGTAAATTAATAGAGTTGTCAATCTAACCCTGTGATTTTCAGTTCCATGTGTCAGTGTGGTTAGCTACAGTCCCCAGTTATTCAGTTAAATACTAATCTAGGTGTTGCTATAAAGGTATTGTGTAGATATGATCAAAATCCAAAACCAGTTGACTTGAAGGAACAGATTACCCTGGGTAGTCTTGGTGGGCCTGATTCAATCAGATGAGAGGCCTTAAGAGCAGAGCTAAAGTTTCCCAGAAGAAAGAGGAATTCTATCTGTAGAGTAAAGCTCATGTCTGAGAGTACCAGCCTGCCCTGACAACCTGCTTGCTCTACAGATTTCAGACTTGCCTCACCAATCTCCACAGTCGCATAAGACGATTCCTTGCAACAAATCTCGTGGTGTCTCCTCCTGCTTGCATTTTCCTGGTTGATAGTTGACTGTACAAACCCACTTTAAAACCATTACAAAAACACAGTTCCATTTTCTGTAGGAGCTGCTTTGCTTTCTTATGATCTCTTGAAATCTCTTCCCCTTTGGGTGTGTGTTCTTGGGACTATGTCTGCTTTCCTCCTTCTCCCAGAGCCTGAGTCCTGGATTTAATCTTGATTGTAGATAGGTACAATCAAAGACATTTTCACCATGACCAAAACCATCTTTTGGGAATCAATTTGCAGTTTTTATGATTGTAATTTCTGTTAGAATGTGGATTCCACAAGAATTAAGGTCTTAGTCTGCTTATCCCACTGAGATAACCCACAATTATTCTGGCATGCAGTAGGTATTTTCTATGGTTTCAATGTCCTTTCTCAAATTCGTGCTAAAATCTAATTTCCACTCTGACAGTATTAACAGGTGAAACCTCTGGGCGGGCCTGGTGGTGCAGCAGGTTACCAGCTGCTCATGAGCCAACAGCCCATATTGCAGTGCTGGCTTGAGTCCAGCTGCTTGGCTTTGCATCTAGCTTCCTGCTTATGCACCTGGGAAGACAGAAAATGATGGCTTAAGTGCTTGGCCCTGTGAATCACATGGAAGACCTGGCTAGAGCTCCTGGATCCTGGCTTCAGTCTGGCCAAGCCCTGGCTCTTGTGGCCATTTTGGTGGTGAATCAGCAGATGGAAGACCTGTCTCTGTCTCTGTCTCTGTCTGTCTCTCCCTTCCTCTCTCCCTGCCACTTTGCCTTTGAAATAAAAAAAAAAATCTTTAAAAAAGAAGTGACTAAGCCATGAAGGCTTATTTTTTTATTTTTTGTACTGTATATATTAGCTACAAAAATCACATGAATGGATTAAATCCACTGTCTTGGCAGTAGGCTCATTATCGAGGCAGTGGGTTCCTTACTGTCTCTCTTCCTCCCTTCTCACATTCTGCCATGGGATGACACACCAGGAAGGCCCTTGCCAGATTTTGGTTGTTTGATCTTGGACCTCCTAGCCTCATAACTGTGAGAAATAAATTACTGTCCATTATAATTCACCCAGTCTGTGATATTGTTACAGCATCATGAAAGGGGCTAAGACAGTATTCACTAAATATCTCTTGAATGAACAAATTCCCACAGTGATGTAAACTGCTTGAAAGGAGGAGAGAATCTCTTAATAGTGCAAGGAGCATAGAAGGTACTCGTGGCTGATTGCAAAAATGGCCACAAATTCTTCCCTTCTCCAGAGCAGGAGTCTACTTCTCATCCCTTATATATGGGTTTGGGAATGAACTTTTGGCCTAGTGGTTTAGATGCTGCTTGGAATGCCACATGCCGTATCAGAGTGCCTGAGTTTGCGTTCTGGCTCTGCTCCTGATTCCAGCTTCATGCTAATGTGCACCCTGGGAGGCAGTGGTGATGGCTCAAGTAGTTGGGTCCCTGCAACCCATGTAAGAGACCTGATTGAGTTCCCAGATCCCAGCTTCAGTCTGGCCCAGCCTTAGTTGTCATGAGTATTTGTAGTCAATCAGTAGGTAGAGACTCTCTGTCTCTGTATCTCTGATTCTAAAATAAAATAAAGTTTTTGAAATATGGGCTTGGTTATATCAATTGCTTTGACCAATAGGGCACAAATAAATGTAATAAAAGCAGAAGTTGAAAAGCACTTGAGGGGCCAGTACTGTGGCATAGTGGGTAAAGCCGCCACCTGCAGTGCCGGCATCCTATATGGGTGCTGGTTCGAGTCCCTGCTGTTCCACTTCTGATCCAGCTCTCTGCTATGGCCTTTTGGGGAATGAACCAGCAGATGGAAGACCTTTTTCTCTGTCTTTCCCTCTATCTGTGGCTCTACCTCTCAAATAAATAAATAAACAAAACTTAAGAAATCTTGTGACTAAAGGGGCTGGAATTGTGGCACAATGAGTTAAAACACCACTTGCAATACCAGCATCCCATATTGAAGTGCCAATTTGAGTCCCAGCTGCACCACATCCAATCCAGTTCCCTGCCAACGCACGTGGGGAAGCAGCAGAAGATGGCCCAAGTTCTTGGACCCCTGCTACTCATATGGGAGACCCACATGGAGTTCCTGGTTTCAGCGTGGCCCAACTCTGTGGTATTGTGGCCAGAGGCAGAGAGAGAGAGATCTTCCCTCTGCTGGTTCACTCCCTCAATGGCCTAATGGCCAGATCTGAGCCAATCCGAAGCCAGGAGCCTGGAACTTCATCTGGTCTCCCGTGTGGATGCAGGGGCCCAAGCACTTGGGCCATCTTACACTGCTTTCCCAGGCCATCAGCAGAGTGCTGGATTCAAAGAGGAGCAGCCAGGACATGAATTGGCACCCATATGGGATGCCGGCACTGCTGGTGGGGGCTTTACCCGCTATGCCACAGCACTGGCCACTAAAATAAATCTTTTTTAAAGGTTTTATTTATTTATTTGAGAGGCAGAGCTACAGATTGGTAAACCATCCTCTTGTTTACTCCCCAAATGGCTGCTGTGGCTGAAGCTGAGCTGATCCAAAGCCAGGAGTCAGGAGGCTCTTCTGGGTCTCCCATGCAGGTGCAGGGCCCAAGCACTCGGGCCATCCTCCACTGCCTTCCCGGGTGATAGCAGAGAGCTAGATAGGAAGAGGAGCAGCCGGGACATGAACCAGCGTCTGTAAGGGATGCTGGTGCCACAGGTGCAGTCCTGGCCCACCCTGCCACAACACCTGCCCAATAAAATAAATCTTAAAAAAACACGTGTTACTAAAGCATAAAAGCCCACATTTCCTAAAGTGGACAGGTACATTTTCACAAAGTGAGCACACCTGTGTAACCAGCAGCCCGCTCAAGTCCCCCATCTGCCAGGTCATTTTTCAGTTTCCATTGCTTCTCGGCTGGTAACACATGAAATTGGGAAATCCAGCGAACCCTTTGGAGCAAGATCAGCAAAGATGCTGCCGATGGCTTTGGTGTGTCTGCTCTCTGTGCCTTGCCTCTCCTGCTCTTAGCACTCAGGAATCTGTCTGAGCATCGACTCTACTTTTTTGTGCAGCTCCAGTAACTGAATGGACAGTGAGCAGGGTGGGTCAGCCTGGCTCAGTGGCTTGACAGGCGTATGGGGTCTTCTCCCTGGCTACACACACCTGATGGGGGCCCAAGCAAGCGTGAGCAAGCTCAGGTGTTCTAAACTAGTAGATCTGAATCCTGGCGGCTTATTGGAATCCCTGGGGACCTTAAAAATGCTGTGATGCCTGGGACCCACCCAAAGGACTCTGATGTAATTGTCCTGAGATATGGCTTGGCCATGGAGACTTTAAAAAATACGTGTTCAAGTGATTGCAATGTGCAGCCAAGGCTGGGAATGATTCCTCTCAACTCAGATTCTCCTGGGCTTCTGTGGCTGCACTGTGCAGTGTCAACGTGAGCCCAGGATTAAATGCCATGTCTCACTGACTCTGTAATGTTTTTGTAACTCACACCAACTTTGTTTTTTTGGCTTTCCTCAGAGGACTTGTGCAATACTGTTTTGACAACATTCCACTCTGCATAGATTGAATCAACAATCTCTAAGATGGCTGTGAATATACCAGGTCATTTAGGGCCTGGATGGGAACTAAGACTTTAAAACAATAATAAGTTACAAAAGTAAGTCACTCCCCAAACATAGTTGATGTGTTTTCCTGCCTCTAGTGCTGATGATGTGCCTTGACAAAAGAGTGTGTTTACTGGAAGGAGTGACGGCTTCAAATGTGGAAATTACACAGGAGAGACTTGCACAGCTTCCATGCCTGGTCTGTGTGAATTGTTAGGGAACAAGAGAGTCAGGGGACTCTTCTACAGAGGACACCAAGCTTTGGAATGGGTCTGAGGGGCAGGGAGGCCTTCCCCAGACAGTGGCCTAGGCAGCATATTTGAAAGATGACTACAGATTTCCTTTATATGTTACTTTCAAGAAGGAAAAGGACATGCCTGACTTATGAGCCAAGCAATTGGGCTGACCAGAAAGCAGACGCTTGAAGTAGAAAATGGAGAGAAAGGAAGAAGAGAGATGAGTCCAGGCCAAGTTGGCACTTGCGGGGGGGGGGGGGGTCCAAGGTGGGTGACTGACACCCAGGAGAGTGAATGAACAGCTGGCTTACTTTGTTAGCTGTTGCAAATACAAGTTAGAGGCTCCTAGGCACCAAGGAACAGGAGACACAGGCAAGCGGAGCCTGTGTTGGAGAGGGTTACAAACAATGAAGGCAAAGGTACACATAGGATTCCCAGGAAGATGTAAAGCTGTCCCCGATCTCATTCCCTTGGGCACGGGCCAGAGTTCCCAGGAATGCCATCATTTTCCGAGGAGTGCTCAGTGGAGCCTAGCCAGAAGCTCCATTCCTGCATACCTCGGGCTGATGACACATTTTCCCATGCGATTTCAAGGCAGTGGTGGGCTCTGTCTTATATTTATACAACCAACAGAAAGAACCTATTTTAGAGAAAACAGGCAAAGAAGGGAGTTGAGGGTAGCAATTTTGTAGCCTGGTCTGTAATTTAGTCTTGTATTCTCTGTTGAAGGAGAAAATAGTCCCTGTGTTAACAGTCAGTGGAGGATGAGGGAAGGAAAGAACAAGTAATTTGGGCCCTGGTCCTAGAATTTTCAGTGTGCTGGGAAGGGAAGAAAAAACTTTTTACATTTTCTCATCATAGAAAGGTACTGGTTACTTGTGGAGGAGACAGATGCACAGATTAAGATGGATGGATAGATGGTAGGTAGGTAGATAAATAGATGATAGCAGGGTGAGCAGTGCAATAATAGAAAGGAAACAAGAATATTGGCCCAACAGCATGGGCTCTGAAGTCAGACTGCTGTCTGGGATTGAGTTGGAGCTGCCACTGACTAAGTAAGTGACCTTGGGCAGCTAACACAACCTCTCTGTGCTCCAGTGTACTCACCTGTAAAATGGGTTAATAAGAGTACATACCTCATGGGGTCTGGCACCAAGGAAGCCAATAAAAGTTAGCTTTTGTTTTTTATTAACATGTTACCATTAGTATAACTTCCAGGATATGATGAGAGGACAGATGGGAATTCCCTAATACAATCTGAGGACATCAGAGAAAAATTGTTCCCCCCAGCCCACACCCCAGGCCAGGGGAAGTGGTGGCCTGGGATAAATAGGATTCAGTGTGAGAGAAGGGAATTGGTGTTTGATTTTAGGCGGAAGAGAAGGGGCCTGTGAGTGAGAAACAGCGTGTGTGTGAAGAAGGTGGTTTATAGTTTTGGAGCCACAGTTGATTCCGTGTTTGAGAAATAGGCACACCTAGTTGTGGAAGTCACTGTTGTTTTCAGGCTACAGAATATGACTAGAGGGCAAGGAATTTCAAGAACATCTCCAGGGGTCTAGAGTTCAACGTGGAAATCACTGCTGCCCTTCAGCAGTGCTATCCCGATGCAGAGTCACTGAAGGTTGCCAGCAGGGGCTCCATGATGGAAATTCTTATCCAGCATCTATTTCTTTCTCCTTTTTTTTTTTTTAATTTTTGACAGGCAGAGTGGACAGTGAGAGAGAGAGACAGAGAGAGAAAGGTCTTCCTTTGCTGTTGGTTCACCCTCCAATGGCCGCCGCTGCAGCCGGCGCACCGCGCTGATCCGATGGCAGGAGCCAGGATCCAGGTGCTTTTCCTGGTCTCCCATGGGGTGCAGGGCCCAAGCACCTGGGCCATCCTCCACTGCACTCCCTGGCCATAGCAGAGAGCTGGCCTGGAAGAGGGGCAACCGGGACAGAATCCGGCGCCCCAACCGGGACTAGAACCCGGTGTGCCGGCGCCGCAAGGTGGAGGATTAGCCTATTGAGCCACGGCGCCGGCTCTCTTTCTCCTTTTTTAAAGATTTATTTATTTATTTGAAAGGCGGAGTTACAGAGAGGCAAAGAGAGAGAGAGAGAGAGAGAGAGAGAGAGGTATCTTCCATCTGCTGGTTCACCCCCAGGAGTCAGGAGCTTCCTGCAGGTCTCCCACATGGGTGCAGGGGCCCAAGGACTTGAACCGGCACCTATGTGGAATTCCAGCAGTACAGAGGGCAGCTCTATCCGTTATGCCACAGCACTGACCCCTCTAGAATCTATTTCAGCCTCCTTTCAATGTGCCCTTTATGTGTATTAGAGTTCAGAAACATTAGAACTACATTTCCCAGATTCCCTTGCAGCTGAATGATTTAAGTTCCACCAATTAGATGTGGTCATGTGAGACATTCAGAACCCATTTAAGTGGGGGAAAAGACACGGTAGGAAGCTTCTGTTTTGCAGGTGCAGGTTGCAACAGGTCCGAGGTGATGCTGACGCCAATGGCTCAGCAGTGCCTTCCTGATTCCCAGATTAAATCTGAGAGCTGCAATATTGGCGCCAGCTGCCGAAAGGGCACCTTCCTGATTTGCTCACCCAGCTCTTCCCTGAGGGTAACTGAGTTAGCACTTGTCTGTTGTCTGCTGTATTCTCCACCCACATCCTGCTTGCTTGCCTCAGACAGTGCTATCCAGTGCTGGGCCCAGCCTCACTTTCCCTGTCCCCTTTCTGCCTGCCTGTGGCCCTCCATTAGAGTCACTGAATTGACACTGAACTGGGGTCTTGGTTACCTCCCCCCAAGAAGGCACCTGGGCTTTTTATGTAAATTTTCCCACTCCTTTCACACTTAGGCGAATCTAACCATTCCCCTGCCTTTAAACTTTGCTTATCATTAAAAAAGAAAAGGAAAGAGATTTGCTTCTCCTAGCACCTTAACACAAAGTGATGCCACTTTGCCTAAGGGGGTAGGGATTGTAGCCCTGGGGTGGGGAGATGCAGATAAAGCAGGCCAATGATCTAGGTCAACTAGCTGAAAGGAGAAGCAGGGATTTCCAGGTAACTTACAAAGGTAGCTGGCTGAAGCAGGCATTAGGAGATGTCTTCCTAAGTAGAAAATAATTTTCCAGGAATCTGAGTGAGGTGCTTACAGAGCAGTGAAATGAGGAAAAAGTGGAGCGCTGACCTGGGTTGTGCTGACCTACGGCAGTCAAGAGACTGGGGTGGGGGTTTCCTCCAGTCCTAGTGGCAGTTCACTTGTGTGGTGTGTGGGCTGTGTCCCAGGTGTGGGACACCTGGCAGAAGGAACCCAGTGGGAGCTGAAATTCAGCTCATGTCTCACTTGCCAGGCTATGGGTCCTGGCATGGGGCTGCATGTTCTAGAAAAAGGGGTGCCTTTTAAAATCGACGTTAAGGAGGCCAGTGTTGTGGTATAATGGGTAAAGCTGCTGCCAGTCCCTGCTGCTCCACTTCCAATCCAGTTCCCTGCTAATGCATCTGGGAAAGCAGCGGAAGATGGCCCAAGTGCTTGGGCTCCGGAACCCACAAGGGAGATCTGGGAGAAGCTCCTGGCTCCTGGCTTCAGACCCACCTAGCTTCAGCTGTTGTGACCACTTGGGGAGTGAATCAGCAGATAGAAGATTCTCTCTCTCTCTCTTTCTCTCACCCGCTCCCCTTCCCTCCCTCCCTCTCTCCCCCTCTCCCTCTCCCTCCTGCCCTCTGTTGGGGAGTAGATGGAAGATTCTCTCTCTCTCCCTCCCTGTTCCCCCTCCATCTCTCTCTCTTTCCCCCTCCCTTTCTCCCTCCCTCCCTCTGTAACTCCCTCTCTCTCCCCTTCTGTCTCCCCCTCTCCTGCTCACTCCCTCCCTCCCTCTTTACCTCCCTCCACTGGGGAGTGAATCAGCAGATGGAAGATATTCTCTCTCTCTCTCTCTCTCTCCTCTTCCCTCCCTCTCTCCCTCTTTAACTCTGACTTTCAAATAAATAATCTTTTTTTATTTAAATCCACATTAAAGAGTAGCTGAAGTTCCAGGTGATTGGACAGAGAGGCCCCAACCCTGCCCACGTCAAAGCCGCCTGACACACAGAAGGGTGTGCCTTCCTCCACCTGCCACACCCAGATGAGTGCAGAGCTATTGGCCCAGCCCTGTCCCAGCTCTGCATGAGACAGCAGTTTGACCTTTTATTACAAAAGCACATAGAACAGGCAAGGTGGCACTGGCTTTGTGATTGTTCCCTCTGCTAAGTGTTTTCATGCTGCAAACTGCACGTTACAAACTGCAATCATTCTTTGTACTTTGAAAATTGCTTAGGCGAGAATATCTCATCTCAAGAGAGGATGTGGGGAGAGGAAGGGAGGAAGAAAAGAGAAGGAGAGGAAGTCCTCTTGGAACGCAAGCCACTCGCCTGCCTTCTAGAGTGACTAACTGCATTTGGGCTTTTCCTTCCCCAGGGAACATGTCCAACCAGTGTAAAACTGGATCAGGTTGTTTGCGGAAGGCTTTGCAGGGCCCAGGCTGTTTTGCTGTAATAACTACCCAGGCTGGGCCGTCTGCTGCCTGAACCACATCCACCACGAACAAATAACAAGTCTGACCAGGAGAGGCCACCTGGGCACTGAGGCCCTCACCCTGCTGTGAGCCTGGCACAAATTCCAGGAAGGGAGGGAGGGCACACAGAAGAAGCCTGCGTTGGCAACGGCATGCGCACAACTTGTGTGTCTACTGGAGCAAGAGGAAGAGATGTGCACAGAAGAGAATATGATAGGTAGAAAGTCAGCCTGAAAGAAATCCACCGTAAATGTGAATCAGCAAAACCACTGAAGAAAAGCATCGAAGTCAACTAAAACACTACGCTTGGGATTGTAAGTGGGTACTACAGCACCTGTTGCCCTTTCCCACTGCCTTGCTGGGAGTTCCTGAGCATTTACTATTTCCGTGCGTTCCAGCCCAACTTCCAACAGTCAGCAGTTGCCACTCTGCCCTGGGATTGTCTCTGGACACAGAGCAGCCCTCCAAAACAGCCCTCGCTTTTCAGCCAGAGATCCCCAACAGGATTAAGCTCCTGCTGCTCACCATGGTAGCTTGATTGACAACGCACCCAGCAGTGGCTCCTTCCCTTCACGTTCCCACTGCCTTACTGCAAGTTCCTGAAATCCCCCCAGTTAACCTACTTGCACTGAAATTCTCATATCAGGACCTACTTCTGCGGGGGGGCGGGGGGGAAGCCAAATAAGACATTCTTCAACTTTTGTCCGTTTTATTAAAATTTACTTTCTTGTTTAACTTTCCTCTAAACTGTTCATTCTGAAAGTCATCACAAAGTTAGGGTGGCTTCTCTCTCCAAACAAAGCAAGACATATCGAGATTTTAAAAATCCTTTTTGGGAACCAGGAGGGCCATGTCAAATATTTAACTGAAGTTAGGGACCATTGAACTTTGAGACATTTCAGTTGTCAGTGTGCTGTTCAGATGATGATTGTAGAGGACTGGGAAGGCTCAGGAAAAGGGGCTCATTAGGCTCATGTGTCACCATTGACACCCTGATTGCATTTGTTGGTTACTGGCGGGAGGGGAGTCATGCTGTCATCGCTGATCCATGGGTGAGGCAGCTCCAGTACTCGGACTTTGAGTCCAGATGCTTAGAGGACCCAAGTTGTAGATACTTATTTACAGCAAAAGAATCATTTCTCCCACTTGTGCTTAAGTGCTAATACCTCTTTTGCACAACCAAGAATTTGCAGTCTTGTTCTGTGTTGGGCATTCTGCTGCAAAACAGTAATACAGGAGCCTGAAACTCATCCTTTTCCAATTCTTTGGTATACTGGAACTGATTGAATTAGTTACTTGTTCTTGCATATGAATCATAACCAGGACTCTGTAGGCTTTTTCTTGGTGATTGTGTGTTCTGGTGAGTTAAATCAGCAGGGCCATGTTTTAAATGTATTAGGGGAATTTAGACTTTAAGTTAATTCTCTTCTGAGTTCTTTTTATAAAAACAAGCTTACTTTTATGAATTTCATTTATTTTCTTAAAGTGAACTATATCAACCTTGATATTTCATTGTTTTTTTTTTTTAAAGATTTATTTGAATGAGTTACAGAGAAAAAGAGATCTTCCATCTGGTGGTTCACTCCCCAGATGTCCACAACAGCCGGGGCTGGGCTGACCCAAAGCTAGGAGCTAGGAGCTGCTTCTGGGTCTCCCACATGGGTGCAGCATCCCAAGCACTTGGGCCATCCTCTGCTGCTTTCCTAGGCTCATTATCAGGGAGCTGGATCAGAAGTGGAACAGCCGGGACTCAAACCGGTGCCCATATGGGATGGTTGGCACCGCAGGTGGTGGCTTTACCTACTACGCAACAGCTCCAACCCTGATATTTCATTGTTAAATCTTATATTTGAATGTAATTTCACCTGAGCCCCCTTAAAAAATACAATTTCTGCAAGTGCTATTTAGCCCTTACCAAAGACCTAATATAAGGGTCCAGCGCTGTGGCCTAGTGGGTAGGGCCACGGCAAGTGGGGCCACCGCCTGCAGTGCCGACATCCCATATGGGTGCCAGTTTGAGTCCTGGCTGCTGCACTTCTGATCCAGTTCTCTGCTATGGCCTGGGAAAGCAGTACAAGATGTCGCAAGTCCTTGGGCCCCTCACCCTCGTGGGAGACCTGGAAGAAGCTCCTGGCTCCTGGCTCCTGGCTTCAGATCGGCGCAGCTCCGGCCATTGTGGCCAGTTGGGGAGTGAACTGGCAGATGGAAAACCTCTTTATTTCTCTGTAACTCTGAATTTCAAATAAATAACTAATTCTTCACAAAAAAAGAAAACAAAGACCTAATACAAAACTATCTGAAATACAATATTGATGGTATTCAGCCTACAGGAAATTTGTTTTTGTTTCCAAACTTCAACTCAGGACTATGGTAATATTTTAGTGTTGGTCATTAATTTATTTGACATACTGATAAATCATTCTGACTCTGAATTCTTTTTTATTTTTAATTATTTATTTATTTATTTGAAAGTCAGAGTTACACAGAGAGAGAAGGAGAGGCAGAGAGAGAGAGAGGTCTTCTATCTGCTGGTTCACTCCCCAGTTGGCCACAATGGTGGAGCTGCGACGATCCGAAGCCAGGAGCAGGAGCTTCTTCCGAGTCTTCCCATACTAGTGCAGGGCCCCAAGGACTTGGACCATCTTCCACTGCTTTCCCAGGCCATAGCAGAGAGCTGGATTGGAAGAGGGGCATCCGGGACTCGAACCGGTACCCATATGGGCTGCTGGCACTGAAGGCAGCAGCTTTATCTGCTACACCACGGTGCCGGCCCCTGACTTCTTTCTTTAGTTTTTCCAGTATACTGGACAACAAATTAATATTTCAAGTTATATGAAGTAAAGAAGGAATGGGACTATATTCCTTTCTCAGAAATATAATATTAGGGTTTATTTCCATACAAAAGGAATGTCTACACAAGTAAAACTAGAAGAATTCAAAAAAGTAGATGAAAGGAGCATCATCTGTATTTCTTTAAAGAGCAAAAATATTTATGTATTTATTTGAAAGGGAGGGGGCAGAGGGAGAGTGAGAGGTCTTTCATCCACTGGTTCAGTCTCCAAATATTCACAATGGCCAGGGCTGGGCTAGACCAAAACCAGGAGCCCAGAACTCCATCCAGGTCTCCCACATGGGTGGCAGGGGCCCAAGCACTTAAACCGTCATCTGCTGCCTCCCAAGCACATTTTCAGGAAGCTGGATTGGAAGCAGAGCCATCAGAATTTGAACTTGAAGCCCAATGCGAGATGTGGGTGTCACAAAAGGCTGCTTAACTTGCTGTGCAACAGTGCCCGCCTTCAGCACCTGTATTTTTACTGCATAAAAAAACTTATCATTGTGTTTCAGTTTATTTTCTCCCACTATTCTTAGTATGTTTGGCGTTTTAATTATAATCTTGGCATAAGGATGTTTTATGTTATTAAACCTAATTGGACATCACGTGAATAGCAACATAAAATACCAGTGAGGGGCGGTGCCGTGGCTCACTAGATTAATCCTCTAACTGCAGTGCCGGCATCCCATATGGGCACCGGATTCTAGTCCCGGTTGCTCCTCTTCCAGTCCAGCTCTCTGCTGTGGCCCGGGAAGGCAGTGGAGGATGGCCCAAGTGCTTGGGCCCCTGCAACCGCATGGGAGACCAGGAGGAAGCACCTGGCTCCTGGCTTTGGATCGGCATAGCTGCGGCTGTAGCAGCCATTTGGGGGGTGGACCAATGGAAGGAAGAACTTTCTCTCTCTCACTGTCTAACTCTATCTGTCAAATAAAAAAATTAAATACCAATGAGTAGATAGATAGACCATCATCTCCTTGTCCAGCTCCCTATGTTCAGCTACTTCTCTCTACTTTTTACTATTATAAGTAATACTCAGCAGAATTTAATTTGTGTTACAGTGTGTTCCCCTACTGTACTTTCCCAATGATTGTTCATCTTCATTCAGGATGGATGGGTCCATCTCACACTTCACAGGGGTTTCTGTCTCTCTCTTCCATGTATATTGAATGTTCTGTGCTGGACACCTTGAGAGAGCCAAAGATAAATTAGACACAATACCTATCTCTAAGGAACTTGGAATCTGGAAGGGGAGCACAGACCTATAATTCACAAATAACAGCAACTCAGTAATAGAGCTCTACACAGGGCATTAGAAAGGTACAGAGGACCAAATCTGTTAACTCTAGCAAGAGAAGCGTTTCAGAAGCGTGAATAAGAATTTTCTTATTTAAGTATGGGTAAGTATGATAGCAGGAGGAGAAGGGCAGCAGAAGACAGAGTGGATAGGGAAGGCTTCTCTGCAGAGGGGACATTAGAACTAAGGCCTGATTGACAAAAAGTTTCTAGCCTCCAAGGACATAGCAAAAGAGTGCTTAAGGCAGAGGAACAGCAAGCACCAAGCAGACTTGAGTGATCTTGGCTTGTTCAAGGAAGAGTGGCAATGTACATGTGTGAGAGTAGTACAGTCAATATCAGGGCATATGAGAGCAAAGTAAAGTGTCTCAAATAAAAGGATTGTAAGGCAAGTTTGAAAGTCCAGCTCATGTTGGAGAACATGCAGGGCAGGTTTGACAGTCCAGCTCATGTTAGAGAACATGACTCAAGAGTGGCAGCAAAGACAATGGAACAAAGGAGTGGCTTACAGTGGGGGTGGAGACTTTGTCGAGTTATGCTCTGAGGTCTAGGCTAGATAAGAAGAGTAGATGTGAAAAGGTTGGGGAGAGGCAGAGAGTGACAAGTGAAGAAAATAGATGACTGAGGGATTGGAAGTCTTAGATGTGGTAGAAACAAGATAGAGAGCAAGCTATAAGGATAAAGGGTTGGGTTCTGAGAGTTGAACCCTGGGGTTCAACAGCTTTGGGTGATGTCAGGGTCCATCACTAAGATGAAATGGAGGTGATGGCTGTAAAGGAAATCAGGGATGGGTGGTCTAAGGTAAGATGTTAAGACTCGATCAAAGTACAACCTTTGTGCTTCAGAGTAAGCCATCAGCAAAGTGAAAAGTAATCACATAAATTGGGAGAAAATATTTCCAAATAATTTGTCTGTTAAGGGACTTATCTCTAGAGTATGTAAAGAACTCTTACAACTCAATACAACACGTTTAAGTTCATAATTGATCATAAAGATAGGATTAAGTGTCAAAGGGATCACATAAATAAGACCAGTGTCTGCTAATAATAATTGATAGAATTAAAAAGAGAAAACGATCCAACAAGAGAAGCGGGATACACAGCAGACTCATAGAATGGCAGATACCCTCAATAGCACTCTGGCCTCAGAATCAGCCCTTAAGGCATTTGGATCTGGCTAAGAAGCCCATGAGAGTTTCTCAGGCATGGAAAGCCAAGACACTGTGGCAACAAATGACCTACATGAAAGATCTCTGTGAGTGAGATCTCGGCGGAAAGAAGGGGCCCTCAAAGAAGGAGGTACCTTCCTCTGAAGGGAGGAGAGAACGTCCACTTTGATTATGGCCTTGCCTAAATAAGGTCAGAGCTTGTGAACTCAAGAGGCTTCCACAGCCTTGGCAGCTCATAACAAGAGCCTTGGGTGATTTACTGATGTCATAAATAAGAGTGTCAATTGCTAAATCAACAAGGAGAGTCACTGTGCACTTACTCCCCATGTAGGATCTCTGTCCTTAATGAGTTGTACTATGCAAATTAATGGTAAAACTAGTATTCAAACAGTACTTTATACTTTGTGTCTGTGTGGGTACAATCTGTTGAAATCTTAGTATATGCTAAGTTGATCTTCTGTATAAGAAGATAATTAAAAATGAATAGAATGGGAAGGGAGTAGGAGATGGGATGGTTGCAGGTGTGAGGGTGGTTATGGGGGGAAAAACTGCTATAATCCAAAAGTTGTATTTTGGAAATTTATATTTATTAAATAAAAGTTTTCTTAAAAAAGAAACAACTCAGTACAACTCAGTTTATCAATAAAGTGATAAATAACCCAATTTAAAATGGGAAAATAATCTGAATAGACATTTATTTTAAAAAGATAAACACACAGCCACATAAGCACAGGGAAAGATACTCAACTTCATCAGCCTTGAAGGAAATGTAGATCAAAACCACAGTGAGATACCGCTTCACACCTTCAAGCATGGCTCTAATCAAAAGATAATGAACAAGTGTTGGTGTGGAATGCTTGTGAACTGCTGGGGGAGGGGATGTTAAATGGGACAGCTGCTTTGGAAAATAGTTTGGGAGTCCCTCAAAACTGATTCGTAGCAAGTGATTTGTAAGTATCTGTGGAAGCATGAAGGAAGATGGTCAGTCAAGGGCCAAAGTTCTAGAAGAACAGAGTAACCTAGGGAGAAAGCAATAAAACATGGGGATGTGGATGAGCTCTTTAAAATAAAAGTCTCTGTTTTTCATCCTGGAGTATCACAACACACTAGAGTTGTGAAAATGATTTACTGAGTTGTGGCTAGCATTTTTTTAAAGGAAATTACAATAGATTAGAATAAAATAGATCAGAATGTCTTGCACATAGTAAGAGTAAAAATTTCTGTGAAATGTTTGCTTAGATTATTATACATGCATGAGTGCGTGTATATTATACAATGATTTTACTGTGAGTCCCAATAAAAAAATATAAGAGGCAGTGCTGTACCATACTTCTGGCTCGAACATTGGTAACTGTAATTCTTTTCTGAATTGTTGATTAGCCTGTCAGATTTAGAATCAGTGTTTATAAATATAAGACCTTTCATCATCTGTACTAGTAATAGCATAGCTTTTTAAAATGTATTTCTAATTGACAGATAATAATTGTATAAATTAATGGAATACAATGTGATGCTTTGCTTGGTGTACAGAATACATTACAAAAAAGATTCAAACTAATTGACCTATCTGTCACTCATAGCATTTTAAAAATCATTTGTTAAGTCCAAATAAAACATTAATTCCTCTAATATAAATTAAGAAAATTGAATTTCCCAAATCAAAACATGAATTTGTTAAGAACAAATCAAAACAATAGCTGCTATCTGTATTAAAATGTTTTTCAGCCTCTAAAATGTATCAACAGTTATAATTATTTCTAATCATTTATGATTAAAAACATCTAGGAAGCCAATGTTTAGTTTGTGGCAAAACCTATGTCTTTGATATCATTTCTTTTACAATGAATTACTCCAAAACAGTTAAGTCAAAGATTTCTTGCAATGCATGCAGGACATCAAATGTATTTAACAATACTTTCATTTATCAAGCGTCTGTGGGGGGGAAGCACATGGGCTCAAGGGCCAGGCAAGTCTACAAGGAATCCTGGCTCTGGCATCTATAGCTGTTTGACATTTGGCAAATTGGTATATTGGGGTCTTTTTAAAAAAACTTTTATTTAATAAATATAAATTTCCAAAGTACAACTTTTGGATTATAGCGGCTTTTCCCCCCCATAACCACCCTCCCACCCGCAACCATCATAATGGGGTCTTGATTTCCTTGTCTTTAAAATGGAGCAAGTAATACTAAGTGGAATCTTACCAAATTGCAATTTACAGCTGTCAAAATGGTCAAACATCAGCAATTTCTTTTTGTTTGACCTGGTAGTTACCTTACAGGTGGTTGTGATTGTCAAACAAGATAATATTTACTTATTAAGTGTTAGTACCTGCTTTGATAAAAGTGAAAAATGTTAGCATCAGTGTTAAATTGTCTGCTTTAAAGTGGCAGTGTATGCATTGTTCCATTATACATTGTATACTTATTTATTTTATGTGTTGTTTGTTCTGGAAAGGGTTCAAGGAGATTGATTTGCACATGGTTGGTACTAATGAATTAATGCTAATGAATTGATGTTTCTGTGTAGCGTGGGTTCTTTGGTCATTTATGAGCCATAATTTGATACCGTACTAGAATTTGATCAAACATTACAGAGCCCAATTTTGGACTCATCACTTCCAAAGGAGTTTGCAACGACATTTCAATTTCCATAGCAGGTTGCTCTTTGCTACAAGCAGCCCATGCAGTGGTAGCTGGTAAATATTTAATGGTAGGCTCTCCAGAAGTGGTGGGGAAGGGGATGGAGCTGCTTTGTGGCATTTGTCAACTTCCATGGTGTGAATAATTCCATCGGTGCTGGTTTCAGGCCATTGACTTGATGTTACAGAATGCAGAGGTGAAAAGAGATGCGTGTATTCAGCTGTTTGGCACCAGTACCAGCAGCCCCAGCACACCGCTGGCCCTGAGACACGTGAAGCACCCATCAGAAGACAGTGCTGCGGAAACTGGGACTGAGAGCATTGGTAGGAGATCTGCTTCATATTCATGTTGCTAATAAAGCATTTTCACAGTTACTGAACGTTTTTGAAAGATATAGTTAAGCTGAATAACTGAAAAATAAGAAAACAATAATGACAATATTTATCATTGTCCTACATCTGTATAGCACCTTCTCATTAGATTGCTTTTCTTGATGAGACAACCTATAAGACTTTGTTCTTTTTCCTTTTGTCAACCTATTTTATTTAAAAAATGTTTAGTTAATTTATTCTACTTAATAGGGAGACATAATAGGCTTCTAAAAGTCATTTTTTTTAAAAAAAGATTTATTTATTAGATAGAGTTACAGAGGCAGCAGGAGGGAGAGTGATCCTCCATCTGCTGGTTCACTCTCCAGATGCCTGAAACAGCCAGGGCTTGACAGGCCAGAGCCAAGAGCTAGGTGCCACAAACTCCATTCAGTTCTCCTACATGGGTGACAGGGGCTGATGCACGTGCACCATCATCTTCTGCCTCCCAGGATGCATTAGAGGGAAGCTGGATTGGAAGTGGAGGAGCCAGGACTTGAGCTGGCACTCCAGTATGGGATGGGGCATTCCATGCTGTGCCCCAACATCTACCTTGTCAATCTATTATTTTAATGACTAAAATGCTAAGGAAGTAATTCCAAGAAAAAAATGTACTCTTGAATTTTAATTACTGACCCCATGATCTTACCGACTCTGGTATTGGTAGGATTGTAAAATCAAAGATCAGATTTTAAAAATATGTACAGGAATGTGAATCATAAGTAGGGGAATCACTGAGCTATGGATACTTTGATTGAGGATATGTTTTAAGATTTTACAAAATGCTTTGCAGATAAATTTTTTTTATTTTTTTATTTTTTTGACAGGCAGAGTGGACAGTGAGAGAGACAGACAGAGAGAAAGGTCTTCCTTTGCCGTTGGTTCACCCTCCAATGGCCGCCGCGGCCGGCGCACCGCGCTGATCCGATGGCAGGAGCCAGGTGCTTCTCCTGGTCTCCCATGGGGTGCAGGGCCCAAGCACCTGGGCCATCCTCCACTGCACTCCCTGGCCACAGCAGAGAGCTGGCCTGGAAGAGGGGCAACCGGGACAGAATCCAGCGCCCCGACCAGGACTAGAACCCGGTGTGCCGGTGCCACAAGGCAGAGGATTAGCCTAGTGAGCTGCGGCGCTGGCCTTGCAGATAAATTTTTTAAACTCTAAATCAGAGCTTCTAAATGGGAGGTGGTATTGTCTGGGGAGACATTTAGGAATCCACAGTAGCATTTCTCTGATTGTTAAATAATTTGGGGACTCTTGACATTTAAAGGGTGGGGCTAAACAATTCTAGAGTTGGAAACTGTCTCATGTGCTGCGTAACCTTCAAATGCCCTGATGGACCTTCACGTGGAGGAAAATAAGCACTCAGTCTTCCACCACACAAGTACCGTACAAATAGAAGGAATGTGCTTAGAATTTTCCAAGAGCTGTTCACCACATTGCAAGAGCACAGCAACACGGTCAGTAGTGCCCTTGTGATTTGAGTTGCCACTAACACACAGTCTTGTCAGTCTGCATCACCAGCTGTCACTCACCATGCTGCCATGCTTAGTGTGCACATCGGGATGCTTTATTTTGTCTTTTGGTGTCGCCATGCTTGAGGTTTTACATTTTGACATGCATGTTATTTTATTATACATTACTTTGCTTTTATTTCTTCTTTCTACGATGGTATTAGGGTAGGCTTTTACACTTGTATATAGAGGCAGGTGGTAGCACCTGAAAATTTTATTTCAGGTTATTACGGGGATGAGGTTGTTGCTAACTATGAGTAATAAAACAGATCATTGGGTCTGAAGCTGTTGGTCTGAATAACTAATCCTTAGCAGATGGCAATACCTTTCCTGTTTCCAAGGTGCCCAGCGTATCTGCCTGCCATCCGACCTCAGAGTGGTGTATCATATTTCCTTGGCTTCAAGACTGTACAGAGATTGTTCAGCGATGCCTAGTCACTACCTTTTGTGATCCAGAATAACAGTTTCATCCATGTCCTTGATCACAATGCTTAAAGCTTTGCCATTTATTGTTTGGAACATGGTGTGCCCACTTGGAAAAGCACACAATCAAAAAGTCTAGTGGATCAAATCTTTAGGCATTTTTAAAATGAAGCGAACCTGAATTTCCTTGAGCTTCAAGTTTTTCCCCAAGGAATATGGAAGCAAGCATTGAGAACGTCTATTTAGTCTTGTGCCATACACATGGGCAATAAACACTGTAGTAAGAAAATAAGCAGGTAGTGTTATGTACACATAGCAAAAAATAAATATATAGTGTGAGCTGGATTCAAATATGAACCTACAGATCATGTTGTCAATGCAGTGAAAGATGAAAAATGCGCCATCAGTGAGTAAACCTGTAACAGATATTTGAGGCTGACCTTTGGCAAGATTGCGAAGTAGCTGGTATTTGTTTCCAGCACCTTCCATCTTCTTTATTTGGTTGCCTTTTCTCCTCTCAGCAACTCCCATAACCATAAGCCCAAGGCTGTCAGTGAGCACAGAATTATTTTTTTATTTTTTTAAAATTTTTTGGACAGGCAGAGTTAGACAGTGAGAGAGAGACAGAGAGAAAGGTCTTCCTTCCGTTGGTTCACCCCGCAAATGGCCGCTACGGCCAGCGATTGCAGCCGGTGCGCTGCGCTGATCCGAAGCCAGGAGCCAGGTGCTTCCTTCTGGTCTCCCATGCGGGTGCAGGGCCCAAGCACTTGGGCCATCCTCCACTGACCCGCCCCCCCCCCCCCCCCCCCAGGCCACAGCAGAGAACTGGACTGGAAGAAGAGCAACTGGGACAGAATCCGGCGCCCCGACTGGGACTAGAACCCGAGGTGCCAGCGCCGCAGGCAGAGGATTAGCCTAGTGAGCTGCGGCGCCAGCCCGAGCACAGAATTAGCAAGCAGTTTTGAGCTACTTTTGTATGCCAACCAGTGTGGTAGGCACTATCAAATTCCTTTTGGATTTGGAGGCATTTTCCTGTCAGAAGGAAAGAAATCTGATAAACTATTTTCTCCCTTAGTAACTCTAGAATCTTTGGAAAGCAGGTGGGCTATTTTTAGAGATCAGGATTGTGGTTATCTTGGATAAGGGAGGTAAATAGGAAGGGGCCTGAGGGCTGCTGGGAAGCTGATACTGTTGTATTTCTTTCTGGTTTTGTTGTGGAAAAAAAACCGCATAACATGGAATTTGCCATCCAAACCTTTTTCAAGTGGACAGTTCAGGGCTGTTAAGTATATTCAAAGTGCCATGCAATAGATTTCCAGAACTCTTTCATCTTCAAAAGCTGAAACTTTATATTTATTGGAAACAAGTCCCCTTTGCCCCTCTCCCAGCCTCTGGCAGGCTCCATCTTTACTTTCCATTTCTCTAAATTTGACTGCTCTGGTACCTCACATAAGTGGTACTTGTCCTTTTGTGTCTGGCTTCTTTCATTTAATGTAATATTTTCAAGGTTCCTCCATATTGTAGCCTGTGGTGACATTACCTTCTTCATGCTGTGTTTCTTGCTCTGTGTTCAGGCTGACTGGGAAGTCCGCTTGGGTGAATTCACCCAGCTGTGCCCTTTTTTATTGGGCATACTTCTGTGTGCATGTTTTACTTCCAAAAGAGTTTACTTGAAGTTGGTTTATACACAACTTAAAAATCATTCCTACCATTTTTTTATTTTCTGTTCAGTTATGTTTATTTTTTTAGTCCTTAAAAATAATTTTTTTTTAACTTTTATTTAATGAATATAAATTTCCAAAGTACAGCTTATGGATTACAATGGCTTCCCCCCCATAACGTCCCTCCCACCCGCAACCCTCCCCTTTCCCACTCCCTCTCCCCTTCCATTCACATCAAGATTCATTTTCGATTCTCTTTATATACAGAAGATCAGTTTAGCATACATTAAGTAAGGATTTCAACAGTTTGCTGCCACACAGAAACATAAAGTGAAAAGTACTGTTTGAGTACTAGTTATAGCATTAAATCTCAATGTACAGCACACTAAGGACAGAGATCCTACATGAGGAGTAAGTGCACAGTGACTCCTGTTGTTGACTTAACAAATTGACACTCTTGTTTATGGCATCAGTAATCACCCTAGGCTCTTGTCATGAGTTGCCAAGGCTATGGAAGCCCCCTGAGTTCACTGACTCTGATCATATTTAGACAAGGCCATGGTCAAAGTGGAAGTTCTCTCCTCCCTTCAGAGAAAGGTACCTCCTTCTTTGATGCATTTCTTTTTTTAAAAGATTTATTTATGTGAGAGGCAGAGTTACCAAGAGACGGAGAAACAGAGAGGTCTTCCCTCCATTGGTTCACTCCCCAAATGGCCGCCAAGGCCAGAGCTGGGCTGATCCGAAGCCAGGAGCCAGGAGCTTCTTCTGGGTCTCCCACATGGGTGCAGGGCCCCAAGGACTTGGGCATCTTCTGCTGCTTTCCCAGGCCATAGCAGAGAGCTGGATTGGAAGAGGAGCAGCCGGGACTAGAACCGGCGCCTATATGGGATGCCCGTGTCACAGGCAGATGCTTAACTACTACACCACAGTGCTGGCCCCCTTACTACCATTTGTAACTTACTGTGTTAATGTTTTAGAAGTACCGGGTAGGGAAAGAAGTGCTCAACTGAAAGGACTAGCTTGTCAAAAGACATGGTTTCAGTGAGGCTCTCCTGAAATATCACCTGAGCAGTGGCTCAGTCCCTCTAGATCGAAGGCTGGTGCTCTTCAACACGATCCTAGATCCCTAAAAACTAATAATGCACCATTAATGCTCACAAATACAAGCAGAAGGTAAAGAATCCTTAAAGAGGAGAGTGAAATTAGGAAGAGGGCCCATTAAAGTAAAATTTTAGGATAAAGAACAAATCAAAATTGGAAGAAGGGAATCATGTAGGATTGCCAGATTTAACCCAAACCAAAACAACAAACAGTCCAGGATGCCCAGTGAAATGCAAATTTCCAATAATCAACAAATAATGTTTAGCAGTGCATGGAGCATACTTGTGCTAAAAAATGTTTTTATCAAATTCAAGTTTTGCTGGACATCCTGTGTTTTATCTGCATACCCTAAATTCAGGAGAAGGAAGAGGGAGGTAATGCTCACAGGCCATGTTTTTTAAAAAATGTCTTTTCAATATGGGCAAACTCCAGGAAGTAAGATTCTCAGGAAAATACATAGCATTGGATAGCAATACCTGCCCTATGTGAGAGAAAGAACTTGCCACTAATGTCTTCATCTGTGTTGTGTTGCTATAACAGAATACAAGATGCTAGGCCCTTATTAAGAGGTTTATTGAGATCACAGGTTTTATAGCTGAAAACCCAAGATCAGATGGCCCTACCTGTTTGATCTCTGGTCAGGGCCTTTTTGGCTGCATCCCAATAAGGCCTGGAGAGGGTGGAAAGGGAAATGTCAGGGTGCAGAAGGGGGCGAGTGCATGGATGGGCTCACTTTATAACTTGCTCTTAGGGGAACTATTAGAGACCACCATTTATCCCTTCTGATGGCGATGCCCCCATGATCTAACTACTTCCCATTTGACCCCACCTTTGTTGGTGATGGGGCATCTACCACCTGGGGATGTCACGCTGAGGGCCAAGCTTCCAACACATGAACCCTTAGAAGACATGCTCAAACCAAATCCACATCATACCACCTAGGAATCAATTTTATTTTGCAAGTGACAAAACTTCAGGGGATTTTTTTTTTTTTTGACAGGCAGAGTGGACAGTGAGAGAGAGAGACAGAGAGAAAGGTCTTCTTTTGCCGCTGGTTCACCCTCCAATGGCCGCCACGGGCGGCACTCTGTGGCCAGGGCATCGCGCTGATCCGATGGCAGGAGCCAGGTGCTTCTCCTGGTCTCCCATGGGGTGCAGGGCCCAAGCACTTGGGCCATCCTCCACTGCACTCCCGGGCCACAGCAGAGAGCTGGCCTGGAAGAGGGGCAACCGGGACAGAATCTGGCACCCCGACCGGGACTAGAACCCGGTGTGCCAGCGCCGCTAGGCAGAGGATTAGCCTAGTGAGCTGTGGCGCCGGCCCAGGGGATGTTTTTAAATGTCTTTTTAGGGGACCAGAATTGAAACCAAATCCTATCACGTTCACTGATTTCCAGAGGGCTAGGAAACTGGTGTGTGGGCTGCAGGCAGGAAGCACAAATAAATTCCAAAAGGCCTTGTAGTGACTTGCCTTGCTGTCAGTATTCATCTGAAGAAAGTCTTGATGTATATAAATAGAGGTTGTCATTAAAAGTATGACATTAGTACTGGAGGGGAAAACAGATTTTTTAAAGCTTTTATTTAATGAATGCAAATTTAATATGTACAGCTTTAGGAATATAATGGTTCTTCACCCCACACCCACCCCCCCACCCTCCCACCCTCATTCCCATCCTGCCTCCTACTCCCTCTCCCATCTCATTCTTCATTAAGATTTATTTTTAATTAACTTTATATACAGAAGGCCAACTCTATATTAAGTAAAGATTTCAACAATTTACACCCCCCCCACACACACAAAGTATAGAGTACTGTTTGAAAACAAGTTTTGCAGTTAATTCTCATAGTACAACACATTAAGGACAGAGATCCTACATGTGGAGCAAGTGCACAGTGACTCCTGTTGTTAATTTAACAATTAACATTCTTATTTATGACTTCAGTGATCACCCAAGTCTCTTGCCATGAGCTGCCAAGGCGATGGAAAACAGATTTCTGAACACTCTGCCCTTCCCATTCATCAAAGCAAAAGTGTATAAGCGTCACTCAAGGTGAAAGTGCAGTTGCTGTGGCAGACTCGGTCTCGTCACATAATTTCTGGTTCCCCTTTGAAATTCTATAGTTAATTCTAATTTTGAGTTAGTAGAAGGAATACTCTGACCAAATCAATGAAATCTTAAGCCCATTGTTAAAAAATGTTTAATTGCAAGTTTACAATGAAGATTAAATATGTAGCCAAATGATTCTACATTCAAGATTTGCAAGGCCTATTTAAATGAATATTTTAAAATTATAAATATATCGTATATAGAATCTCAAGTACTCTTTATCCTGCTTACTCCTAGAAATAAACTGTGTAGGGATCAGCACTGTGGCTCAGTGGGTTACACCATTGCCTGCAATGCTGGAATCCCACACAGGTGCCGGTTCAAGTCCTGACTGCTCCACTTCCCATCCAGCTCCCTGCTAAAGCCTGGGAAAGCAGTGGAGGGTGGCCTAAGTACTCGGGGCCTGCACCCTCTTGGGAGGTCCTGATGGAATTCTGAACACTTGGTTTTGGCCTGACCCAACTCCGGATATTGCGGCCATTTGGGACTTGAACCAGCTGTGCTGCTCAACCTGCTATGCTACAGCACTGCTAAAAAAAGAAATAAACAAACTGGTGCTGGCATCTCATATGGGTCCTGGTTCACGTCCCAGCTGCTCCTCTTTTGTTTCAGCTCTCTGCTTATGGCCTGGGAAAGCTGTGTAAGATGGCCCAAGTACTTGGGCCCCTGCACCCATGTGTGAGGCCTGAAAGAAGCTCCTGGCTCCTGGCTTTGGATCAGCTTAGCTCCAGCCACTGTGGCCATATGGGGAGTGAACCAGCAGATGGAAAACCTTTCTTTCTGTCTCTCCCTTTCTCTGTAGCTCTCTCTCTCAAATAAATAAAATATTTTAAAAAAAGAAATAAACTGTATATTCTATAATCTTTTTTCCACTACTATTTGCTTAGTAAGCTTTTATTTCCTAGAGGCTTTCAAGTAAAATTTGACCTCTCAGGTTGAATTATTACAAAACCTGAAAACATTGAAGAGTATGTTTCTTTTTAAAATTAATTAACTGTTTCTTTTTATATGAAAGGCAGAGAGATGAGGAAAAAGAGAGAAATCTTCCATCCACTGGCTTACTCTCTAAATACCTGTTGCTCCCCCTCTTCGTGGAGGAACGACACAGGACCCTGCGCTGTTCTTTCGTCTGCTCGGCCCTCCCCGGGTTTGCTGCTGGTTCTTCCCGGGTTGGCTACTATCCCTTCCACCTCCGTGGAAGGGCAGTTCCCCCTGGCCACATTCCCCACTTCCACAGGGGAGCAGCACACCGCCGGCCGGCTCTCTCGGGGGCTGCACAGGTGTTCCCTTAGATGTTCCCCTTACATGTTCCCGGTGCATGCCGTCTCTCTCCTCCTTTATAGTCCTCCTCCGCCAATCCTAACTCGGCTGCCCACACGCCGAGTACGCTGCTCTCCTCCAATCAGGAGCAAGTCCTACAGTTTATTGGCTGAACTGGAGGCAGCTGTGTGGAAGCTGTTTTCTTCTCTCCCAGCGCCATATTGTGGGAGAGCAGATGCATAGAATAAGTCTTAATTCCAGTAACTCAGTCCAGTCTGGGTTGCTCCCCACAATACCCACAACAATGGCCACAACAACCAGGGCTGGGCCACTCTAAACCTAGGAGCCCAAAACTCAATCTGGGTCTCCTGCATGGGTAGCAGGGACCCAAGTACTCGAGCCGTCATGCAGCCTCGTGAGATGCACACCCGCAGGAAGCTAGATTGGCAATGGAGCCAGGACTCAAACTCAGGTACTCTGATTTGGAATGCGAGGGTTCCAAGCAGCATCTTAATCACAATGCCAAATGCCCTCCCCAACAGTACATTTCTAATATGGAAGCTGTAGCTATGACTGTTACCTGCTGGATATGTAGACTCTTGCTTGATACTTTTTATGATCTTATGAAGCTGTCAACAGCCCTGACCTGTATGTCTTTGGATGATTTACTCCATTGTCAAGGTTTTTGCTTTCTCATCTACAAAATGCAGTGGACCAGCTGATTCCTATTGCCTCCAAGCTCTGAAAGGTCATGACTAGATTATACTGTAGATGTGGCCATCTCTCATGGTTAGAGGATTTGCAACAGTCTGCATAGAGCTTTCCTTGGAAGTGATATTTGCATTTTAATCAATAAAAGTAAGAAGAGCATAGAAAAATGTTTTCACTTCCATCTCGCCCCTGGAAGTTTTTCACAGGTAATCATGATTTGGGATAAAAACAGAATACTCATAATGTCATAACATCTAAATGGGAGCAAGGCTTAAAGAATTGAAAGCTAGGTACTTCAAGAAGAATAAATGAAAGAAAGACACATTTGTCTTTGCTTCCATAAATATCTAGATTTTGCCCATTGGGAATAATTCCATCAGAGTTGGTACATTCAGTGCTGCCAGAAGTGATGTCTTCTATTTGATTTCCATAACAGTGAGAAGAGTGTGTAATGGCAGTTGTAATATGCAAGACAAGGTCTACAGGGCTGAATGCTTCTACCCACCTGAGCCCTGAAATGCATGTATGTAGTGATCCATTGGTAGCACTTTTTTTTTACGATTTATTTATTTATTTGAAAGGCAGAGTGACAGAGATGGGGGGAGGGAGAGAGGAGGAAAGAGAGAGGAGGCAGAGAAAGAGGAGAGAGAGAGAGGGAGAGAGAGAGATCTTCCATCTGTTGGTTCACTCCCCAAATCCCCACAACAGCTGGGCTGGACAAGGCTGAAGCCAGGAACCAGAAACTCCATCCAAGTCTTCCACATGGGTGGCAGGGTTCCAAGTACTTGAGCCGTCATCTGCTGCCTCCCAGGCAGATTGGCAGGAAGCTAAATCAGAAACACAGAGTAGGCTGGCACCGAGGCTCACTCGGCTAATCCTCCACCTAGCAGCGCCAGCACCCCGGGTTCTAGTCCCGGTCAGGGTGCCGGATTCTGTCCCGGTTGCCTCTCTTCCAGTCCAGCTCTCTGCTGTGGCCCAGGAGTGCAGTGGAGGATGGCCCAGGTGCTTGGGCCCTGCACCCGCATGGGATACCGGGGGAGGCACCTGGCTCCTGGCTTCGGATCAGTGTGGTGCGCCAGCTGCAGTGGCCATTGGCGGGTGAACCAACAGCAAAGGAAGACCTTTCTCTCTGTCTCTCTCTCTCACTGTCCACTCCGTCTGTCAAAAAAAAAAAAAAAAAAAAAAGCACAGAGTAGCCAGGACTTGTACACCCACCCCCATTGAAAGCACTTTGAGGATCAGGATATCTCAGTCTTAAGAGTATGCATGTGCACTAAATCAAATATTTAAAAGGCAAATTATTTCTATTATGAAGCCCTTTTTGCCAAAGATGGAGTTGTGTCCTTTCTGAACTTTGGCCTACAATTCATAAATGTACCTAAAAACATTCAACCACAGTTTCTTTTCTTAAAAAATATTTTTGTCATTATGATTAAGAATATTAAACATAAGTAGATTATCTTAGATTATCTAAATGGGCCTAATATAATCACAGACACTCTTATATGAGGCAGACAGGTTGATAAGATTCAGAGAAGCTGTGACAGTGGCAGAAATTGGACAGTCAAGACAAGGGTTGTTCAGCTCATTGCTTCTCAAAGTGTCAACTTCACTTCTACAAATTTCCTTTTAGGGACTCTATTAGTTCTCACAGATCAGGGAGAACATATAGTATTTGTTCCTTTGGGACTGGCTTATTTCACTAACTGATGTTTTCCAGATTCATCCACTTTGATGCAAATAACTGGATTTCATTTTTTAAAAAACTGTGTAGTATTTCATAGAGTACATATCCTATGATTTCTTCAGCTGACGGGCATTTAGGTTGATTCCATGTCTTAGCTATTGTGAATTGAGCTGCAATAAACATGGGGTGTAGATAACTCTTTTATTTGCGATTTAATTTCCCTTGGGTAAATTTCCAGGAGTGGGGTGGCTGGGTCATATGGTAGGTCTATATTCAGATTTCTGAGGTATCTCCATAATGTCTTACATAGTGGTTTTACCAGTGTACATTCCCACCAACAGTGGATTAGGGTACCTTTTCCCCCATATCCTCGCCAGCATTTATTGTTTGTTGATTTCTGTAGGAAAGCCATTCTAACTGGGGTTAGGTGAAACCTCATTGTGGCTTTGATTTGCATTTCCTTGATGGCTCATGATCTTGAACATTTTTTCATGTGTGTTGGCCATTTCAGTCTCCTCTTTTGAAAAATGCTTAAGTCCTGTGCCCGTTTCATAATTGGGTTGTTTGTTTTGTTGTTGTGGAGTTTCTCGATCTCTTTATAGATTCTGGTTATTAATCCTTTTTCAGTTGCATAGTTCCAAATTTCACCCATTCTGTCAGTTTCCTCTTCACTTTGCTGAGTGTTTCTTTTGCAGTACAGAAGCTTGTCAATTTGATGTAATCCTATTTATTAATTTTGGCTTTGACTGCCTGTGCCTTTGGGGTCTTTTCCAAGGATTCTTCCCTGTGCAATTTTCTTGCAGGTTTTCCCCAATGCCCTCTAATAATTTTATGGTATCCAATCATAGATTGAGGTCTTGAATCCATTTTGAATGGATTTTGTTTAAGGTGTAGGGTAAAGTTCTGCTTCATACTTCCACATGTGGAAATCCAGTTTTCCCAGCACCATTTGTTAAAGAGATTGTCCTTGCTCCAGGGATTGGTTTTAGCTCTTTGGTCAAATATAAGTTGGTTGTAGATGCTTGGATTGATTTCTGGCATTTCTATTCCATTCATTTGATCTATTTATCTGTTTTTATACCAGTACCAGGCTGTTTGATTCTAACTGCCCTGTAGTATGTCTTGAAATCTGGCATTGTGAAGCCTTTGGCTTTGTTTTTGTTGTATAAAATTGCTTTAGCTATTCAAAGTCTCTGGTGTTTCCATATGAATTTCAGCATCATTTTTTCTAGATCTGAGAAGAATGTCTTTGGTATTTTGATTGGTATCACATTGAATCTGTAAATTGCTTTCAGAAGAATGGACATTTTGATGATATTGACTCTTCCAATCCATTAACATGGAAAATTTTTCCATTTTTTTGTATCTTCTTATATTACTTTCTTTAATGTTTTGTAATTCTCATCTGTGCAGTCATCAGTGTAAGCACAGATTCCCCAGCAATGTTCCTCACCAGGTAACCAGGGAGCCCTGATTCTGTTGAGCCTCCCACAGTGACTGCCCAAAGTCCCAGCCACACCCTGAGAACTCCCACACAGCCTCAGTGTTTTCACAGTCCTGGCACACAAGCCTCCCACAGTCATGAGCACCCAGCCCCCTGTCTGTTCTCCCCACCAGAGTCAAGAGTCTCCACTTGGCTGGTTGCTGGCATAGCTGTTACATGTGTCCAAAATGGTATCTGCTCTCTATCTGTTGTTGCTGGATGCCATTGTAGGGTGATTGTGGAGAGAGAAATGTGCCTCCCTTTGTTTTTTGTCCTCTAGTTTGACAGGTAGACTATCCCCTTCAGGGCTCCAAGCCATCTTCTCTCTAGGTTCTTCCTGCAGCTTTTTTGCCAGTGGCAGTCTGATCTCAGCTCACTCTGCAACACTGGTTCTGAGGCTCTCGGCTGCTGAGGTCCTGAGTTGTGCATGACTGTGCCCTCCATGTAGGTCCACTGTATCTCTCCAATTTGCATGGAGTTTCCTCTGCTGTTTTCTCCCTAACTCTTCCCTGAGACTATACTCTTTCTGCTTTTTAAAAACTATCTTCTTGTAGACAAGAGCAGCAAGCTCCTTCCCTACTCTGCCATCTCAATCCAATCTTTAGGACTTCTAATCTGCAGACTGTAAGAGAATAAGTTTATGTTACTTTAAGCCACTAAATTTATGGTAATTTGTTATAATAGTAATAGACAATACAGGAGGATTAAACAGGGTGTTTTCAATTCTGCACAAATGGCTTGATGAAAGCATTGGGGGCAGTCACTGGTTGGCATGTTCAGAGAGCCTTGTTCTTCTAGCAGCTGGATACTATGCTAGGAACTGAGACCTCAGCAGTAGTCAAACATGCATGGGCCCTGGAATTCTGGAACTTGGCCATGAGAGGAAGGCTGGCATTAAACCAAATGGGCTATTAATTAACTTCCAGTGTGCAATGTGCTATGGAGGAGGACTGCACAGTGCAATGGGAATTATTAAAAGGAGGCATAGTCCATCCAGATGGTCAGGGAAGGTTTCCTTAGGATGCAATGTTTGAGGCAGACCATAAGGATGAATAGGGATTAGCTGTTTCGGGTCAGTGGGAGTGGAATGAGCATTTCAGACAGAAGGAGAACATAGCCTAAGGCTTCAGGCAGGTCAACATTTCATTTTGAGGGATTAAAATAAATCTAATATTATGGGAATAGATGAAGTAAGCGCTAGACCAAGAGGAGAGGAGGGGAGAATGGGGACCATGGAAGGAGAGTGGCGAGATGTTTTTTTATATTTGTAAGAATTACTTAGGCTGCAGTAGATAAAAGAATTCAGTGGGGGGATGAGAGATGATATGAGGGGACCAATTAGAAGGACATTGCAAAAGCCAGATGACAAGTGTGCTCTGGCCAGGTTGGTGGCAGTTGGGATGGAGAGAAGCAGAGGATTCAAAAGATACAGAGGACACAGAATGAAAAATCTTGATGATTGATAGGATGCAAGAGGTGACAGTGAGGTAGGTGCTGAGGGTGCCTCCCAGATTCTTATTTTAAACAAGCTGGTCAGCAGAACCACCGTTTTCTGAGCAAATATGTTAATTCATTTCCTATCGCTGTAACAAAATACCTGAGACTGCGTAGTTTATAAATAATGAAAGCTTATCTGGCTCGTAGTTCAGGAGGCTGGGAAGTCCAAGAGCAGGGTGCCAGCATCTACTTGGCATTTGGTGAGGATGTTTTTGCTATGTTGTAACATGTGGGGAGTGTCACGTGGCCAGGCAGAGCAAGCATGCCATCGTGGGGGCTCCAGCCTTTTGACTTCATCTACTCCTAATTACCTCTCAAAGGCCTCACCTTCAAATATCATTAACATCTGAATTTGTGGATTAAGTTATCAACACCTGAGCTTTTGGAGCTACTTTGGAACCATAGCAGGAGGGGAACATTACTGGCTGAGGATTTGGACATGAATAGCTTGAGGCGATCACTAAGACATTCAAGTGAAAATGGCCAGTAGGCATTTGGCAGGAAGTTTAAACTTGGGAGTCAAAATCAAAATGGTAAGGTGAAGCCATGGAGATGAGGAAGACTTCCTAGAAGAGAGAGGCAAAGAAGAAGAGAGTAGAGGATAGAGCTCTAAGAAACCCTAAAATAAAGAAGAGAAGCAGAAGTCAGGGAAAGGTACCCAGTAGTGGCCAGAGAGCAGGAGGAACACAAGGAGAGTATGAAGTCACCAAACCTAAAGGAAGAGAGAGGGTTTTTCAACAAGAGGGAGTGACCATGGGATTGAGAAAAACAGGACTAAAAAGTCTCTCCAAGAAGATCACTGGTGACCTTAGCATGAATTTCGTGTGCTGGAGGAGTGGAGGCAGCGCCCAGGAATGTCAGTGAGAACGTGATCTTCAGGAAAACCTGTTTGGCGATGAGAAGTCCAATCGGAAGCTGCTACTGGGGAGAGGTGGAAATGTGTGTAACCCCCCCCCCCCACAATCACACACACACATACACACACTCACTGCCTTCCCAGAAGGGCAAATGTAGGTGATAGATGCAAGTCTGGAACCGCTAGACCACAACCATATATATTAGCCTTTTGAGGCTTCTGCAATGGCTTATAAAGGACAGCCATGTATTTCTCCCAAGATTGAGTTGCCGGCAGGTTTGGTGTCTGGCAAAGCCTGCTTTCTCGAAGATGGCACCCTCTCACTGCATCCTCACAAGGAGGAAGGGACTACTTAGCTCGCTGAGGCAGTTTTTATTTTATTTTTTTTTTAAGATTGATTTATTTACTTGAAAGCTAGCATAACATAGAGAGAGAAGGAGAGGCAGAGAGAGAGAGAGAGAGAGGGAGGGAGGGAGGGAGGGGTCTTCCATTGATGGTTTACTCCCCAATGGCCGGAGCTGTGCCGATCTGAAGCCAGGAGCTTCTTCCAGGTCTCCCACGCAGGTGCAGGGGCCTAATGACTTGGGCCATCTTGTACTGATTTCCCAGGCCATAGCAGAGAGCTGGATCTGAAAAGGAGCAGCCAGGACTTGAACCGGCGCCCATATGGGATGCTGGCACTACAGGCGGTGGCTTTACCTGCTACACCACAGCACCAGCTCCTGCTGAGGCCGTTTTTTTAAAGGGCACTGATCCCATTCACAAGGACTCCACCCTCATGACCTAATCATCACCAAAGTTCTCACTTCCTAATACCACTACTCTGGGGTTAGCCTTCAACATATGGATTTGGGGGGACCACAAGCATTTAGATCCCAGCACCTACCTCCTTGTGCACTTGTCACTGTCGGCCAGACTCACGCTACTTAGCTCTGTAGTCCTTTCTTGCTGCCATCTCCATCCATCTCAAGTTTTGGTTATTCTGTGATGTGAGCCACCAACTCACCCCCTCCTTTACTTTCTTCCTCTCAGTAACCTAGTGTTGTGGGAGAGATTTTGTGTCTCCAGGGAGTCTGAGTGAAACAACATTTCATTGTAACTTTCTCATCCAGTGAGTACCCAGTGGATTTTCATCAGAAACATTGCCAACCCTGTAAGCAGACAAAGGACAATAGAATATTAGTTAGCAAGTGATTGACAGAGAATTATAAGGGGAGCTTACAGGCAAGTCTGCTACTCATTAGAAGCCAGGGTGGCTATTGAAAAGCCGAATTGCCTGAGTTTAAGGTTTAAATAAGGAGAACAGAGCATGTTTCTTTATTTTTTTATTGAATTGCGAAATTCCCCTTATGCCTAATTCACATGTAATTTCTTGTCCATGACCATAAGGTATATATGGGAACCCAGCCTTCTCCACTCCATGAGGCAACATAGCATAAGAATGGGGACAGGTGCTCCTCAGAATATGCTGCCAAAGAAAACCCAGGACTAAAGTGACTTTTTTGCTGCAATCAGAGACAACAGGAATGCTGAGAAGGAAGAAAATGTGGTAGAAGAATGAAGTCATTTGTGGGAAAGGACAGAAGAAGAAAAAGGTTATACAAGGAGTTTGTTACACAAGGAGAAACATAATACAGCTCTGACTCATGCAATAAGCTTGCTTTGTAAGGTGGTGAAAAAATAATTGGAGTAATTGGAGAGTAATATCAGAGTTCTTAACTCGGTTTTGAACACAAACATCTTTTATTTATACATTTTGGGGTATTTTCCTCCTCTTTTCATCATTTTCTTTGCCTTATTTTCTAGGAAAGTGCTTGTCCTAACTCTTCCCTCAGGATCTATTTAATACATTAGTGCTTGAGGAACAACAGCTGTGGATGACTATGTTGGTATTGATCAATAATTTAGTATGTTAGACCTCTTCTCATAGGCTCATGATCTCCTTTTTAGAGATCAGCTGAAGTCCAGCTCACTCACTTTACATATGAGGAGTGGGGTGTGGAAACATGAAGCAATTTCTCCAAATCCACAGAGCTAGTTTGTGGCAGAAGCAGGCGTGGGACTTCAAGGTCAGGTGTTTGTGTAGGCTATGCTATCATGTTTGAATGTATTAAAACAACAGCAGTGGATCAAGTAATTGGGAGCTGACCAAAGTCAGGAGGGTACTGTTACTCGTCCTCACAAGAAACCTGTGAAGGAAGCTTCATGACTCCATTATCTCATTGTCCAGATGAAGCAGTCGAAGCCCAGAGAGGTTAAATAACTCACCTAAGACCACACAGTCAGTAAATAACAGCGCCACCTAATCTTGTGGGATGATCAAGTAGGGATTACTAGTGTCTATGGCTGATCTTATATCTCCATTGGAACAGGTAGTGGCCTCCCTGGTGGCATAAGGAAGGTCCAAAGGCCCACCCAACCAAAATGACTGACCCAACTTCTTTGCTGTGGTGGCTAAAGATTGCATTTAGGATCATTGCTAGAAAAGAGTAGTGTTGGGGACCAGTGTTGTGGTGCAGCAAGTTAAACTGCTGCTTGTGACACCAATATCCCATATCGGAGTGCTGGTTTCAGACCTAGCTACTCCTCTTTTGATCCAGCTTCTTGTTAATGCACCTGGAAGGTAGCAGAATATGGCCTAAATACAAGGGTTCCTGCCACCAGGATGGAGTTCCTGGTTCCTGGCTTCAGGGTGGCCCAGATCTGGAAGTCACAGCCATTTGGGGAGTGTACCAGATGGAACATTGATTGATTCATTCATTCTCTCTCTCTCCCCCTTCCCCTCCCTCTCTCCCTCTCTCCCACTCCTCTTTCCCTACCCTCCCTCTCTGTCATTCTGCCTCTCAAATAAATGAATACATCTTTAAAAAGAAAACAGTAGTCTTGGAATGCGGCACCAAAGAGCTACATTTTGTTGGGCAATGAGAAGGGAAACTATCAGAATCCAGGAGAATTCTTCAGGCGCATGAATGATACTGGTCAGGCGGAATCAGCATGAAGGGCTGTGATAGCTGAGGAAGAAACGCTAACATGGAAGTGGGTAACACACACCTCAGAGTTATCTCTAGAATAAGGCTTGATCTTTGAGCCTCTAATTGGACTGTGATATTTATGGAACTCAATAGCGTTCATTTATAGAACTTGGTCAGTATGCTGTGGCTCTATTATTTCAGCTTAGTTGGAAAGAATTGAATTAACAGTATTCCTGGGCTCAAGATACATGGGTAAATGCTTGGCCCTCAGTTAAAATAAGTAAAAACATACATAAATATGAACACCCATGCTGGGGTTTGAATGTGTCCTCCAAAACTCATGTTGAAATTTAATTGCCATTGTAACATTAAGAGGTGGGACCTTTAAGAGGTGATCAGGTCCTGAGGGCTCCACCCTCATGAATGGATGAATGCAGTTGTTGAGGGCGTAGATTAGTTATCACAGGAGCGTGTTGCTGTGGATTTGTTCTGAGAGGAGGAGTGTGGTGGGGGCAAGAGGTGCAGAGTCACCACACAGACCCCAGGAGTCGGGTGAGAGCAAGCCAGAGGTGAGCAGCCTGCAGACTTGTTTATTTCAGTTGGTACAGCAGCTTAAATAGCCAAGGCAGCTACTCTGGTGTATGCCCTAATCAGTCAGAGCCTGTTGCCATGTGGTTTCCGAAGCCATCCAATCACAGCCTGTTGCCAGTCAGGCTCTGTTGTCATGTGGTTTCCGAAGCCATCCAATCACAGCCTGTTGCCAGTCAGTTTCTGTTGCCAACGGCCATCCTGGCATGGTCTTCTCATTCCACCACAGGAGCGGGCTTGTGATAAAAAGGCTAAGACCCACCTGACCTTCTCTCTGTCTCACATGCTTGCTTGCCCTTTCCCATCTTATGACACAGCATGAAGGCCCTCACCTGATGCTGGTACCATGCTCTTGGTTTCCCAGTCCCCAGAACTGTGAGCCACATACATTTGTTTATAGACTATCTAGGCTGTGGTATTCTGCTAAAGCAGCAGAAAATGAAATAATACAACATATGAATTAAACACCCAAACCAAAAATTAGAGTAGTTGATGAAGTGCTCTGACAATGCCAAGTTTTGAAGAGGATATGGATTAACAAAATTTCTTGGTTTTACAAATTTGCATTATCTTGCAGAATTAAACATTCTCACATCTTTTAATCAATCATTCTATCTTGTTAAAGCCCCCTCCCTGTGGGGAGCAACTGGGAGCAACTCGGACTAGACTAAGTTACTGGAATTAAGACTTATTCTATGCATCTGCTCTCCCACAATATGGCGCTGGGAGAGGAGTAAACAACTTCTACACAGCTGCCTCCAGTTCGACCAATAACCTGCAGGAGCTGCTCCTGATTGGAGGAGAGCAGCGTACTTGGCGTGTGGGTAGCAGAGTTGGGATTGGTGGAAGAGGACTATAAAGGAGGAGAGAGACGGCATGCACCAGGAACATCTATCTGAAGGAACACCTGTGCAGCCCCCGAGAGAGCCGGCTGGCCGGCGGTATGCCGCTCCCCCGCGGAAGTGGGGAATGTGGCAGGGGGAACTGCCCTTCCACGGAGGTGGAAGGGTCGGTAGCCAACCCGGGAAGAACCAGCAGCAAACCCGGGGAGGGCCGAGCAGACAAAAGAACAACGCAGGGTCCTTTGTCGTTCCTCCGCGAAGAGGGGGAGCGACATAATGGTGCTGTGACTCGGATATGAAGCCTGGGCAGGGTTTAGTGTCGTTCCTCCGTGAAGAGGGGGAGCGACACCTCCCCCTGGTTTTCCCTCCATTCTATCTCTTTCTCCCTTCTTCCCAGGATTGCTCTAGATCCTTCTCTCAGTAGTTCCAACCCCAAACTTGTATATCTGAATCCATCAAGAAACATCTTGAAGAGCGTCTTGCAGATGCTCTTTGAGAAAAAGGAAATTATAGGACTAGCTAGTGGAGTTTTCTTCCTGCTACATCTAAAAATACAGACATACAGGAATCTTTTTTTTTCTTGAATGGGGAAAGTCTAGATCTTCAACAACACCCACTCGAAAAATCGAAGTTATGGTTAGATAAAAAGGAAAGCAATACTACATCAGTTGTTGCCAATTATGGGTTTGCTAACTTGATATCAAGGACTAGGGAGGTGTCGTCTTATTTTTTCAGTGAGGTTCATCTATGTGAAGCGATTTCAATTTTATATTTTAAAACTTATTAAAGATTTATTTATTTTGAAAGTCAGAGTTATACAAACAGTATTTTTCACTTTGTGTTTCTGTGTGGGTGCAAACTGTTGAAATCTTTACTTAATATATACTAAATCAATCTTCTGTATATAAAAGAATTGAAAATGAATCTTGATGTGAATGGAAGGGGAGAGGGAGCGGGAGATGGGAGGGTTGTGGGTGGGAGGGAAGTTATGGGGTGGGGGAAAGCCATTGTAATCCATAAGTTGTACTTTGGAAATTTATATTCAGTAAATAAAAGTTTTTTTTTTTTTTTTAAAGAAAGTTATGGGGGGGAGGGAGGGAGGGAGAGAGAGAGAGAGAGATTGAGATTTTCTACCTGCTGGATCACTCCCCAGATGGCTGCAATGGCCAGCTCTGGGCCAGGCCGAAGCCAGAAGCCAGGAACTCCATCCAGTCTCCCATGTGGGTGGCAGTGGCCCAAACACTTGGGCCATTTTCCATTGCTTTCCCAGGCCATTAGCAGGAGGTAGATGAGAAGTGGAGCAGCTGGGACATGAACTGGCGCCCATATGGGATGCGGGTGTTGTAGGCGGCTGCTTTATTTGCTATGCCACAGTGCTAGCCCCAGCAATTTCAATTTTAGAGAACACATCTCCTCCCAGGTTTTTGTTTTGTTTTTTTTTTTTTTTTGTATCACTTCCTCTGTTAGGTCTTCAAATCATGGCAGAGAAAAAAGCCTTGACAACTGAGTAACACCTTAAACAATGATTCAGTGTTTAATTCACTGTATGTGCCATACTTAAGTGGCTGACCTGGGGCAGTTTACTTAACTTTTTTAAGCCTCAGTTTACCCCTCTGTAAATGGGTATACTCATATTTGCCTTGCAGGATTTAAGTGAGGATTAAGAGGTAACTGTAGGCCGGCGCCGCGGCTCACTAGGCTAATCCTCCGCCTAGCGGCGCCGGCACACCGGGTTCTAGTCCCGGTCGGGGCACCGGATTCTGTCCCGGTTGCCCCTCTTCCAGGCCAGCCCTCTGCTGTGGCCAGGGAGTGCAGTGGAGGATGGCCCAGGTGCTTGGGCCCTGCACCCCATGGGAGACCAGGAAAAGCACCTGGCTCCTGGCTCCTGCCATCGGATCGGCGCGGTGTGCTGGCGGCAGCGCGCCGGCCGCGGCGGCCATTGGAGGGTGAACCAACGGCAAAAGGAAGACCTTTCTCTCTGTCTCTCTCTCTCACTGTCCACTCTGCCTGTCAAAAAAAAAAAAAAAAAAAAGAGGTAACTGTACCTAATGCAACCCTGGCATACAGCAGCCCAGGAGCAAATTCTTGTTAATTTACTGTATAAACAGAAGCATAAGAGACACTCTGTAATGTATCTAGCACAGCACTGTGCAATAACAACTTTAATAACATATTTTATTTAATCAGTTTATACAAAAGTTTATCATTTCACCACGTAATTGGTATAAAAGTTGTTAATCAATAATTTACATTCTTTTTCATATGGAGCCTTTGAAATCCAGGATAAATTTTGGATAATACATCTCAAGTTGGACCAGCCACACTTCAAGGGCTCAAGAGCCCAATGTAGCTAGTAGCACTGTACTGGCAGGGCAGTTCTAGCATTTCTTATGAGAGTGAATCTCTTTCAGTTTTGAAATCTGGGCTTTTCTATTCCACTCTATGGCACATGTCAAACAGTGGAAGGCATGAAGCCCCCGGTCCTGTTCCTTTTGCATCACCAGTTTACATGGTTTCATGCATCAGGTGATATAAGGGGCAGATTAGTCTAGAGCAGGAGTCCCTAAATTCTTTCCTCGAGACTTTCAAACCTCCAGAAAAGTAGGTAGAGCTGGGGATGGTGGGGTGTGGGGGAGGGAGGTTAGAAGAGTTGAGACTGAAAATAAGGCTGCTGTGGCCTGGGGAAGAAGCCCTCTTAGCCACACAACCCTCCCTGATGGAAATCATAGCAACTTGGAAACTAACCCGTGGTGAGTTCACTGTTGGTAGCCATGCCTGTTGTGGGGAGGGGACTAAAGGTGGGAGGTGTACCTTGGCCAACAGTTTGGTTGGATAAAGGCTTTACTAAACTTGCTGATGTAAGAAATGCCAAGTTTCCAGATAATAGGTGGCACTTTAGATGTCAGAGTCCACCGCAAATAATGGTACCTGCTCACTTAATTATGGGCACTAAGTAAATATTAATAGAAGCAGATAAGATCAAGTTTTAGATAAAAAACAGAAGAGCAGTGGATTCTGACAAGTATGTAGGATTAACCTTCATCTTCTGAGGTGAAAGAACTGAGAAAGGCTGTTCATGTTACCTATCCTTGGTTTATAATTTTAGAACATATTCCCACTTAGGGACTCTAGCATTTCTTCAATGTCAAGTCTAAGCATAACATCACTCTAAGCATCCTTAAGTGACATTTTGCTCTATCCTTCCACACCTTTTTCTACACAAAAGTTTAGATCTCTTCTAAACTGAGCTCAAATTTAAAATATAATTTGGTATCTTTATTTCCCTTATTCTTAATGTTTGCATTTTACATGTTCTCATGCAGAAATCCTATAATAAATCTTTTTTTTTTTTTTTGACAGGCAGAGTGGACAGTGAGAGAGAGAGACAGAGAGAAAGGTCTTCCTTTGCCGTTGGTTCACCCTCCAATGGCCGCCGCGGCCGGCGCGCTGCGGCCGGCGCACCGCGCTGATCCGATGGCAGGAGCCAGGAGCCAGGTGCTTTTCCTGGTCTCCCATGGGGTGCAGGGCCCAAGCACCTGGGCCATCCTCCACTGCACTCCCTGGCCACAGCAGAGGGCTGGCCTGGAAGAGGGGCAACTGGGACAGAATCCGGCGCCCCGACCGGGACTAGAACCCGGTGTGCCGGCGCCGCTAGGCGGAGGATTAGCCTAGTGAGCCGCGGCGCCAGCCTATAATAAATCTTTAATGACAGTATAATGGTCCATGGAGTGTGTATGCCATGATTTGTTTATTCTTTATTGTTGTTTTTCTTTTCTGGATATTATAGGATAAATGAAATGAAGTCTGGGTTTGAATGTTCATGTGAAGAGCTAGTAAGACACCCAACAAGTCATTACTGGAGGCTTGTCCCTGTGTGTAGGTACAGGGTAGCTGGAGAAGGCTTGATGTGAAAGGCTACCTTTGACTCTAAGTAACGCATCCATTTAAGCTGCCCCAAACCACAAGGGAGATGTATTGTCCTCTGTAATTGGAAGTTCAGAGAAGGTTTTAGGGTTTGATTTAGTAGCCTGACAAAATCATTGGGGACCAATTTTCTTCCCCTTTCTGCTCTGCTTTCTGCAAAATCAGGTTTGCCCTCTTCACAAGATGAGTGTTGACAGGTACTAGTTGCTTTACTGTGTATACTCAGAAATGGGGAAAAAGGTAGAAAGAGGGAAGGAGAAGACAGAGTTTGAGAGAGATGCTTCCAAAAGCTTCCTGAGAATAGCAAAAAAGTTTGATCACAGAATCCCCCAGGGAATGTCTCCTCCTTTCCCATTGGCCCAATTGGGTCATGTGTCTATCCCTGAACTGAGAGCCATGGCCAGCAAGCAGAATTAAGCTCATTAGTTTTTAGATGGACTGTATATATCATGACTGTTATTTTTCTCTCCAAAGCACAAATTCACTGCATGGGGAAGTGAACCAAAGTGGGAGCAGTTACCAATAGAAGACAAAATTAATTTTACAGCGATTATTAAATGTCTCCTCTGTCTTCCAATGTCTGTTTTCAGCCTCAGAAACAAAAGCACTCAGCTATACACAAACTTTTGCAACTCTAAGTGCAGTAAAACAAAACCCCACAGATTTAGTTGCTTAATATTTATCCTGTAAGGCCGGCACCGCAGCTCACTAGGCTAATCCTCTGCCTTGTGGCGCCGGCACACCGGGTTCTAGTCCCGGTCGGGGCGCCGGATTCTATTCCGGTTGCCCCCCTTCCAGGCCAGCTCTCTGCTGTGGCCAGGGAGTGCAGTGGAGGATGGCCCAAGTGCTTGGGCCCTGCACCCCATGGGAGACCAGGAGAAGCACCTGGCTCCTGGCTTCGGATCAGCGTGGTGCGCCGGCCGCGGCAGCCATTGGAGGGTGAACCAACGGCAAAGGAAGACCTTTCTCTCTGTCTCTCTCTCTCACTGTCCACTCTGCCTGTCAAAAAAAAATTTTATCCTGTCACACCATCCTTGTCCTTACAATCTTTTCTGATCTCCTTTGGAGAAAGAGATAGAGGTTAAAGGCCAAAAACTCTTCATTAGAAACAAAAGGAGGACCAGGATAAACAGACTTCAAGAGGGTTGGGACCATCCAAATAGTCTGTGCAAAACAACTAGAATCAGACACTTGTAAGAAAAGAACTACTGTTTAAAATCATACACAAATTTGATTAAGGATGTAAATTTTGCCAAAAATTCATTAAGTAACACTTGCTTTACTAGCTCATTCATTTGATTGTAACAAATGCCAGGGAGAGAAATCAGGAATATCCATCTATAAAAATAACCAGAACACAGAAAGGCTAGGTGACTTGTATAAGGGCACACAGATAATTAATGAAAGAACCAAGTTTAGGACTGGATTGTTTGAGCCATGGACCAGTACAGTTGCCATTATACTAGGCTCTTTCATGTTGTTCTGCAGTTCTAGAACTTAGCTACGTTTTGGAGAAACAAAAGTAGGGACTTGAAAGTTTAAATAATCAAAATCAACAGAATAAGTAGATTTAAGGTAGCATTTTGTGGGATGAAAAGGAGTGAAAAACTGATTTTCAGATTCAGAAAGATCAGCACCATTTGTTGCTTAGGTTGGGAAAATATCCCTCTCCACCACTAGCCAACTTCTTCCTGATGACTGACTACTCCTGCCGCCAGTTATACGCCACTGCCAGGTAGCACCTGAGAAAGTCACTGGGGGAAGCACAGGCCACTGGGCTTTTTTGTCTGCTTAGTTCTGGTAGCAAACCTCCTGGTTAAAGAGGCTGTTAGCCATCCTTGTCAGGTTTTAGTTTGAATGGAAAAGACATAGTAGTCAACACACCATCACCAAAATCACCAAGAGGTACTTGATTCAGAAGTATAAGACCACTGGATGTCTTAACAGGACATGTGTTACTTTAAATTCAGAAATCAGGGGCCAGTGTTGTCGTGCAGCAGGTTAAACTGTTGCCTGTGATGCTGGCATCCCATATGGGCACTGTTTTGAGTCCCAGCTGCTCCACTTCCCATCCAGCTCTCTGCTAATGTACCTGGGAAAGCAGTAGAAGATGGCCCAAGTGCTTGGGCCCCTGCACCCACATAGGAGGCCTGGATGCAGTTCCAGGCTCTGGCTTTGAGGGTGATGAAAGGCGGTGTCAGTAACCTTGCATTTGATCCTTTGCAGTGGAAGTGGTGGAGAGCAGGGCATGAATCAGAGAATCGATTACCTTAAAATCAATTCTGTCCAACAGAGTTGGAGGCAGGGAAGAAGAGCACCAGAGTGCTACTTGATCTTGTCCTGTGATGGTCGTGGGAGGCATGAAAAACAATCAGTGTCCTAACAGTTTTGTTCAAAGGTGTTTGCCCAGGTGGGAATGAAGCTGGAGGGTGAGGTTATGAGAGAACCACTGGCTTAACCATTCTGACCACAAGGTGTTCTCTGGAGTGGGCAGGGGGCGGCGCACTGGGGGCCACGACAGTGACATTACAATTATTCTGTCAAACGGTGGTGGACAGGCATGAAACAGAGTCAGTGGGCCTACATTTAATTCTGTCCAAAGGCGGTGGTAGTAGTGGAGGGCATGAAGTGATCAAACTAACACGCAAATCAAAATGTCAAGATACAAACACACAGCCTGAAGGGGCGACAGTCAGCCGATCCAGGGAAGGCCTCCCAGAAGAGAAGATTTTGGTTGAGAAGGGCCCTGAGCCGAGCATAGGATCCGATTCCGGGCGTAGGCTCCCAGCCTCCTCCCAGCCCCCCCTAGCACCTCGGCTACCTCTGGGCAGTTGAGAACCTCGTCAGGGGCGGAGCTAGAAGCGGCTGTATTGGCCGGGCCTGAGCTGAGTCCCACCAGCAGCAGAGAGAGACGCCGGAGCGGCGCCGCACCCGGGCAAAAAAAAAAAAAAAAAAAAAAAAAAAGCCTGTGCGGCGGCGGCAGCCAATCAGCGGCGAGCGCGTGCAGAGGCTCTCCCCTTGCGCTCCTCGCACTCCTCGCGCGCCGTGTACGTGCAGCAGTCGGCCCCGCCCCCCGGGCGGAGCCTAGGGAAGCCGCGGGCGGCCGGCCGCGACCCGGGAGTTGTCGCGGCTGTGCCCGCGGTGCAGAGATAGAGACGGAGGCCGGGGTGCGTGTCTGCTGAACGTGCCGGATCCGCGCGGCTAGGCTGCGCTAGCCCTCGCGGACGCCTGGGCATCTAGGCAGGTCAGTGCTCTGCTCCAGCGAAGATGCGGCTGTTTCAGTGGCTGCTGAAGCAGCCGGTGCCCAAGCAGATCGAGCGCTACTCGCGGTTCTCGCCATCACCGCTCTCCATCAAACAGTTCCTGGACTTCGGTAAGTGCGAGGCCGCGGGGCCGCTGCCATCCGGGACCTCCGCCCCGCTTCCGCAACCTCCGGGTAAAGTCCGTGGGAACCGCGGGCGGGGCTAGGGAATGCCCAGGGGCTCTCCTCCGGGCTCAGATTTCGGGGCGCGGAAGGGCAGGGCCTGGCCCTCTTACACCCAACCTCCGGGCTGAGCCGGAGACACAAACCGCGTCCGAGAATCCTCATCCCTGGCGGGACTCCCCAAACCTGCCATCATTAGCTTCAGATCAACCTGACATAAACCTCACCGCCCTGAAAACTTAAGAACCCAGTGTGGGTGGCTTTTTAATGTTTTTATTTTTAGAGTTTTAGAGGGGTTGGGTAAGCGCTGTTTAGAAACACCTTGAGGTTGAGAAGATTATGCAATGGCATTTTGTCCCCTTGTTGCTCTGAGGCTGCAGCGGTAAAACTCGAACTGTGGTCTTTAGCATGTTGTGCTAGAGCAGGTCCAGAGCTGCACTGCAAAAGCTTGAAATGTTAGGAAATGCCGACCTGTAGTCTCCTAGCAGCAGAATGGATTGTGTTACAACTCGGGCCTCGGCGCCAGCACCTTTCCCTGCTCCTCTCCTTTGGCGTCCCATCTACCTTCTCCTGGTCGGGTGGGCTAGTGGGCAGGCAGTGGGCAGCTTCCACAGATTGGAGAGGGAGCACAGAAGGCCCAGGCCCTCAACCTGCCAGAGGCCCGAGATCGGAATAGGTTTCCACCACCTCCTGTGTACTGGATCGTGTTTCTCTAGAGTGGGGCCGTTTCACCAGACACTGAATGTGGGGGAGCTGGTTGCGAAACACCTAAAAGTCACACAAAAGTGTGCATCCAAGCATCGGAAAGAGACTAAGTAACCCTGAAGGAAAATAAAATCAGGCAGCAAAGGCATTCTAAACTCTCAAGAGAAAATAATGGGGTATCTCTTCATTTATGTGAATGTCAAAGGGATGGTATCAGCTGGGGAAAAAATAAAACCAAAAAAAGAACCAAACAAAACCCAAAGTGCACAGTACATGGAACATTCCAGAAGACCTGAAATTACAAAATGTGATGTTCATACTTAACAGAATAGTTGGGATAGGAATAAAGTTGACAGCAAATTAAAAAGAAACCACCTTGCCAGAGAATGATGATGAAAGCTAGAGTTCTGTGAGATGTTGATTTTTGCATCTTAAACTTCGTTCCCCAAAGCTTTTCAGTAGTTTGACTCTCCATCCTTAGGCACTTGTGGAATTTTAGAGGGTTGAGGCAGTTCCTCATTTCAGAGTTCAGATAGAAAATGCTGCCATTATTATAATCATGCTTTCCATTTACTTTATGTTTTAGAGAACTCTGGAGGTCTCAACCTTTCATTAGGGTAAACTGAGACAATAAAAGAAAGAAAAGTAATCCAGAAACTCCCAGTGTCTCCAACCCTTGAAGTTTAAGTGATAGCTCTATAGCATGGCTCAAATTTCAATTCATTTATTTCTATAGCAGCTAGTGTCTACCCATGTTAATAAATGTCTTGGCAAGGATGTTATTTGAGTAGGAAAACCACAGTAGGGGATAATGTTATCTTGGAAAACCTATAAGGCCAGTATCTGGAAGTGAATGTTCTAATTCTGACCCTGCCTGGTGGCCTTTGGCTAAGTGACCCATCCTCACTGGGGGGTCAATTTCCTTGTTAATAAAATGTGTAGATTGTATCAGGTAATCTGTAAAGCATAGCCCCCAAACCATATGACTGCAGTTTCAAAGGAAAAGGGATAAGCTCTTAACAGGAAAATTACAGAATCTTTTGATAGATATTCACCATAAAGTCTTCTGACCTATTTTGGGATAGGTGGAAGAATTCATTAAAATTGGATCATGAGAGAAGCATAATAATTTGTCTTTGCCTTTAAGGAAGCACACAGAAGAACTATATATAATTGTAGTGGAATGTGCTGGAAACTACAAGGCTGGTTTTTAGTGCCCGGAGATGAATCAGGTGCTAGTGAGCCTATCTTTAAGAATATGACAACTTAAGGGGATTGTCATACAAAGGCCATTCCTACTACTTCTCTTGGTTCTGTCTCTTGATAACAATTCTTTTGGCAAGTGATGAGGAAATTGGAGATTTCAGAATGGATGGAGGGATTTTTTTCAAGATGCGGGGTGGGGGGGAGCGGCATAGAAACTTTATGCCCCCATGTGATTGCAGAAAACCGAGGAGGAGGGAGGGTTGCTCAAATGCTTAGAGTACTAAGTAGGAGTAGCAGGTGAGTGAGGGGAGCCAGCCTGGCGGGGCTGTGGCAGACTCCTGATTGGCTCTGGAGGGAGTAACTGATGGCTACCAATTCAGTGTATATTTTAAAAGACCTTTGGCACAAACAAAATAGCTGATGGACCATGTTGTCCTGCAGGCTGCCAGTTTGTGAACTTTGTGTCTTTCTCCCTGGGCACTGTACAAATGACGCATACGTTTTGATGAGGGTAACTGGATAGTGACAAGAGAAAGAATGTACACAGTATTTTGGTTGCAGTATTTGTTTTAACCATGTACACAGAAGTTACAGTTCCTGTGGCCACTGAAATAGCTTTCTTAGGCTACTGTATACTACATCAGTGAGTCGTGAGATTGTTTCTTTTGTTAGGAGTGAAGGCTGGGGCAGTCATTTGCCCTAGCAGTTAAGATGCTGCTTAAGACACCTGCATCGCATGTGAGCGTGCCTGGCTACGATTCCCAGCTTCCTGCTAACTCAGACCCCTGGGAGGCAGCAGGTGATGGCTCACTCAGTAGCTGGGTTCTCATCTGCAAGACCTGGATTGAGTTCCTGGCTCCAGGCCTAGGTCCAGCCCCGGCTTTTTGAGACATTTGAGAAATGAATCAGGAGATGGAAGCTCTGTGTCTGTCTCTCTGCCTCTTAAATAAATAAACAATAATCATAATTAAAAAATAAAGACTAACATTGGTATTTTAAAGCAGGGCTTCACAGTCTCAGCGCTCTTCATGTTTTAGGCCCTATCATTGTTGTGAGAGACTGTCATGTGCACTGTGGGAGATTTAGCCACATCCCTGGCCTCAACCCCCCTAGGATGTCATTAGCATGCCCCCATCCCAAGTTGGGACAGCCAGCATATCTAGCGTTGCCAGATATTCCCTGGGGTTCTCATTGTTGAGATCCCTTGTTTTAAAGCATTCAGATCTGTGGTTTTCAGGCTTGGCCTCCTACCTCAAATTTTCTGATGTAAATGGTTTGGGGATGGGTTCAAGGCATTGATACTTTTAGAATATCCCAGGTCTGTCTAAAGCATCAGCAAGGGGGCAGGCATTTGGCACAATGGCTAAGCAGCTGCTTGGGACACCCACATCCTGTGTTGGAGAGCTTGAGTTTGAGTCCTGGCTCTGCTTCTGATCCAGCTTCCTGCTAATGTATACGCTAGAAAGGCAGCAGATGATGGCCCAAATACTTGGATCCTTGCTACTCATGTGGGAGACCTGGATTGAGTTCCTGCCTTTGGCTTGGCCCAGCCCTGGCTGTTGCAGGCATTTGGGGAATGAACCAATACATACAAGTTTGTTCTCTGCCTCTCTACCTTTCAAATAAAATGAGAATAAATAAAGCATTTTAAAAAAATCCCAAAACATCACCAAGGTTAAAAACCATTAAGTTGATGATCTTCCTTCTAATCTACTATCCCCCTTTGATGTGTGTGCAGTGTTTCTCTGTGCCCTTTAAAACAATAAACTCTTGAATTTGATCTTTTCTTGAAATATGGCCTGCCACACAGTTAATGAGTGCAGCAAGAATCACAAGTGTCCTGAATGGATTGTTAGTTTATTTTGACACTAGTCCATCCCAAAGAGTGAGAATTTTTAATTAATTAATTTATTTATTTATTTGACAGGTAGAGTTATAGACAGAGAGAGAGACAGAGAGAAAGGTCTTCCTTCCATTGGTTCACTCCCCAAATGGCCGCCATGGCTGGTGCTACGCCAATCTGAAGCCAGGAGCTTCCTCCTGGTTTCCCATACAGGTGCAGGGTCCCAAGCACTTGGGCCATCTTCCACTGCCCTCCTGGGCCACAGCAGAGAGCTGGACTGAAAGAGGAGCAACTGGGACTCGAACCCAGTGCCCATATGGGATGCCGGCACCACAGGGGGGAGGATTAACCAAGTGAGCCACAGCGCCGGCCCCAAGAATTTTTTTTTTTAATGAGGTTTTCTTTTTGGCCTGGGATTGTAGTCACAGTTGTAAATTCAAAAGATCGAAGCAGAAAGGCCTACTTCCTGCTTCTGTCCAGTGGCCTCCCCTTTTTTGCATAACGGGCAGCCTATATCTTTGTACCTTGTTTTTAAAAACATAGTACATTAAAGAGCTTTTCGTATCTGTTCTACACAACTTCCCTTTTCTTTTTTATGGCTTCTGAGAACTTGGTTATATGGTCATATTGTAGGTGGCAAACTCCCTATTAGTGGCTTGTAGATTGTTTGCAATATTAGCTGTGACAGCAGCACTACAGAGAATTACTGTGTACATTGTAATTTCATGCATGTCTGAGTGCATGTGCGTGTGCGTGTGTGTGTGTATAGAACAGATTTCTAAACATGAAATTGCTGCATCAGTGGGTATGTACATTTGTAATTCTAATAGACACTGTCAGATTGCTTTCTGTCGAGGTTGTCTGTTCACACTGTTTACATTGTGCTAGAAGTTTCTGAGAGTGCTTATTTTCCTACACTTTCAACACGTTGTTGTCAAACTTTTGATAGGTGAAACAAATATCTAGGTAGAATTTTTTCCCCCTTGGGAAAAAAATTTCTTCATTTTGGCTTTTTATTATAGAAAATTTTAAACATATGCAGAATGTAGACTAGTATGATGAACCCCTGGATTCATTTTATTGATATTCATGTACTATTTGCCTCTGGCTATTATGTATATATACAGTGTGTTAGGTTTTTTTTTTTTAACCAGTCATGCTTTGTTCACAAAGATAATTTTTTTTCTTTAATCTGTTCTTTAAAGCTTTAGTAGAACCCCTAAAAAAAGAACCCCTATATGAAAATTATTAGGTCTTTTAAATGTGTTGGGAAATTATTGCTCTGTGACAACTTTTTCTGTCCTATGATATTTTCTGTATAGGTTTTTGGTCTCTTCTAGAATAAATGTGTTTTGTTATATTTTTCTAGAAAATTATCCTAGTCATGGAAGCTTTTAGTAAGTCAATTTGGATAGCTGAGAGAGTAGTCAATATATTAGCAATCTCATTTTTCTCTAGCTGCTTCCTTTTTGTGTGTGTGTTTGTTTAGGTAATTTTTTTGGTTGGATTTATTAGTTTTATGACTTTTGTTTTCTAGTTCATTGATATCTACCTTGACTTTATTCATTTCTTCTGATCTACTCAGGTTTATTCTTTTTTTAAAAAATTGCATCTGAGTTTCTTTGCTGCTGGGTTATTTATGTTAGTATTTCAGGTTACGGTTAGTCCTCTGAGCACTGCTTTTGCACCTAATGTTTTGAATCCTTTTCCTTCCTCCAGCTCTTCTGCATCCTAGATTTTTATTCTTCTACAACCTAAGAATAGTTTGAGGGAGCTTTAAAATCTCTTGTGTAGGTGCAGTCTCTATTTTTATTTTTGTTTAGTTTTGCTACATAGTGATCGTAGAATGTTTTCTGAATTATTCTGACTTCCTTATGTTTACTTTTAAGCCCAGTATATTGTCATTTTCTGCATATGTTCTTTGGGCAGTAAAAAAAAGGTTATGCTCTCTTCTCAGATTACAGTTTGATATATCAGATGAACTATATTAATTATGTTACTTAGGTCTTTTTTTTTTTTTGACAGGCAGAGTGAACAGTGAGAGAAAGAGACAGAGAGAAAGGTCTTCCTTTTCCATTGGTTCACCCTCCAATGGCCACCACAGCTGGTGCGCTGCGGCCGGCGCACCACGCTGATCCGAAGCCAGGAGCCAGGTGCTTCTCCTGGTCTCCCATGGGGTGCAGGGCCCAAGCACTTGGGCCATCCTCCACTGCACTCCCTGGCCACAGCAGAGAGCTGGCCTGGAAGAGGGGCAACCAGGACAGAATCCGGCGCCCGGACCGGGACTAGAACCTGGTGTGCTGGCGCCGCAAGGCGGAGGATTAGCCTATTGAGCCGCGGCGCCAGCCCGTGACATGTACTCTTTTAGCATTACACAGTGTTGCCTTTTACCAGTTGAATGCTCTTTGGCCTGGATTCAACCCTATTTGACATTGAAATCTAGTTCCCTATTTTCTTGTTTACCTTTCCTGGTACAGCATTGCTGTCCTTTTATTTTCAATCTTTTTGATTACTTGTTTTAAATATGTCTCTCAATGTAGTATAGAGGTGAATTGCTTTGTGACTTGACCTTTTGTGACTTGTTTATATGACACATCTGTCATCTGTAATAAAAGTCATCTAGTTTTCTTTTGCTTTCTGTTTTTAAGCTCTATTTTTCTACCATGTTGTGTATTTTCTTTGCTTTGTTTTTACCATATTTTTTAACAAATAATTGAGTTTGAATTTTCGCTTCCAGTGATTATAATTATCATTTTATTTCTTTAGAGCATCTTTGTCCTGTGTGGTTGCCACCTCCCAGCCATATAAGCCTCTTGAGCACTTGAAATGTTGCTAGGGACAGGCATTTGGCATAGTGGTTAGGATGCTGGTTTAGATACCTGTGTCCCATGTCTGAGTTCCTGGGTTTACATCCTGGCTCTGGCTCCTGATTCCAGATTCCTGCTAATGGAGACCTGGGAGGCAGGCAGTGGTGATGCCTCAGGTGTTTGGGTCCTTGCCATCCATGTTATTGTAGGCATTTAGGGAGTGTACCAATGGATGAGCTCGATCTTCCACCTCCTTCTCTTCTTCGCTCTATGTGTCTCTTAAATAAAAAAAGTAAAACTCAGTAAATACCTTAAAAATTAAATATGGCTATTGTGGATGAGAAACTGAATTGATTTAATTTAAAACTGATACTTGCTTTGGTTAACCTTTAAGTATGTTTTATGTTTAAAAGAGGTTAGACATTTGAGTTCACCTATGAACTGTAAATTTTATGAAGTCTAATTGTAAGTCAATTATTTATGATAAAAATTGAACTTCTGAAATGAGATATGCTTAAGTATAAAATGCACACTGGATTTCAAAAAATATAGAACTAGGGGCTGGTGCTGTGGTGCAGCGAGTTAATGCCCTGGCCTGAAGTGCCGGCATCCCATATGGGCGCCAGTTCTAGTCCTGGCTGCTCCACTTCCGATACAGCTCTCTGCTATGGCCTGGGATAGCAGTAGAATATGGCCCAAGTCCTTGGGCCCCTGCACCCATGTGGGAGACCCAGAGGAGGCTCCTGGCTTCATATCGGTGCAGCTCTGGCTATTGCAGTCATCTGGGGAATGAACCAGTGGATGGAGGACCTCTTTCTCTGTCTCAACATCTCTCTGTAACTCTTTCAAATAAATAAAATAAATCTTTAAAAAAACATATAAAGCTAGTAAAATGTCTCAACACATTTTTATTCATTACTTGTTTTTTTAAAGAGATTTATTTATTTATTTGAAAGTCAGAGTTACACAGAGAGAGCAGGAGAGGCAGAGAGAGAGAGATAGGTATTCCATCCGTTGGTTCACTCCCCAATTGGCCACAATGGCTAGAGCTGTGCCAGACCGAAGCCAGGAGCCAGGAGCTTCTTCCAGATCTCCCACAAGGGTGCAGGGGCCCAAGGACTTGGGCCATCTTCTACTGCTTTCCCAGGCCATAGCAGAGAGCTGGATCGGAAGTGGAGAAGCCAGAACTTGAACTGGCACCCATATGGGATGCTGGCACTGCAGGCAGTGGCTTTACCTGCTATACCACAGCACTGGTCCCTCATTACTTGTTAAAAAATAATCATATGGATATGTTGGGTTAAGTAAAATGAAAAAATGTTCATGTTTCTTTTTATGTTCATGTGGCTACTAGGAAATTTAAGATTATATATGTGGCTCACGTTTATTGGACAGTATGACTTCAGGTAGTATATATTAATTCCTTATTAAGAGCAATGGAAACATATTTTAAAGCTTAAAAATCAACATTTATTGATTTAATTTCTTAATATAACTTTGATGTGTCTTGTTCCATTGTTTTTTTCTGTGAACCTTGCTGGATGTTTTGGACAAATTTATTGTCCTTGAATGGCAGTTAATGTTACAGTGGCTTCTTGTTATATCTGTGCAAATTTGAGTTCAGTCTTTCTCTTTACTGGTGGCTATGAATTAAAAATTCTCTTGGTGACATAAGAAAAGGAGAACTTAGTCTGTAATGACATAAAGATAGAACTGAGTGTTTAATAAATTGGTAGGAAATGATGCACATTTTCATTTGTACTAGCTTTTTTGTTTTAAGAATTATTTTATTTATTTGAAAGAGTTACAGAGAGAAGTAGAGCCAGAGAGAGAGAGAGAGAGAGAGAGAGATAGGTCTTGCATTCCACTGGTTTGCTCCCCAAATGATGGCAATGGCCAGAGCTGAGCTGATCTGAAGCCAGGAGCCAGGAGCTTCCTCTGGGTCTCCCACGCAGGTGCAGGGGCCCAAGCACTTGGGCCATCCTCCACTGCTTTCTCAGGCCATAGCAGAGAGTGGGATCTGAAGAGGAGCAGCCGGGACTTGAACTGGTGTCTAAATGGGATGCTGACACTGCAGGCAGGGGCTTTAACCTGCTTTGCCACAGCGCCGGCCCCTGTACTTGCTTTTCATCTTTCAGTGTCACACTGTCCACTTGTGGTTTCTTCATTTAACTACTTTCTTTTTTTTTTTTTTTATTTTTTTTTTAATTTTTTTTATTTTTGACAGGCAGAGTGGACAGTGAGAGAGACAGACAGAGAGAGAAAGGTCTTCCTTTGCCGTTGGTTCACCCTCCAATGGCCGCCGCTGCAGCCGGCGCACCGCGCTGATCCGATGGCAGGAGCCAGGATCCAGGTGCTTTTCCTGGTCTCCCATGGGGTGCAGGGCCCAAGCACCTGGGCCATCCTCCACTACACTCCCTGGCCATAGCAGAGAGCTGGCCTGGAAGAGGGGCAACCGGGACAGAATCCGGCGCCCCAACCGGGACTAGAACCCGGTGTGCCGGCGCCGCAAGGTGGAGGATTAGCCTATTGAGCCACGGCGCCGGCTCTCATTTAACTACTTTCATCCTACTCCCCTATTACTTGTTTTCTTGCCCTATTACTTGTGCATGGTCGCACTTGTATTAAACATGTTCGCTCCTGCCTCCTTTCCCTTCGTTTATCCCACAGTGCCTCTGCACAGGGTAAGCACTTACCTCCTGGGATTGCGGCCTTGCGCTTCCTCAGCTCAGCTTGCTCTGCTCAGAGTGGGGGCTCCATAAATGCTGATTGCTGATGGAGTGCCTGACTCCACATAGGGTGTATTAAACATGGTGGAACTTTAATTTAGTTAGTTATTATATATGTTTAAATACAGTATCTTCTGCATAAAGCCGCCCAGAAGCAGTTTGTCTGGCAATGCTGCCTTTTTGGCGCAGAACTGCTCGTATTTTGATTTCTACCATAATCTTTCTGTGAATCTCACAGTCTTCAGCTACTAGAAGGCAGCAACCAGTTTCCCTGTTCTTACTGTTGTTGAGGTCCAAGGGCTCGGTTGCCTTCTTTAGAAAGTATTTGAAGATTCAAATACCCACCAAGAAGTTGACTTTGGTTCCAAATGACTACTCTTTGCAAAGTCTCAGCTTTTTAAAGTCATTTTGTTCCTGAAGCCTGATTACCTCTGGGGAGAGCATTGTTTCTGGTCCTGGAGAAGATGAAATTGTTTCCTTAAAAACACATTAGGAGACTGGCGCTGTGGCTCACTTGGCTAATCCTCCGCCTGCGGCCCAGCGCCCCGAGTTCTAGTCCCGGTTGAGGCGCTGGATTCTAGTCCCGGCTGCTCCTCTTCCAGTCCAGCTCTCTGCTGTGGCCTGGGAGGGCAGTGGAGGAAGATGGCCCAAGTGCTTGGGCCCTGCACCCGCATGGGAGACCAGGAGGAAGCACCTGGCTCCTGGCTTCGGATTGGCGCAGCACCGGCTGTAGCGGCCATTTGGGGGCTGAGCCAACGGAAAAGGAAGACCTTTCTCTCTGTAGCTCTCTCTCTGTCTAACTCTGCCTGTCAAACACACACACACACACACACACACACACACATTAGGAAAGGGGGAAAAGATCTCACTCTGCTTCCAAGTGTGTTTATTTTGTATCTCTACTATGTATGTCATATATATTTTTTGTAAGCCAAAATGTTTTTCTGCTGTGCAGTGTTGCCAAGAATTAGACAAACCTGTTTGGAGACAGAAACCAACTATTCAGAATCAAAGGGGAAGAGAATAGTTTAGGGTAAAGATATCTCAAATGACTTATCGGATCTTGGTTGGTTTTTATGTTTAAGGAAAGAATTGGGCTTTGGGACCTTTAAGATCTGATAGGGCTGGATTTTCATATAACCTGATTTCTTGGGCTCCAGGACATCTTTAAGGCATACCAATTGTACGTCTGGCTCCAGTGCCTTCATGGTACTTGAGTATGTTTTGTGTGCTGGTGAATGGGAAACATAGCCACACTTATTATTACCTATTGATGGCTGGGTGGGAGGAATCCCAGCAAGCTTTTGGGAAATTGACCAGACTATTGGCAAGATTTGGGAAACTTTAGTTTTGTCATTGGATGTCATCACAAAGCATCACTTCTTTCCCTGTTCCTTTATGATGTATGGACATTCAATTACTTTTCTTGTGTGATACTTCAGTTTCAGAGTCGGGCAAATTCTTGTGTTTTTAGAATACTCTGCTCTAAGATAATATATCAAAGTATAGTCTTACCACCAGGCTTTTTTTAAATAGATAGACTTCATTTTGTTTAAAGATTTATTTATTTGAAAAGCAGAGTTAGAGAGGCAGAGAGAGAGAGAGAGAGAGAGAGAGAGAATCTTCCTCCACTGGTTCACTTCCCAAATGGCCACAACAGCTGGGACTGGGCCAGGGTGAGGCCAGGAGCCAGGACCTTATTCTTTGTCTCCCACATGGGTAACACGGACCCAAGGACTTGGGCCAACCTCCGCACATGAGCAGGGAGCTGGATCAGCAGTGGAGCAACTTGGACTTGAACCAGTACCCATATGGGATGCTGGCATTGCAGACAGTGACTTAACCTGCTGTGCTACAATGCCAACCTCAGTAGACTTTATTTTTAAGAGTAATTTTAGATTCACAGCAAAATTGAATAGAAGGTATAGTGAATTCCTACATCTTCCTCCCTCAACACAGCGTCTGCCACCATCAACATCCTGTGACGGTCTGGGACATTTGTTAAAATTGATGAATCAGCAGCGACCCATTATTCTCATTCTGTGAGTTTTGATAATACCTGTCTTTGTAAATAAAGTTTTACTGGAACACAGCTATGCCCATTCATTACATATTGTCTGTGGCTTTTGTCTCTCCACAGCGAGAGAGTTGAGTAGTTGCCAGAGATAGTATGGCCCACATAGCCAGAAATGTTTACCATCCGGTTCTTTTCAGAAAGTTTGCTGATCCCTTGTCTAAGATAATTCAGTTCCCAGTTTAAAGAACTGAGCAGTGATTGCTCCTGATTTGCATTTCAGTGGTGAAGCTCTTTTTGTCCTGTGTGCTAGTAACACTGAAACTCCCCTATCTGGATTGTGTGTCACTTCCGTGGGAGCCAAGACTTTTCCGGGTAATCCAGTGGTTCACCCCTAGGGTATCTAGCTTTGAATGGAATTACCATGTCAAAGGGTTTGAGGGGACTTACAGCTTTAATTTACAGGCTATCAGCAAAGTGTATCAGTTTCTTCACAGCCCTGCCAAGTGAGGTTTTATTATTTTAATTGTTTAGCAGGTATGGTAGGCACTAAAAGTTTTTTCCCTGCTTGAGACTGCATTTTGTTGTGTGTAAAATGCCTTTGATATTTTAGTAAATGGACTCTGGAGTCTTAAGCATTGTCATGAATTGTTTGTGTATGCTAATAAATTAGTCAGTGTTCACATTGATTAGCACATTACTGAAAATGTGCCAAGGGGACTGTGGGTGGATTACCCGCTGTTCCTAGATTTTCTACCTAGAAAACAGTGTCATGTAAACTGGCATTGAAACTAGCATTGAGATGCCTCCAGTTAGTCCATTTTGCTTTTATAGCAGGGGGACCAGTTTACCTCATTACTTCCCTTTGTGGCAGAGCTGAGTCTGATTGTGACCCATAGTAGGTGTCCTTCATATCCCTCAAGGAGAACCTTGCTCCTGGTCATTGTCTCATTTTAACTCTGAGATTATACCTTCTGTTATAATGAATGGCACAAAAATTATAGTAAATTATTATGTTTACACAGGTCACTATTTATAGTTCCTCTAATTGAATACTTTGGATTCTAACTCAGTGGTATGTTATTTCCCTAAGGGTCACTCAAAGAGTTATGATTTTCTTTTCATTCTTAGACTTGATCTGTGGTTTTACTCAACTGTTGTACCAGTTGTAACTTTCTCTCTTAGTAGGGCACGGGGGTCAGTGTATAATAGTCTTACTGTTGAGAATAGATTATCATCTCTGTAACATTTTCCCATACCACGAAGTTAAATATTTTCCCACGTGTTGTTGGCCAGAAAACAGTAAGGCGCTTTGAAATTTGTAACATATGTATCTTTTTCCAACAATTGTTACATTTTCATACTGAGCAAATCATACTCAGTCTCCCTTCTCTGTACTTTATCCTGGATTACTTCTAATAGAATAGGATGCGTCCCTAATCTTGGCAGCACATGTTCCTGAATACCTGATGTGGACTTCATTAAGTTTGGTTGGTTTCTCCTTGTGATTCTGTGATTAAATGGGAAAGTGGTGGTTGCTATATTACTATTGCCTTACTGGTCACATAATGTGCTAAGTCAGCACTTTACTTGTAATAAGCTCTTCTGGGAGGAAGCTGCTTGCCTCACAGTGGGTCTCCCATTATCTAGAAATTGTCCTTCATGAACAGGGTACAGCTTCCTTGATTATTGCACACCCCACATTCTGTACACATGGTAGATGTCATCTGTGGCCTTTGTAGTCATCTTCCTGCTTCTTTGACTTAATGTTGGCTTAAGTGAAGTTGTTTGAGAAGGAAATAAAACAGACTCTGTATGTAACTGCAAAAGGTTCCATCAACCCAGATGTCTGTCAGCTGATGAATGGATAAAGAAATTATGGTATATATACACCGTGGAATACTACACAGCAGTAAAAAAAAGAAACCCTTTCTTTTGCAACAAAATGGATGCAGTTGGAAACCATTATACTTAGAGATATAAGCCCGTCCCCAAAAGACATACTGTATGTTTTCCCTGATCTGTGGTAACAGAGTACCTAAAATGTAATGTATAGGAGTGAAATGGATATTTTGAGATTCGATGATTGTTTACAGCCCTTGTCTCTGTTGAGGAACAGTGGTTTTTTTCTTCATACTATTTGTTGAACTCTTTCCTTAGTGTATGGTTAATCTGATGACTGTAAAATAAACTGAAAATAGGTCATTGTAAAAACTTAGAGTGGGAATAGGAGAGCGAGGAAGAAGGGTGGGAGCATGGGTGGGAGGGAGGGTAGGGTGCAAAGTATCATTGTGTTCCTAAATCTGTATATATGAAATACATGAACTTTGTATACCTTAAATAACAGTTTTGTTTTTTTTTTAAGAAAAGGATTCCTTAGATTCAACTAGCACTTATTGAGTACCTACCAACATTTGGCTGTAACACGTAGTATCCTTCACTTCTCACAACAACCATACCAATTTTAGAATTAGGAAACTCAAGCTTCAAGTAGATAGGTAAATTACACACACGGGGCTAGTGCGGTGGCGCAGTGGGTTAAAGCCCTGGCCTGAAGCACCGGCATCCCATATGGGCACCGGTTCTAGTCCCGGCAGCTCCTCTTCTGATCCAGCTCTCTGCTATGGCCTGGGAAAGCAGTGGAAGATGGCCCAAGTCCTTGGGCCCCTGCACCCATGTGGGAGACCTAGAAGCTCCTGGCTCCTGGCTTCAGGTCGGCACAGCTCCGGCCGTTGCGGCCATCTGGGGAGTGAGCCAGTGGATGGAAGACCTCTCTCTCTGTCTCTACTTCTTTCTGTAACTCTTTCAAATAAATAAAATAAATCTTTAAAAAAAATTACACACACAATGGGTGGTAAAGCCAGGTGTCTGCCCACCTGGTAACCTTTTTTTTTTTTTAATTAAGATTTTTATTTACTTATTTGAGAGGTAGAGCTACAGACAGTGAGAGGGTGAGACACAGAGAAAGGTCTTCCTTCTGTTGGTTCACCCCCCAGATGGCCACAACGGCCGGAACTGCGCTGATCCGAAGCCAGGAGCCAGGAGCCTCTTCTGGGTCTCCCATGCAGTTGCAGGGGCTCAGGGACTTGGACCAGCAGAAAGTAGGATTGGAAGAGGATCAGTCGGGACTAGAACCGGCACTGCTATGGGATGCTGGTGCCGCAGGTGGAGGATTAACCCACTGCACCATGGCGCTGGCCCCCCACCTGGTCATCTTGCATCCGCTTTATAGCTTAGAGAGAAGGTGCTAGGTTGGGTGCAGTACCTGAACAGAGCAACTGAAGGAAGGAAGCAACAAGTGCAGTGTCATTGCTTGTTAAGCATCGGCATATCCTGAAGTACAGGTATTTCCTTCATGAATTCTGCAATTTTTATCGTCCTCATCGAGGAAAGAAGAAAAAAGAGAGTTGATAATACTGAGAAGTCGCTTATAGATTGTATTTGTGGCCAGTTTCCTGAGAGATGGAAACAAAACTCAAACACTGACATAGTCACTAAAAATATATGGGCAAACCAAAAATTCCAGAAGCTGTATAGCCGTGGTTTGATGAATGCTTTGACTTGTCTATGAGGATGATGGGAGTCCTCAGTCCTGACTGCTAGTGAGAATCATCTGGGGGGCTCCTTAAACCTGGTGCCGCCTGCCCGACGTAGAGTGGTTCAGTCAGCCTCCGGGGTGGGGTCTAGGCACGGGTTCTTTTGAGTTATCCAGGTGATTGTAATGTGCTTCCACTTAAGGATTACGGTGTTAGATTCTCCAAAAGGTTTTTCCAAGAGCTGTGAACCATTTTAGGAGATAGTCTATGAAATGTCAATGGTTGGCACTTCAGTATACTGGAGTCTGTTGGCATAAGTTGAACATCCTTGATTTAGAATGAAATAGAAACTGAGAAGTGTTGGGAAATTGCAAAGACCGTAGTAACTACCTTTGAGGAGCTCATTGATAAATGAGAAGTTGGGACAAACATGAGGATACTTCACAAAGTTTATGGAAAATGAAAATAAAGGATAAGTTTATTTTGATGCAAAAGATTTTGAAATCTATGCAAATAAGGGTTCTTCAGAAAGTTTGTGAAAATGTATGTTATGGAAAAACTGCATGAACTTCAAAGTTTTTGCACAAAAAAAACCACATCTTTTAATTCCATTTTCCATAAACTTTTTGAAGTCTCCTCAGACATACATTTATATATGTTAGCCAAAATCTGTGAACCCTGTGATGTTGTGGTATCTTTTCTTCTGTCCCTACCTTCTTCTGAAAAGTTTTGAAAAAGGGATACTTGGGGCTGGCGCTGTGGCACAGCGGATTAACACCCTGGCCTAAAGCGCCGGCATCCCATTTGGCAGCCGGTTCTAGTCCCAGCTGCTCCTCTTCCAATTCAGCTCTCTGCTATGGCCTGGGAAAGCAGTGGAAAATGGCCCAAGTGCTTAGGTCCCTGCACCCATGTGGGAGACCCGGAAGATGCTCCTGGCTCCTGGCTTCGGCTTGGCACAGCTCCAGCCGTTGCGGCCAGTTGGGGAGTGAACCAGCGTATGGAAGACCTCTCTCTCTCTCTCTCTCTGCCTCTCCTGCTCTCTCTGTGTAACTCTGACTTTCAAATAAATAAATAAATCTTAAAAAAAAGAAAAAGGGATACTTTCTGGGAACATGTATGGTGCTAAGCCAGTTGCCCTTTATCCAAAGTCTCCTGGGGCTTTCTGGATGGAGAACATGGAGAAGAATAAATGTCAATGTGCATACTTTTTTCTTGATTTCCGCCTCATTTACTTGGCTGTTTACCCTTAGCACTGCTCTCCTGAGTGCTCCCAGAATTTGTGTTACTAGACAAAATTGGTGCAGGATAAATAACTATAAAGTATAGAGACATAAAGTAAAATCTTACTCTCTCAGACTCATTCAGTGGGAGCTTGAGTTTAGGGATAGCCTGTAACCTCCCCAGTTTTACACATGAGATAGTTGCAGCCCAAGTAATGAAGGGACTGTTCCAACCATCAGCTGGCCGTTGATAGTACATTCTGGCCACATTTTCTAAAGGGAACCAAAAATTATTTGCAGGAGGCCAAGAAGTTTACATCTGTGTACCACTTTGTCCATACACAACAGTTGACAGAGTTAGCTGTAATTCTCAATACATTCATGTGAAGTGGATGTTTTCATTTCTTAGATGATGAGGCTAAAGCTTAGATGGTTTAAGTCCCTTACCTAAGCAGAGTCAGGGGCAAAACTGTAGTTAAAATACAGGTAGGTTGAGCTTTTAAATCTATGCGCTTTACAGTTGAATATAATATACCATTGCCTCCAATGCAGTTCTTTATAGAAAACATAGTGTCTATTGATAGTGCTGTAGTTTTGTCTAAATTTGTTCTGTTACACATTAGGAAGTGGCATAATCTAATGCTCACCTAGTTTTATCATTTCGGAACTATCAGTCTGCTATCTACTCTGCTTGCATTGACACAGTTCTGATTCCAAAGACCACCTTGTTGTCTCTGGGAGTATGTGAAACAGTATATACAGACTTGTATTCACATCTTAATTTCTGGGGCCTCCCAGTAGTGTTAGCTTGGAGAAATCACTTAATCCCACTATATTTCAGTGTCTTTATCCACAAAATAGAAATTATAGCACCTAATCATCAGGTTGTTGCATGATGAGATTGAGAACATGCAGGACACAATGCATGGAACATGGCAGGTGCTCAGTAGATGTTAGTTATGATTTAATTATTAGAAACAAAGTGACACAGCACTTCCTGGATGAAATCAGCTTCCTGCTAAGAATAAAAGCTGAGCTCTTAACCTTGAATTTTAATTATTTTCAAGTTTGTTGGCTGAAGGTCTCAGCTGTAGAAACTGATCAGTTTCCAAGAAACACAGCACTTTCAGCACATTTGTGCTGTGAGTGTGACTGACTTTGGGCTCCCTTAATTCAGTGTGATGGCTAACTGAACGTTTTGTTTCAATTAACCTCCAAGATGGGTACATTGTGACCTTTACCAAGCTATTCCTGCTTCCATGACAACAAGGCCTCCTGTGAGCCACCAGTTTACCATTAGGAGTAGGTCCTACTCCCCCTTCTGGAATTAGGTTGATATGTGTGGCAGCCTTGGATACATAGCAGTTGTTACTCATGCCCTGTCTGCTCACAGCTCTGTTTGTGATATCAGTTCTGTACACATCCGTGCTGCTTCTTTCTGCTTTCCAGCCTGACTCATCATATTGACTGCTATTGCCACTGTAGCATCACCTTTTACTTCTCTTTTGATTCTTCTCCTAGCTTTAATTTTTTAAATACCCTCAATCAAGTATATAGAATGAAATTGATCTGTAAGAGGAATTTACCATTAGCATCCCTAATCTGAAAATCCAAAATGCTTCACAGCCCAAATCTTTTTGAGTGATCACATGATGCTACATGTGGAAAATTCCACAGCTGACCTCATGTGATGGGTCACAGTCAAAATGCAGGTGCACTAAAAATATGATATAAAATTACTTTTTAGGCTATATGTATAAAGTGTATATAAAACATAAATGAATTTCATGTTTAGATGTGGGTCCTATCCCCAAGATATCTAATTATGTATATGCAAATATTCCAAAATCTGAAAAAATACCCAGTCCAAGACGTTTCTGGTCCCAATCATTTAGGGTAAGGGGTAATCAGCCTGTATCAGCAAATGTTATTTTGAACCCCTGAATTTTGTTTACAATGATAAGGTTATTCTTAAGCTTACTAGATGCTTTAATTTTCAGTTGCAATTAAAAAATATTTATTGAAGTTCAGTACACCAGGTAGTGTGCTAAGTGACTATTCAGTTTTCTTTTTAAAACATTAAATTTTTTTAAATTTAATGTATACAAAATTTCATGTATTTTATATATACAGACTTAGGGCATGGTGATATTTCCTACCCTATCCTCCCTCCTGCCCACACTCCCAGCTTTCCATCTCCTTCCTTTCCTATTCTCACTCTTAATTTTTACAGTGATCTACTCTCAGCTTACTTTATATTCATATAAGATCAACACTACACTAAGTGAAGAGTTCAACAAATAATAAGAAAAAAACTGTTCCTCAACAGTAGAGACAAGAGGCAGTAAACAATCATCAAATCTCAAAATGTCCATTTCACTCCTACATATAACATTTTAGGTACTCCATTAGTTCCTGCATATCAGGGGAAACATATGGTATTTGTCTTTTGGGGACTGGCTTATTTCACTAAGTATAATGGTTTCCAGTTGCATCCATTTTGTTTAAAATGACAAGATTTTGTTTTTTATGGCTGAGTAGTATTCCATAGTGTATATTTACCATAATTTCTTTATCTAGTCATTACTTGATGGACATCTGGGTTGATTCCATATCTTAGCTGTTGTGAATTGAGCTGCAATATGTGGGAATGCAGATAACTCTTTCATATGCTAATTTCATTTTGGGTAAATTCGCAGGAGTGGGATGCCTGGGTCATATGGTATATCTGTTTTCAGCTTTCTGAGTGAGGTATCTCCATATTGTCTTCCACAATAGCTGTACTAATTTACATTCCCAGCAACAGTAGATTAGGGTACTTTTTCCCCCTCATCCTAGCCAGAATTTATTGTTTGTTGATTTCTGTTTGAGAACCACTCTAATGCATTGAGGTGAAACTTCATTGTGGTTTTGATTTGCATTTCTCTCATGGCTAGGTATTGTGAACATTTTTTCATGTGTCTGTTGGCCATTTGAAATTTATGTTTTGAAAAATGCCTGTTCAAGTCTTCAGCCCATTTCTATATTTTTTTTTTTTTGGACAGGCAGAGTGGACAGTGAGAGACAGAAAGAAAGGTCTTCCTTTTGCCGTTGGTTCACTCTCCAGTGGCCGCCACAGCCAGCGTGCTGCAGCCGGCGCACCGCGCTGATCCGAAGGCAGGAGCCAGGTGCTTCTCCTGGTCTCCCATGGGGTGCAGGGCCCAAGCACTTGGGCCATCCTCCACTGCACTCCCTGGCCACAGCAGAGAGCTGGCCTGGAAGAGGGGCAACCGGGACAGAATCTGGCGCCCCGACCGGGACTAGAACCCCGTGTGCCGGCATCGCAAGGCAGAGGATTAGCCCAGTGAGCGAAAGTGCTGGCCCAGCCCATTTCTTAACAGAATTGTTTGTTTCATTGTTGTTGAGTTTCTTGAGTTGTTTTTATATTCTGGTTATTAATCCTTTATCAGTTGCATTGTTTGCAAATCATTTCTCCCATTCTTCAGTTGCCTCTTGACTTTGCTGAGTGTTTGTTTTGCAGTGCAGAAGCTTCTCAACTAGATGTAATCCCATTTTTCAATTTTGGCTTTGACTGCCTATACTTCAAGGGTCTTTTACGAGAAGTGTTTGCCTAAGCCAATGTCTTGCAGAGTTTCCCCCATGTTCCCCTCTACTAATTTGATGGTATCTGGTCACAGATTTAGATTTTTCATCCATTTTGAGTTTTTTTTTTCTTTTGTATAAGGTATAAGATAGGGGTCTTGTTTCATACTTCTGCATGTGGAGATCCAGTTTTCCCAGCACCATTTGTTGAAGAGACTGTCTTTGCTCCAGGGACTGATTTTAGCTCCTTTCTCAAAGATAAGTTGGTTGTAGTTTCATGGATTGATTTCTGGAGTTTTTATTGTATTCCATTGGTCTATATGTCTAGTTTTGTGCCAGTACTGGGGTGTTTTGATTATAAATGCCCTGTAGTATGTCTTGAAATCTGGTATTGTGAGGCCTCCGGCTTTGTTTTTGTTGTAAAAGATTACTTTAGTTATTCAGGGTCTCATGTGTTTCCATATCAATTTTAGCATCATTTTCTAGATTTGGGAAGGATGTTGTTGGTATTTTGATTGAGATCACATTGTATCTGTAGATTGCTTTTGGTAGTATGGACATTTTAATGATATTAATTCTTGCAGTCCATAAACATGGAAGATGTTTCCATTATTTGTGTCTTTTATTTCTTTATTTAATGTTTTGTAATTTTCATTGTAGAGGTATTTCACCTCCTTGGTTAAATGTATTCCAAGGTATTTACTTTTTGCTGTAGCTATCGTGAATGGGATTGATCTTAGAAGTTCTTTCTCAGCCATGGCATTGTCTGTGTATGCAAAGGCTGTTGATTTTTGTGTGTTGATTTTATATCCTGTCATTTTACCAAACTCTTTCATGAATTCCAATAGTCTCTTAGTGGAGTCTTGGATCCTCTATATATAGGATCATGTCTTCTGCAAATAGGGATAGTTTGACTTCTTCCTGCCCAGTTTGTATCCCTTTGATTTCTTTTTCTTGCCTAATAGATCTGGCTAAAACTTTCAGGACTGTATTGAATAGCAGTGGTGAAAATACGCATCCTTGTCTGGTTTTGGATCTTAGTGGAAATGCTTCCAATTTTTCTCCATTCAGTAAGATGCTGGCTGTGGGTTTGTCATAAGTTACCTTGATTATGTTGAGGAATGTTCCTTCATACCTAATTTGCTGAAGGTTTTCATCATGAAAGGATGTTATATTTTATCAAATGTTTTCTCTGCATCTGTTGAGATAATCATAGGGTTTTTTTCAGTTTGTTAATTTGATGTATCACATTTATTGATTTGTGAATGCTGAACCATGCCTGCATACCAGGGATAAATCCCACATGGTCCACATGAATGATCTTTCTGATGTGTTGTTAGATTTGATTGGCTAGAATTTTGTTGAGGATTTTTGCATCTATGTTCATCAGGGATATTGGTCTGTAGTTCTCTTTCTCTGTTGTATATTTTTTTGGTTTAGGAATTAAGGTGATGGTGGCCTCATAGAGTTTGGGAGGTTTCTCTACCTTTCAGTTGTTTTGAATAGTTTGAGAATTGGATTTAGTTCTTTTAAAATCTGGTAGAATTCAATAGTGAAGACATCTGGTCCTGGGCTATTTTTTGGGGGGACGGAAGGGTCTTTATTACTGATCTAGTCTCCACTTTGGTTATTGATCTGTTTAGGTTTTATGTCTTCCTGACTCAATTTGGTTGATTGTATGTGTCCAGGAATAATAAATGTGTTCATCCATTTCTTCTAGATTTTCCATTTAGTTGGCATAAATTTGTTTGTATTAATTCCTGATAATTCTTTTTATTTCTATGGTAACAGTTGTTACATTTCCTTTTTCATCTCTTATTTGGGACTCAGAGGATATAGAACTCAATGAGTGGGGCAATAGTGGAGGGGTTGCCCAAGCACAGGGAACAAGTTCTGGGCCTACAACGATATCTGTTAACAGCTTGCCTTGGTTTTATCTGGTATACAGAGGTGATAGACTTCTCACTTGTCTTGTTTCAAGAGATATATGCTTCTTTTTTTAAAAAAATCTTTTTTATAGAGATTTATTTATTTATTTGAAAGAGGAGAGGTATATATAGAGAGAGACAGTGAGAGTGTGTTCTTCCATCCAATGGTTCACTCCCCAGTTGGCCACGATGGCTGGAGCCGTGCTAATCCCGAAGTCTGGAGCCAGGAGCTTCTTCCAGATCTCCCACGCAGGTGCAGGGGCCCAAGGACTTGGGCCATCTTCTACTGATTTCCCAGGCTATAGCAGAAAGCTGGATTGGAAATGGAGCAGCTGGGTCTTGACCCAGCGCCCATATGAAATGCCAGCGCTTCAGGCCGGGGCATTAACCCGCCACGCCACAGCGCAGGTCCTGAGATAACTGCTTCTAAAAAGCAAGCTAACCAAATTCGTGAAGAAAGAGTATCAAGGTACTAGTGTGCATTACTTATTTCTCCTCAGCACAGGCACAGATGCATTTCAGATAAGGATTCTGTAACCCTTGCCTCCCTTAATCGAGAATCCTGTCACGGTCACTCTGTATCTTCTTTTCCTATCATAAGAACAGAAATCATTCTATGAAGCTACCATGGGCTTCAAGCCCCATTAAGAATATCTGGGCCGGCGCCACGGCTCACTAGGCTAATCCTCCGCCTTGCGGCACCGGCACACCGGGTTCTAGTCCCGGTCGGGGCGCCGGATTCTGTCCCGGTTACCCCTCTTCCAGGCCAGCTCTCTGCTGTGGCCAGGGAGTGCAGTGGAGGATGGCCCAAGTGCTTGGGCCCTGCACCCCATGGGAGACCAGGATAAGCACCTGGCTCCTGCCTTCAGATCAGTGCAGTGCACCGGCCGCAGTGCGCCAGCCGTGGTGGCCATTGGAGGGTGAACCAACGGCAAAAGGAAGACCTTTCTCTCTGTCTCTCTCTCTCTCACTGTCTACTCTGCCTGTCAAAAAATAAAAAAATAAATAAATAAATAGAATATCTGCATGTTTTGGTATATATTATATGAAATTTTTGTATTTAGTTTAGAATAGAATGGTGCCAGTTACAGGAAGACTTTGTTTTTAGAAATCTTTTCTTCAAGAACATGCCTTTTAAGAGCTACATATTTCTCCATATAAATATATAGTATTGTAATATATTTTAGTTTTTCTGTATCATGGTATATTTAGGTTATTTTCAGTGTCTCCATTTCTCAACCACTTGGAGAAATTTCAGACTTTTAGAATAAGTTGCAAGAATATCATAGTTAGGGCCAACACTATGGTACAGCGGGTTAAGCTCCTGTCTGTGATGCTGGCATCCCACATGGGTGCTGCTTCACTTCTGATCCAGCTCCCTGCTGATGCACCTGGGAGTGCGGCTTTGTCCTGGGACAGCCCTAGCTGTCTTGGGGAGTGAACCAGCAGATGGAAGACTTCTCTCTGTGTGTCTCTCTGTCTATTCCTCTCTGTAACTCTGCCCCACATCCTTGCCGGAATTTATTGGTTTTTTTAGTTTTTATTTTTATTAAAAAAAGATTTAATTATTTGAAAGGCAGAGTTACAGACAGACAGGGAGAGACAGGAAGAGAGAGAGAGAGAGAGAGAGAGAGAGAGGGAGGGAGAGAGAGAGAGAGAGAGAGAGAGAGACAGAGAGAGAGAGAGAGAATCTTCCAGCCACTGGTTCACTCCCCAAATGGCCGCAGGGCCTGAGCTGGGCTGATCTGAAGCCAAGAGCCAGGAGCTTTTTCTGGGTTAACCATGTGGACATCTTCCACTGCTTTCCCAGGCTGTTAGCAAAGAGCTTGATCAGAAATGGAACAGCTGAGACTTGAAGCAGCTCCTACGTGGGATGCCGGCACTGCAGGCAGAAGCTTAACCTAGTACACCATAGCACCAGCCCCTAAATAAATCTTTTTAAAAAGGACTGCTATAGTTAACACCCATGTGCAACACCTGGGTTCACCAGTTACTTTGCCGTTCTTGCTTTATCTTTTCCCTTTTTTTTTTTCCATTCTTATCCTTGTCTTCCTCCCTCATTCTCACCCTTCTTCCCTCTCTCACACTTTGTTTTTCTGAACCACTTGAGAGTAAGTTACAAGCATCATTAATCTAGATGTGTCCTAAGCATAAGGGTGTCCTGCTAATAACCCTGATGCAGCTGTTACACTTGGGGAATTCATCATTGGTATAGTCATGAAAGTGGGCATTCACAGTTCTCTGAATGACCCCTGGCTGCTGAGTTATAGAGCTCATGCCTGAACCACTGTGGCTGAGCAGGCTGCTGAACAAGGTGCCACAGAGTCCAGGAGGGGCTCCCACCTCAGCAACACAGTAACCAATAGAGGGCAGGAGTGCCAGGTAGAGCTGGCTGGGTACCAACCAGAGAATGAACTAGAAGTCTGCCCACGAACAGCCAGGGCTGTGCCAGGCTGAAACCAGGAACTGAGAACTTGATCTGGACCTCCCATGTGGGTGGCAGGAGCCCAACCACTTGAGCCATCCCCTGCTGCCTCCCAGGGTGCACATTAGTGGGGAGCTGGTACTGGGAGAGCCAGGATTCAAATGCAGGTATTCTAATATAGGATACAGGAGTCCCAAGTGGTGTCTTTAACCCTGTACCAAATGCCCATTCCTGTAGAAGCTCTTTTTTTTTCTCCAATTTTATTTAGAAGATTTCAATATTTTGGAAACATTGAATTTTAGATAAAAGTAATTAGTTCTGGCAAGACTAAGCAAGACTAAGCAATAGTAATTCAAAACGAAGTGTGAAATTTGCGTGTTGTAGAGTGAGCCAGTGAATGTGAGATTTCTGTGTCTCTGCCTTTCAAATAAAAAAAATTAAAAATTTAAAAAGAATTAAGAAGCTGAACTGAACTGTACCGAACTGTGAAGATATTTCTGATATATTACTTTCTTAAAAGAGCTTCTTCTAAATAATTTTTTAAGATTTGTTATTAATATAAAGATAACAGGTTTCATGTGTCTCATAGATACAATTCTAAGAAAATAACCATACTTCCCTCCATCTCCTCTCTTTCCTTCCTTTTTTCTCCTTTAATTTTTTTTAACTTTTATTTAATGAATATAAATTTCCAAAGTACAACTTATGGATTACAATGGCTTCCCCCCCATACTGTCCCTCCCACCCGCAACCCTCCCCTTTCCCACTCCCTCTCCCCTTCCATTCACATCAAGATTCATTTTCGATTATCTTAATATACAGAAGATCAGCTTAGTATACATTAAGTAGGGATTTCAACAGTTTGCTCCCACACAGAAACATAAAGTGAAAAATAATAGATGATTTTTTTAAATGATGATGAAATCAGATCAGACCTATTGTCATGTTTAATCCCAGTGAGAGTCAAGTTTTTCTCCTCTAATTTTTGCAATAACAGAATTTCAGTTTACTTTATAAACACAGGCTTAATGCAGCGCTATCCATAATGTTCAACAAGTAAAATGTATAAAGACCACTGTTCCACAGGCATATAGACAAGGGCTATAAACAGTAATCAAGTCATAAGATGTCAGTTTCATTCTAATACATTTTAAAATTAGCAAATACTTGGGTCCTTGCCTTCCATGTGGGAGACCCAGATGTAGTTCTGGGTTCCTGGCTTTGGCTTGGCCCTGCCCTGGCTGTTGTTGGCATTTGGCAACTGAACCAGTGGATGGAAGATCTCTCTCTCTCTCTCTCTCTCTCTCTCTCTTTGTTTCTTTCTCTCTGCCTTTCAAACAGAATGAAATAGGTAAATTTTAAAAGTTACTGCTAAAATCCTATTTCTCATTTATATTTTGCCCATTTTAACATGGTTAATATATTGCAAACTCATTTAGTTGACAGTATTAACAAAAAACATTATCGGAATGAAGTGGTTCATTCTGTTGCCTTTACTGCCTTGCTAGTGATTTCCCCACGTATTGCTCTCCTTTTGTACTCCTTTATCCCATTACAACGTCTCCCAAACCACCCCAGTGAGTGGGAAAGTTGAAAGATGTGCACAAAGATGGCCTTCAGATTCTCCCTCTCCCTCTCCACATTTTGGGTGGCATTGTTTCTTGTTGATGGAAGAGAACACAAAATGCAAGGAGACTTTTAAAAGTTCGTAGGAAATGGTATTAAAATATAAGTGTATTTTGATGTAAAACTTTTTTGAAATACTTTCATAGTTTCTTAATGTGTATTTTTCTTTATTTCTTTTTTCAAAGATTATTTGAGAAGGGAGTTACAGAGGAAGAGAAGGAGAAACAGAGGGAGAGATCTTCTATCTTCTGGTTCACTTCCCAAATGGCTGCGATGATCAGTCCTGGGCCAGGTTGAAGTTAGGAGCTTCTTCCAGGTCTCCCATGTGGATGCAGGGGTCCAGGCACTTGGGCCGTACTCCATTGCTTTCCCAGGTGCATTAGCAGCGAGCTGGAGCAGAAGTTCAGCAGCCGGGACTCGAACCAACACCCATATAGGATGCTGGAGCTGAAGGCTGCAGCTTCAACCTGCTGAGCCACAGTGCTGGCCCTTCATGTGCGTTTTTTTCCACAGAATTTTGAAGAGCCTCAGTGTGTCTTCAGCCCTCTGCCTTAATTATAAGATACTTATTTTCAGGTGACTTCATTAACTGAAACTTTTTTCTACTTTCTGTGAATTAATCAAAAATAGGATTAAAGACTTGCCAGAAATACTGGCCACTGTGGAAACCAGGTGACTAGTCAGATGCTCCTGGCCACATCCTGGTCTCACCATAGGGAGGGCTCCCTGCGTTCAGTCCAAAGTCATTTGTATTTCTGTATCTGCTCATCCTATTCTTGGTGAATGTAAAGCTCTATGGAACCTCTAGACTGAGCAGCTCATGCCTTTTGCATGGTGTAGTAACTGTCTGCAACTTCCAATTAAAAGGCAAAGTATAAAACCAAACAGAAAGAGAAGAAAATTAAAGGGTTCTGAAATTAGGAAGAGAAACTGAAGACATACATGAGTGTTTTTAAGCTAATGACTTATTTATGTCCACTGAGTCAGATTTTTCCAAACCACCTCCCTTCTGTCTTTGTCATCTTCTGGACTGATACAAGGGAAAATGTCGTTGGAAAATTGTAATAAGATGAAGTGTATGGAAAAATGCTGAATGAAAATAGAAAATCAAAATTAAGGAATGTAGACAAGCTAAGGAAGTGGGGAAAAATGAAGGCGAATAACTGGAAAGAATAAAACTGGAAGATACTCAGTATGGTAGAAGACTTAGAAAAACGGTATCTTTTTGAGAGGACCTTCATTTAAAACCATACTTTTCTGAGTAAGTTTATTATTAAAAAGATTGTTAGAGCCCTTTGTTTTAAGCTAAGTATCCAGTATTAACACCTAGGGTGAAACACTTTCAGTGTATATGAGGAAAGCCACAGAAAAGTTACAAAAATCAGTCATTTCATATTTATTTTTAGGTTCACTAATTAACTGACTAAAAAAGACTTATCCTGTTTAAGCTGATGTATAATTAAGGTATCAGAGTACAAAGAATTTGTCCCTAAAGCTAAATTATAATGTAGGAGTCAAACCTGCAGATTTTTCAGCTAGTCTTTTTAAAAAAATACAAACTTCTAGAAGTATTGTCTATTATATATGTGTGTGTATGTGTGTGTGTGTGTGTGTAGCACTATAATAGATATTGTGAGGGATAGAGAGACAGATGAAGTTTCTATCCATACGTGTTTTGAGCAGTTTGATAAATCCAAGGAGGGTAGGGTGAAATGCTTCCTGAAATTTGGTTGTCTTCGACTTTGCATGTTTCATCCTCTCTCTAATTATGTAGACTCATCAAATGAGCCCAAGAGATCACAATGACCCTAAACTATGTGGTCACATTCTCAGTGCTGACCAAGTGTCAGCCAATTTGCTCTTTTTTATTTTTATTTATTTATTTATTGACAGGCAGAGTGGACAGTGAGAGAGAGAGAGAGAGAGACAGAGAGAAAGGTCTTCCTTTGCCGTTGGTTCACCCTCCAATGGCCGCTGTGGCCGGCGCACCGCGCTGATCCGAAGGCAGGAGCCAGGTGCTTCTCCTGGTCTCCCATGGGGTGCAGGGTCCAAGAACCTGGGCCATCCTCCACTGCACTCCCTGGCCACAGCAGAGAGCTGGCCTGGAAGAGGAGCAACTGGGACAGAATCCGGCGCCCTGACCAGGACTAGAACCCGGTGTGCTGGTGCTGCAGGTGGAGAGTTAGCCTGGTGAGCTGCAGTGCCAGCCCCAATTTGCTCTTGCATCCCATGGCTTCAGGCTGTTCTGCCAGATCATCCCTGGCATCGTTAGTGATTGCTAAATAATGAGCTCCCCTCTAAGCTTTCAGAATGTGTTAGTATTCAAGGTTAAGTACATTTTGAACCCCATCAAAGGTCTGCAAAGTAGATACTGTTCTTTTTTATAGTTGGTTACACTGAGGTTTAGCAGGTGTAAAGACTCTTGCCCACATGCATGAAGCTTATAAGTGCTCCAGGCAAATTTCAAACTCAAGTCTAATTCCAGCACTTGCTCTTGTCATTATCATTCCATAGGACCAGAGCCCCTTATCTGAATTCTGAGGTCTAAAAGGCAATATAAATTTAATTTCTTTTTCATATGTTTGGTGGCAAATCTCATTCTGTGACAAAACATGTGTTGAACTAGCTTGGGAAGATAGTCTTTATCCTATTCAGTGTGAATGTTCATGGATTTGACTGAAGCTAGATTGACTATAGTATTCTGTTACATAGTGAAGGACTGTTGACCTGCCAACCTGCTCTGGCTGCTCCCAGCCCTCCCTGCCTACCCTAGTATTGTGCGTCTAACCTGTTGTTGGCTATGGACTTGGCAGTTTAAGCATGCAAACTTTTACTATGCAACCCCCCCAAAAAATCAGATTTTTTTAATCATGAACTCATATAGATACTGTTAGGTACCATTCAGCTCCATAGCGTTCTTGCACTTTTTCCCTATTGAGAAACCATTGTTTGAGATAAGGAAGATTTTATTCAAGAGGGACCACTGCAGTGGGGAATTTGCAGTAGGGGAGGGAGATGGAGTTCAACCCTGAATGCAACAAGGATGCATGGAGGTAGATCGCAAAAGAGCAGTGTCGTTAGTGGGTGAAAAATTGCTAAAAGGAAACATCACAGCTAGGGGACTTTGCTGGACCAACTCAACTGGATTCTTGCTGAAGGCAGGCCAGAGTGATAATATATTAAAGGCATGGTAAATTTCTTTTATTTTTAAAGAGCTATTTCAGTCATTTTTACTAGATCTTTATTTTTTTTAAAGATTTATTTATTTATTTGAAAGGCAGAACTATTGAGAGGCAGAGAAAGAGAGAGGTCTTCCATCCAGTGTTTCACTCCCCAAATGTCCTCTATGGCTGGAGCTGTGCCGATCCGAACCCAGAAGCCAGGAGCTTCTTCCAGGTCTCCCACGTGAGTACAGGGGCCCAAGGACTTGGGCCATCTTCTACTGCATTCCCAGGCCATAGCAGAGAGCTGGGTTGGAAGTGGAGCAGCCAGGACTCAAACCGGCACCCATATGGGATGCTGGCACTGCAGGCAGCGGCTTTACCCGCTACGCCACAGTGCTGGCCCCAGGGAACTTTCTTCTATTTCACTAACATGACTGGGAGAGTATGAAAATTGCATTTACTTCTGAATCTCTGTTTTGCAGCCTTCATCACATAGGGAAGAATAAAGAGAGTTTGGAGGAGGAAAGTGTTTGATGAGCTCTGTGTCCCTCTTGGGCCTGGCCCAGGGAGCATAAAGCATCAGGGGGCTGGTCTGGCTAGGGCCTGGGAGGTGGGATGGACTCGTATCACAGAGCGTAAAAGGACTAGTGCTGATGGAGTACTTTTTCCATGTCAGACTCCATAAACAGTTACCACATTTAGTCTGCACAGAAGCTAGAGTTTGAGCTGCACTTTCCAGATTCAGATGGGCAGCTGAGGCTCAGAGCTGTAAAACTTACTGAATGTTTACCACCCCAAAGTGGGAGAGTTGGGGCAGGAGGATAGTTTTTCTCCAGAGCTCATGTGCTTCCTATCATGCCTTCTACCTGCCAGACACCATCAAGTTTACAGCAGGGCTGGCAACCGGTTGTAGGCCAGACCAATCTCAATCTCAGAACTGTTCTGGCCATGTGGCAGCTGCGGCAGGCGAAAGGGCTTAGGGTTTCTCTTTCAGGGGCCAGGCAGCTTTTCTCATTGTGTCCTGTGTTTGTAAATTTTCTGTACAGCCAACTCAGGGCAGTTTCCAAAGGGCTCCCTGACTGCCTTCTTCATAGTCCCCACTATGCCTTCCCCTCTGGGACACGCCATAGCAGATAGCCCTGCGTCAGTGCACCGGGAGCTGGTTTTGCTGGCACAGACAATGGGCCTGAGTCTGAGTTAGAGCCCCCACTGGGAATCCTGGAGCTTCCAGAATGGCAGAGCTATGGTCGCTAAAGAAACACATTGGGAGGAGCTTAAGAAAGAGCTGATTCGGCTGGTGCCGTGGCTCACTAGGCTAATCCTCTGCCTGTGGCGCCGGCACACCGGGTTCTAGTCCCGGTCGGGGTGCCAGTTCTAGTCCCAGTTGCCCCTCTTCCAGGCCAGCTCTCTGCTGTGGCCCGGGAGTGCAGTGGAGGATGGCCCAAGTGCTTGGGCCCTGCACCCCCATGGGAGACCAGGAGGAAGCACCTGGCTTCGGATCGGCGCAGTGCACCGGCCATGGCAGCCATTTGGGGGGTGAACCAACGGAAGGAAGACCTTTCTCTCTGTCTCTTTCTCTCACTGTCTAACCCTGCCTGTCAAAAAAAAAAAAAAAAAAAAAAGGCTGATACATAGTAGGTAAGTGTTTGTGGAATGAATCAATCTGTTGCCTCCTGCAGGCCCCTATGGTCAAGAGTGGATGTACCTGTAGCACTATTTTTGTATTTGGCAGTTTTCCCACAGTGTTTATTTGAAAACAAGTTCACATTATATTCCAGGTCACTTTTATATCACCATTGGTAACACTGGGAATGTATTTGTGTTAAGAAAAAAAAATACGCGTTGAAGGTTATTTCTTGGAATAAATGTTCTTTTTCTCTTTTGATTAAGTTGTTTTCTTAAAACTTGTCTTTTCAAAGGATAAAAAATTATCTGGAGACTGCAGGATCATTGAATTTCTCTTCTCAATCAGTAGTAACTGTGCTGTCAGGAGAGCGCTGTATTTCTCCATCTGTTAGACTGTAAAATCATGGAACATTTCTCATCTCTTAATAGGGAGAGATAATGCATGTGAGAAAACTTCATATATGTTTCTCCGAAAGGAACTTCCTGTGCGACTGGCCAACACCATGAGAGAAGTTAATCTTCTGCCGGACAACTTACTGAATCGCCCTTCGGTGGGCTTGGTTCAGAGTTGGTAAGTCAGTAACGTGGCTTAATAACATGGTGCTGTGAACATGTGGCACTGGAACCATTTCCATAGAAGGGCACACACTGCCCGTCTGAGAATGAGTCATTCAGGATAGCTGGGTTTTCCAGGCAGTTAAGAGTTGATTTTTAAAAAAATTGTTCAATTGAAAATCGTTTTAATGAAAAAACTGCCAAACTGTACTAGACACTTTCTTGACTTCTCAAATTTTATTTTTCTGGCTATAGATGTGATTGTTCATCGAAAGAAAATTGAAAAGTAGAGAACAATATAAAGGAATAGCACTGTGCAGCCCATGTAAGTGGGCCCGTGATGCTTCAGATAGGAGGATGTTTGCCACTTTTATCCAGTGTCAAGTTTGCTTCTTTTGTTTTCCTTTTAAAGTTCCTTGAAAACAGCAGTTCTCCTTGAACCATTGAAATCATTTAAAGGGGAGCCTCAGATTAGAAAAATGTCAGATCTCTGCTGTGTTTCACCTACCCTATGAAGAGCATGAAAAATTTTAACAGAATGTGACTTTAATAAGTTACAACTCTGATGATTCAAGCCTGTGTTACTTAATTGAGGAAGTTGAATTTGTGACACACCTCCGCAGTAGGCCAGCAGAGAGAGACCGTGTGTGGTAGGATGTAACAGGAGGTGGTGTGTTTTTCAAAAGGCATTTGCATATATTTGAGATGCGTGTGCAGATCTGGTCTGTGTTATAAAGCAAGGTGGAAGGCACTGTGTGGAGGTCTGGAGGAGTATGGGAGGCCAGATGCCCTGAGTGTCTCCAGCCAGCACAGTGCTGTGGGAGCCCAGAGGAGGGGAGAAATGCTGGCTGAGCTTTCGCACTGCCCCTTGATGGGTGAGTGGAATTGACAGGTACAGGTCAAGGGAGAATGCGTTAGAAGGAGGGAACAATGTGGACAAATGAAAGGAGAATGGAACTATTAATTAGCTTGCCTTTGGAGGGTTACTGGAGGCCAGGCTACGGAAAGAGAATGGACATTCAACAGGCATCTCTCAAAAATATTAATGATAGTAAGTGCTTAGGACTTAAAATGAACATGAGAAACACCATATTGGGTGGTCATAGAGGCCCATTGTTCAGTCCATTTCCCAGACAAGCAGCAGCTCCTCACGGGATGCCAATCGCAAGTCCTGGGCAACCTGTGCTTTTGACTGACTGGCTATGAATGAGGTTTCTACGACCCACTTCTGTGAGGTACAGGATCTTTAGAATATTGGAGAGGTGAGGCAAACAGTGTCCATGGCTTTGATACCACAGTTAGTTACATTCTGTTTTAGATTCATACCTTGTTTCAGGAGAAGCAGCAAGTACTTATTTGCATATGACTTCTTTATTTCAAAGCCTTTGTTAGGAGTTTTCTAGTAGAAAGTATAAAAGCACTATTGGGGAACCCTATGGTGGGGATTCTAGGTAGGCCAGATCAAATGCCCTGATTCTGGTAGTGGTAACAGTCCAACATTTAATATAATCTATGTAAATAAATTCTTCAGGGGCTTCAAAGTCAATTGTTCATACTTTGGTGTTTCCTGACACTAAAAATCAATTCTCTGATTCTTTGGATACCAGCTAGTGTTCACCCTTTTAACTTACTTCTGACACTAACTACCTGAGTTAGTGCAGACCCAACAAATTTAGGGTTCAGTCCCTGGAGACTGCTCCCGCTTCGTATGTCCATCACAAGTCCTGGGCCACCTGTGCTTTTTTCTTTTTATTAAAGATTTATTTATTTATTTGAAAGGCAGAGTCACAGAGAGGCAGAGGAGAGAGAGAGAGAGAGAGAGAGAGAGAGAGAGAGAGAGAGAGACAGAGATGCACATGTCTTTCATCTGCCGGTTCACTCCCCCAGTGGCTGCAACAGCTGGAGCTGTGTCAATCCAGAGCTAGGAGTCAGGAGCCAGGAGCTTCCTCCGGGTCTCCCACACAGATGCAGGGTCCCAAGGACCTGGGCCATCTTCCGCTGCTTTTCCAGGACATAGCAGAGAGCTGGATGGGAAGTGGAGCAGCCAAGACTTGAACCAGTGCCCACATTGGATGCCAGCACTGCAAGTGGTAGCTTCACCTGCTATACTGCAGTGCTGGCCCTGCCACCTGTGCTTTTGATGGACTGGCTATAAATTGGGGTTCCATAACCCCCCTCTCATGTCTGGTCATCTACTAGGATGGTTCACATACCCCAGAAAGGCAGGTGGCTCATGCTATTATGAACGTTACTAATCAGGAACATCCAGATGGAGGCAGTGTAGAGGGCAAGGTTTGGGGGAATGTGTGTGGGAGGCTTCCGTGTCTTCCCTGGGCAGAGCACCGTCCCAGCGCTCAGCAGTCCGAGTTTCTCCTTGCTTAAGAGTTTCTGTAGAGCTCATTTCCAGGCCCTTCTGTCGTCAGAGAGTAGGGGTGGGGCTGGAAGTGTCAGCCCTGTAGTCACTGTGTCTTTCTGGTGGGCAGCCCCATCCTGAGGCTCCTTGGTGGCCCCACTCTGAGCCACGTTATTAACATAAGCTCAGGTGTGGTCAGGGGGCCTCCTTATGAACAAGAAAAGCATCTCCAACCAGTCCAGAGATTCTAAGGGTTTTAAGGAGCTCTGTGCCGGGACCCAGGGGCAGACACAAAATCTGTTTTATATGTACACACTGGCGAAGTATAAACTCAGATTGCTGAACCTACTCTTTTTTGTCTCTTCATTAATCCTCTTCCATGTCCATTTCAAACATGTATGCTGTACTTTCCTTTTTGTTTCTTAAACATTCTATTTTGAAATAATTTTTTGCTTAACAAAAAAGGATTGCAAGACTAGTAGAATTCCCACAGATCTCCACCCAGATTCACTAATCATTGGCATTTGGCATGTTTATTCTATCATTGTCATTCATATTCATTTGATCCCTCTTTATTATGTATATATGTGAGTACATGGGGCACTCACAGATATGTAGTATACACATATGTACACACAGACACTCATCCATGTTAGGTTTTTTGCTGAACCATTTGAGTTCAGGTAGACATACCCATTTACCCCTAGATACTTTAGGGTGTATCACCTTGAAACAACTTTAAAACACCAATGAGCATTATATTTAGAAATTTAATATTGATGCAGTAGTATTTCCTACTATATGGCGATTTTTATCATTTGACTAATTGTCCCACTAGTCGCATACCTCCCCTTTTTAAAAAAAAAAAAAAACAATTCCCCTCCTGATTTAAGAATCTAGTTCAGTGTCATATGTTGTATTCACTATCATTTCTTTTTAAAAGTGAATCCTGTAAGTCGCAGGATGTGAACCATACCACCATGCCCTCAGTCACAGTGTGTTCTCCCTGCTCCCTTGACTGCCAGGCTAGGAACTCAGGGTTATCTTCGATTCCTCTTCATTCGTGACTTTGCTGTTCACATGACTGTCCTTGCCTGCCTAAGTTTGCTTGCGTGTTGCAGGAGAGAAGACATCACCAGGGCTGGCTGGCTGACCTCTCGGCATGTTTTGAATTGATGACTTTAATGATATCTAATCTATCACTTTATGTGCCCAGGGACTTGAAAATTATACCCGTAGATGAGCATGCGTTAGTGTCAGATGCATTGTCCCAAAGTTCACATGAGGCTTATTAACCAAACGTCATTCCTGTTTGTGTATCTATGTATGTACATTTTTAGTTACCCGAGTATCTGTATCCTCTATCCAAAGACAGAAAATAGGATTAGTGATAATTAATTGTTAGAAAGAATTAGTTGAAGGGATAATTCTTTCAGGATGTGTTAAGCCCCAACATGGAGATCACACACTTCTAATGGAACAGGTGACTCCCGACCAGATCGAGCCAGTCAGGGCAGAGGGTGGCTGCTGCTCTGATGTGCCTCTGAATCCCACTGAGCTCTGTTCTGCAAATCTTAACGTTGGACACACTGTTTCCTACACTGGCCCTGACAGAGGTGTGCAGCTGTTCTTAATCTAGAGCTGTTCCAGAGGGTCTAAGAGGCGTTCCTCCTCTCCACTGTGTATTGATGATAATAGTTTAACTCTGAGAAGGAAGCTTCTCTTCTAGTTTCTACGTTCTTGGTGTGCACTTCAGTGTCACAGATGTGCTTCTTGAAATTCATGTGCATTTGGGGGTAACGAAACTGTAGACTTGTGCTGTCGGTTAGGGTGTGTGTGCTTGTAAGCAGCACACACTGAGACTGAACATGGTGCGTGTAACTAGAAGTCCAGCCGTCGTAGGATGTTGGTTGGATTCAGAGCTTCGTGAGACTCTCGAGGTCCTGCTTTTGGTGGTGTCAGCCTCACTTTCAGGCTGGTTCCCCTCGTGGTGGCAGAACGGCTGCAGCGGTTCTAGGCTTCCCATTCCCCTAGCACACTGTACAAAAGCAGAGCAAACTCCTTTCTCTCCTGCAGGCCTCCTTCGAGTCTGCTGTCTTCGAATGCTGATCTAAATTGAGGTGGGATCCTCTGTTCAGGGAAATGCACTCAGTGCTAGGCTGAGATTTGGACTATTGGGCTAATAATCAGTGATAAGAGAAATATCTAGAGAAATTATCTAGAGAAAACTGGGGTCACCATGTATTTTGGAGACATCAGCTTCTACTGAAGCCCTTGAGCTATGTGTGGGAGTGGATGGAGATCCGAGGGAAGACGTGGAGTGCTCTCAGGAAGAGGGGAAGAAGGAATGGATTCTGGGTAACAACTAACACAGTATACTCTTCTCTTTCAGGTATATGCAGAGTTTCCTTGAACTTTTGGAATATGAAAATAAGAGCCCTGAGGATCCACAGGTCTTAGATAAGTAAGTATGGTATCATTTACCTGAAAGTAAAACTGTTGAATTAAAAAATGTTTTGATAGGTGGAACTCATGTCATTAAAGCCCAAGAAGTATAATTCTGATGAAACATTAGTTTTCCTAGTGGGTATTGACACAAAATTGCGTCTTCAGAATTTTGAGTTAAGAATTTAACTTAGTGCAGAAGGAATAATGACACTTCAAATTACACTTCAGGACCTAATTCTTAATACATTTAGTCAAGGTGATCCGGGCACTCAGTATAAATATTGCAGTAAATGTTCCATCTAGTGGTAGCTTTAAGAATGCAATTGCCTTTGCAGATACATGAATTATCTACCCGATTCTTTATAATCTTTAAACAAAAATCTCAATGGGGTATTATATTTGAGCTTAGAAAAACTGTAAAGTTTTTATTTTGGAGAAGCTTAAAAGGGTGTGTTTTTTTATATAACAAGCTGAATTCTATTGCTGCCATTATGCACAAAGGCTGTTAAATTCCCATGCACAAAGACTGTTACATTCTCATGCTGATGGAAAATATTTGCTTTTCCCTTTTATTTAGCCAAGAAACACTAACCTTAGCTGTGAGTGTATTTTTTTCCACAAGAGAAATTATGTAGAAATTCAAAATGCCTGGGACCAGGAGGGTTTTAGATTTCAGATTTTTTAAGATTTTGGAGTATTTGCATATAATGTGATATCATGGGATCTTCCCATTATCATTTATATTCCATATATACCTTATAAATACAGCCTGAAGGTAATGTAGAATATTTTTAATAATTTTGTGCATGTCTCACGGTGCAAAATTTTCCATTGTGGTGTTGTGTCAGTGCTCGAAGACTTTTGGATTTTGGAGCATTTCAGATTTCAGACTTTTAGATTAGGAATGCTGAATCAGTATCCATTTTACTTTATTTTTTTAAAGATTTATTTTATTTATTTGAAAGAGAGTTACAGAGAGAGGTAGAGACAGAGAGAGAGGTCTTCCATCTGCTGGGTCACTCCCCAGATGGCCACAACAGCCAGAGCTGTGCTGATCCGAAGCCAGGAGCCAGGAGCTTCCTCTCAATTTGTCTGAAAGGAAACTTAACCTTGATGGCTCAATTCTCAGAATGCTTCCCAATCGTCTCGGCTCTTCTAAGCTCTACCATTATGATCGTCACGTTTATTCTTCCACCACGTGGGTGCAGGGGCCCAAGGACTTGGACCATCTTCCACTACCATCCCAGGCTATAGCAGAGAGCTGGATTGGAAGAGGGGCAGCCAGGACTAGAACTGGTGCCCATATGGGCTGCCCGCACTTGAAGCCAGAGCTTTAACCTGCTGTGCCACAGTGCTGGCCCCCCATTTTACTTTAATTTCCTCCTGTTTCATGTATACATACATGAGTGCATGTAATAGGCCTGTGTGCTGAAGAACTTCTTTTTATGTATAAACCTAGTCCACATAGTTGTGAGATCAAACACCTGACATACAATTGCATGAAAAAAAACTAGGGAGGCGTGTGCATTTTGGCATAACGAGTTAAGCCACCACTTGGGATGCCCACATCCCGTATTGGAATGGTGGGATTGAGTCCCACCTCTGCTTCCCATCCAGCTTCCTGCTAATGCACTTGGGGAGCAGCGACTGATGGCCCTAGTATTTGGGTCCCTGCCACCCACGTGAGAGACCCGGATGGAGTTCCTGGCTTAAGTTTGGCCCAGATCTGCCTGTTGTGGGCACCAGCAAATGGAAGATCAATCTCTTTCTCTCTCCCATTCTGCCTTTCAAATAAACAAATTTTTTATTAAAAAAAAAAAACTAGGAAAATACCATGTTACACCAGCAACCTTAGGGAGTATTTAATCCATTCCTCTGAATTCACAGATAAGGAAACTGAGGTAAGAGATATGAAATGATTTGCCCAAGATTGTAACAGTTCATAGTACAGCTGAACATATAAATTAGGTTTCCTTTTCCTTAGTTAGTGCATGGTTCTTTACAACATGCTGTGCCATCAAAACTCAGTCTGAGCCATGAATCACTGGCTCAAAGTAACTAGCCCAAGTTTGGTTGTAAATTAAAATATAAAGGGAAATAAAGCCCTGATCCGCTTCATGCTTTTCCAGGTGTTATGTCTTACGGGTCTTTGGAATGTAGAAGGGACAAGCAGTTGGGTTAGAGCCCCTGACACAGTGTTTTCCTTATTACAAGCCACCACTGTCATTTAGGCTGTGAATATTAAATCGGTTGAATCCAGGAATTTTGTTTCTCAAAATTCACTAGTTGCGACATTTTGTTTGGTTGCAATCCTAAAACTTAGCATTGACTTCTCTAACTTCAAATTTTGACATGTGAATTTGTGGAAGTACATAATGTATTTCTACTCTTTTGTCCCATGTCGCTCCCCCTCTTCGTGGAGGAACGACACAGGACCCTGCGCTGTTCTTTCGTCTGCTCGGCCCTCCCCGGGTTTGCTGCTGGTTCTTCCCGGGTTGGCTACTGTCCCTTCCACCTCCGTGGAAGGGCGGTTCCCCCTGCCACTTTCCCCACTTCCGCGGGGGAGCGGCACACCGCCGGCCGGCTCTCTCGGGGGCTGCACAGGTGTTCCTTCAGATAGATGTTCCTGGTGCATGTTGTCTCTCTCCTCCTTTATAGTCCTCTTCCACCAATCCCAACTCTGCTACCCACACGCCGAGTATGCTGCTCTCCTCCAATCAGGAGCAGGTCCTGCTGTTTATTGGTTGAACTGGAGGCAGCTGTGTAGAAGCTGTTTCCTCCTCTCCCAGCGCCATATTGTGGGAGAGCAGATGCATAGAATAAGTCTTAATTCCAGTAACTTAGTCTAGTCCGAGTTGCTCCCAGTTGCTCCCCACAGTCCCAGGGTTCCATCTCAGTTTCTAGAACTGGTTATTAGGCAGATGCAGTATATGGACATGAAGTTGGCAACCACCAGCACTGACTCTATTGTATGCTCATCAATGTGATAATAGCTCTCAGTCAGTTTCAAGAAGTTGTTTAGGTTCAGTCAGCTAGTTAGGCTAGTTGGGATTTGAGAAGCCTGATGCTCTTGGTGAAGGAGGGAGTGAAAGTGAGTCAGTATCACAATAGCAGCTTTTTCTGCTCAGTGAGATCACCGGTGGGGCAACTGTGTTAGTAAAGTGAAAGAAGCTTAGAGGATAAACGTGGCGATCATAATGGTAGAGCTTAGAAGAGCCGAGATGATCGGGAAGTATTCTGAGAATTGAGCCATCGAAGTTAAGTTTCCTTTCAGACAAATTGAGATATTTCTGTACTGTAAAGAGCTGTTTTACTTTGGTAATACTTAATTTATAGATAAGTTAGAGTTTTATATAAAGGACAAATTGTTCTTTATGAAATTTCTTGTAAATAATGCTGACTTTCTAATTTCACAGTTGGCTTATTTATCTTTACTGTCAAATGAATTCACTACAGAAACATTTCATCACTAAGAAAAATGAGACTATTTGAAAGTCACCCCAAATTTCTACTACCTAGGGGCAACTGCTGTTAACATCTTCCCACTGCCCATACTTTTTTCCTAAACATGCATATTTTTAGATGTATAAAAGTCTTTACAAAATAACAATGTCTATATTACCAATCTACACTTTTATTAATAACTTAATGATATTCATATCAATAGTCCATTTATGGCTAGGTTATGCAGTTTGACCTCCTATCATTGGATTTTAGATTGATTTGTAGTTTTCTTTCTTTTTAATACAAAGTACCATCACTGATACTCTTTTTTTTTTATAAAGATTTATTTTATTTATTTGAAAGAGTTACAGAGGTAGAGACAAAGAGAGAAGTCTTCCATCTGCTTGAAATTGGGGACTTAACTTGTTGGCCTGCTGTCCCCATTAATTTGATTATTTCCCTACTGACTTGCAATGTCAATTTCTCAGTATGCTAAATTTTTGTATGTGCATACTCACTTTTTGGCCTGGTTCCAAACTTTTAATTTGATTCCATTGACTAAATTGCCTTTTTTTTTTTTTTTTTTTTTTACAGGCAGAGTGGACAGTGAGAGAGACAGAGAAAGGTCTTCCTTTTTTTTTTGCCGTTGGTTCACCCTCCAATGGCCGCCGCGGCTGGTGCGCTGTGGCCAGCGCACCGCGCTGATCCGAAGCCAGGAGCCAGGTGCCTCTCCTGGTCTCCCATGCAGGTGCAGGGCCCAAGGACCTGGGCCATCCTCCACTGCACTCCCGGGCCATAGCAGAAAGCTGGCCTGGAAGAGGGGCAACCGGGACAGAATCCGGCGCCCCGACCGGGACTAGAACCCGGTGTGCCGGCGCTGCAAGGTGGAGCATTAGCCTATTGAGCCACGGCGCTGGCCCTTTTTGTTCTTAGTTACCATTCTTAATATGTTTTCCCCTTGTGTGTCTTTTATTAAAACGATTTTTTATTTGAAAGGCAGAATGACATAGAGAGAGGGAAAGACAGAGTTGAAAGATCTTCCATCTGGTAGTTCACTCCCAAAATATCCACAACAGCCAGGGTTGGAATAGGCTGAAGCCAGGAGCTAGGAGGTGCATCTAAGTCTCTCATGTGTGTGGTAAGGACTCAAGTGCTTAGGCCATCATTCACTGCCTTCCCAGGCACATTAACAGGAAACTGCATCAGCAGCTGAGTAGCTGGGAATGGAACTGGCACTCCAATATAGGATGTGGGCATCCAAGTGGCAGCTTAATCTGTTGTGTCACGACACCTGTCCACTTGTGTGTCTTTATACTAATATGCCAGGATAGTTGAATAAATTAGTTGTCCTGTTTATATTTTATTGCTATATTTTACTGCACTGAGACATTTATTGGAAAATTTTACTCTTAAAAAATGTGACATTAGTTTTTTATTTATGGAAGCTCTGGATTTGAGGCTCCATTAAATCCTTGAAGATTTGGGGAGGATTGTCCCCATGTTATCAGGAGAAATCTTGATCTGTTCTGTAACTTTTTATTCCAGCAACATTTATAGAACCTGTACTACTTACCCAAAAACTCAGTGGATGCCTAAAAAGGTATTTGAACAGGTTTTTCTTTATTAAGACCTTTTGATTTTTTGCATTTGTGAAAGAAGACTTTCTGTAGAAATTAAGTTTCAAGCAAAATCTGGAGTAGTGCTTGAGTTTCTTGTGAGTACTTCCTGTGGCATGTAATGGGAATGATGTCTCTACATATAAAACTCCCAGCTGACAGTCTGCGAACAGAGCTGGTAAATCTGCATCCAACCTTGACATACGGGGACTGACCATGCTTTGTTTCCCTCCCTCATAGCTTTCTGCAAGTTCTGATTAAAGTCAGAAACAGGCACAATGATGTGGTTCCTACCATGGCACAAGGAGTGATTGAATACAAGGAGAAGTTTGGGTTTGATCCCTTCATTAGCAGTAACATCCAATATTTTCTGGATCGCTTTTATACCAATCGCATCTCTTTCCGCATGCTTATCAACCAGCACAGTAAGTTGGGTTTTATTGGTCCTGTTTTGGAAAGGTAACCAGAATGATTTCTCCTAAACGTTTTCCTGTTCCTTCACTTTCAGTGTACTGAGCTGTATTTTTGCCTGTAGAGATTTTATTTCTAGTTCAGTTTTTCTTAAGTGAATCCCATCTATTAAAAGATTTTAATTAGTATTGTTGATTAAAAGGGATCCTTGAAAGACTAATTCATCACTGTGCTGAGTCCAAAGACAGGCAGAGCGTCTTTATTTTACTCATTCAATTTATTGAGATAAGTGAATGTTATACAGCTATTAAGTGTGAGTTTATTTTAAATGCATATCTTTTAGAAACAGAAATGTGTGACAATTTATAGGAAAAAAACTTAAATGCTATCCAACATAAATACTAACCAGCCAGACTACTTACATAACTAAAATTTCTTTCTGATCTAAATATGTGTGTATACATTTATATGTATGTTTTTAAATCATTAATTAGGCCTATACATCACTGTTTTTCTTCACTTCAGTTAATTATGACTTTATTGGCCTAATGCCCATGTTTATCGTTTTTCATAATTAAAATCTCCCCTATTTTATTTAGGTACTTTCCTTTTGTGGAGTCTGAATTATTCTCAATTTTTCCTTCATTTAAAAATAAGTACACATACAAACATTTGCGTTGAGATTGCTTTTTTGTTTGGAGCTTCTTGTGGCTTTTATTCAGAAATAAAATTTTGCAAATCTTAAGAATTGTGAAATTATCTGAATGTACTTTTAAAAACACTTGCACAAATAATGTTTGTGTACGTGACATCGAAAAACAGTCTCCATGATGGAGGGATTTGAAATGCTGCCAGTGAAGAAGCTTTGCAGGTCTATCCAGACAGTGCAGATTGTCTTCTAAAGACTTAGTCAAGGTTGGAATCAGTGTCCAGAGTAGTGGTGAGAAGGAGGCTAAACTTGGCTAAGGGTGAAAGTCCGTTTCTTCATCCAGGTCCCATTGGGTAGGGGAGAAAGGGTTGGACACCTGGCACGTATCAGTGCTTTAAGAGCTGCTGATTGGAACTCACAGGTCTTAAAACGCACCCTTTCTCCTTCATTGGCTGATAGAGTTGCTCACCCATTGCTTGTTGCGTTATAGTGCTCTAAGTCACTGTGGATGCTAAAATGATTCTCAAAAATAAGAGATCCTCTTAAAACGTATAAAGCTCTGTATTTCTCTGCTGGACCATCGTAGCCTGCCATGTTTCAATCCTCTCCCCCTCCTCCCTTTTGTGTTTGTTTAGCACTTCTGTTTGGTGGTGACACTAATCCTGCTCATCCTAAACACATAGGAAGTATTGATCCCACCTGTAATGTGGCTGATGTGGTGAAAGGTAAGCAGTGTAATGTTATTGATTGCACTTGCAGTTCGAATGGGATTGTGGCTTATTTGAGGCAGTTTGGCTATGGGTTATGTTGCTATAATGTCTGCTGCGTCATCAGGCCACTGTGGCCCCAAGCCACTTGATCCGAATATGGAAAGTTTTTCCTGGGTGGTTCAGGAAAAGATGCATAATTCATAATGTTCAAAATATGAGTTTCTACTTGCAAGTCTTTCTCAAACAGTAAATATTAATGTAAAATTATAAATTCTCATTGCTACCATTATTAGAAAATTTCAGAGAATGCAAATCCTTCCTATAAAATGAGACTGAATTTACATGTTTGTAAAATTTAAACATCTTCCTCTCGTGCACCCCTGGTTTTAGAATCTCTGTGGCACACAGGCTTCGTGGGTCTGTTGGACATTCAGCTACACTCTATGCCAGTAGCCTCAGGGTAGACCTGAGCCCTATGGTCATAAGTCCTTGGTACCCAGGCACTTTGAATTTAAGTAGCAGTTTCCTCATCATTCATGTAAGATAAACAGTGTCTCCAGAAAGCCTGCCTGGTTGTGAGTGATCCTCCAGGTCCCTGCACCTCTAAGGTTTCTTCAGTGTTATGGTACCATGTGCAGCCTCAGCTCTCCGGACTGGGTCTCCTATGAGGGCCCTCACCTTCCTTTCTGCACTCCCAAGTATTCATGACTGCGTTCCCCGGTCTTTACCAGGCATCGTTGCTGCTGAGGGAAACCTGGGCAATTTGTTTATGCTGCCATTCCTAAGCCCAGGAAGACTTTAGGTCTTGGCTCAGCCTGTGATTGGTGAGCTGCTCTGGCTACTGTTCAGTTAGAAAATGGTTACTCAAAGCTAGTGCTGTGGTGTAAAACGTTAAGCCTCCCTGTGCAATGTTGGCATCCCGTATAGGTGTCCTTTAAGTCCCAGTGCTCCACTTCCAATCCAGCTCCCTGCTCATATGCTTGGAAAAGCAGCAGAAAATGGCCCAGGTCCTTGGGCCTGTGCCACCCACGTGGGAGACCTGGAAAAAGCTCCTGGCTCCTGACTTTGGCCTGGGCCAGCCCCGTCCATTGCAGCCACTTGGGGAGTGAACCAGCAGGTGGAAGATCTCTCTCTCTGCCTCCCTTCCTTCTCTGTATATCTACCTTTGAAATCAATAAATAAATATTAAAAAAAGAAAATGGTTAGTCACATTATTTCAGCTATAAGGTGAATAGACCCAGACTCAACCCCTTAAGAATCCCGTAGTTGCTCTCTCCCATGATAACCTTGTGATTGATCGTAACACCTGCAGGCTTCCATGGGGCAAGGGAGAAAGGATCATTCTTACCATAGCTTGTATTTTCCTTAGGCCTTAGCCCAGTGCCTGTTATGCATCAAAAAACATAATTCAGACAGTTGACTACCCCTTCGATAAAAAGGCACAAAATCAGAAAGTAAAAATATAGTATAAAACATAGCATTTGTGCCTTTTTTCTTGAACTGTAATCAATTTGTGGTCAGGGTATGTGTCTTAACTTGGTTTTGTAGCTCATGTAGAACATATTATAGTGCCTATGGAGATGATTAGTAAATATTCCTCGGTTTGATAAAATTTTAAGCCTCTTGATAATTTACTTTTTAAAAAAGCTTTATTGAGATATATAGTTCTCATATCTTAAAATGCATCCATGTTGAGTTTCACAGACTTCTGAAACTATCACCACAAGCTAGTTTTGAAATATTTTCATCACTTCAAAGAGAAACTCTAAGCCCTTTGGCAGTCACTCCCTGTGACCCTTCTTCCTGCTCTAGGTAACCATTGATCTACTTTCTGTCCATATAGATTTCCCTGCTCTGAACATTTCATATAAACAAAATCATATGATAGGTGATCTTTAATGGCTGACTTCTTTCACTTAATATAACGTTTCAAGAGTCATCTATCTTGAAGAATCCATCATACTACCATCCTTTTTATGGCTCGGACATACTCCATGGTATTGATATATCACATTTATCATTTTATCAGCTGATGGGGAATTGGGTTAGCTGGGTGACCTTGGACATGTTAGATGACCTCTGTGAGTCTGAGCTTCTTCTTCTGTAAAATGATACTATTGGTAATTCACTTGTGTATTGGGGCGAATTGAGTTACATGCGTAGAGCCCCTAACACAGTTAAGGCTGTACATAGGTTTATTAGCAGTAGTTCTTGGGCATTGGACAAGTCATTTGGCTTCTCATTTATCCCATTAGTAGTAAAGGTTGGAGCCTTTACGTTTATTTATGTGATAAATTATAAAATATTTTAAAGCCACTTTGGGCTTTCATAAGAAAATTAAAAATTTGAACACTGGTATTTCACATTAAGGAAATATTACTTATGTTTTAGGTGTGATATTGGTATTGTGGTTGCTTTCCAAAAGGAATCCTGGCTTTGAGAGAGGTATTTTCAAGTATTAACATATGGTATGAAATAATGTGGGATTTGCTTCAAAATTACACAGCGGGAAAGGAGTGAAAAATATTGGGCTTATGTTGAAAATGGCTGAGGCTATTGATGGGTGCTTGGTAATTCATTATACTCTGTACTTCAGTATCTGTGTGAAATTCATGATAAAGTTTTAAAAATATCCTTTTTACTACCTTGTTATTCTTCACAGATAAGGTCTTTTACTAATTTTTAGGGAGCTTTTACTCAAGAACCAGTACAACAAGGAGTTATATGAAACTGTTACCAGTTCCACAGAGCAGAGAGCAATCAGATTCAAAGGCACTGTAAGAGAGTTCAAGGTGGTATCTGCAGACTTGAGCCAAGGCTGCGAGAACCTTATTGTTTTACAGCACTTACTGCCAATGTTGTATTTAGTGCATATTATCTGGTTTTACATTTGTACTGAGGTTAATCTCTCTAACTGGGGTATAAATTTCTAAAGGTCTGAGATTGTCCTTAGACACACACACTTTTGCATCGTTTCTCTTAGGGACAGAAGTTGCATAACAAAAACTAGTTGAAGATGTATGTAGTTCATTTTGAAGAAAAACCTAGATGTTCGTGTCTACCCTCTACCTCATAGCCTCCTGTTTTCTTTGTCTTTTTTATTCACAATTTTAACCTTGATCCCAGATTCCTTCCCTTCTCCCCCTTCTTCTTGTATTCACAGCTGTATCTTCACTCTTTGTCCTGCCCTTTTTTACTTTGTAGCCAGTAATGTTCATAAGCTTGCTACATCTTCTGGTGAACTCATTCCCACCACTTGATCCATGTAACTGAAGCTTCGTGGCCAATCCCTCATGACAGTCACTCTCCAGCCCCCCCGGGACTCAGAATTTCACTTTCCCCAGTGTGCACAAGCTTGAGCACACACAAATACACACACACCTCCTACCCCGCAGTCATGGGGTAAAGAGGAAAGACTGGCATGTACCCTGCTTCCCACTGCGTCTTTCAAATCATGTGTTTTTTTTGGCTCAACAGCCTTGAGGACAAAATAGCGGCAGGTGGTTTCAGACTGTGAAAGTGTGTGCATGCCGTAAAGCAACATCCATGTAATCAACTTTGCTGACACCTGCTTCCCTTTGTCAGTCATGTGTACTGATACGCACAGCACACAAAGTCCTCTTGGTTTGTATATGTTTTCTAGAACGCTTTTGCACTTCCGTTTCTACCCGGCAAGTCCTATGCTTACTGGGGGGTCACTTAATTGTACCCGAACTGATCGTATAAGTTATACTACCTGTTGTGACTGCATATTCTATTTTAATATTATATAAACTGAAGAAATAGTGCTACAGAAAGAGGCTTATTACCATTAAAACCGAGTTGAATGCTTTGTAAAGACAATAAGAGGAAATCTTTTTAAAATGTAATGAAATTACTGTGAGTAAGGAATTCATTGGATTATGGGCAGCGCGGAGTGAGATTCTGAGAAGGAACCTGTATTCGGGTTGCTTCACAAGTCTCTCTACATTTAGTACACTTTAAAGACGCAGGATTGGAATTCAGAGATGTATGTGGTGTCCTCTTCGTAAGAAAGATGACTGCAAATCAATCCATATTCAGAGAAAAGGATGTGGACTTATATGACAGGATTGGCAGAGGAAAACATTGTATTTTCAAATGTGCATTTTAAGTTTACGGTTATGGTAGTAATCACATTTTATGGTTTCCTACCTTATCCCACATTTTTGTTAGTCATCCAATTTCTGTTCCTAATTGGGATGGTTAAGAGGACTAATATTGGGGCCAGCACTGTGGCGTAGCAGGTAAAGCTGTCACCTGCTGTGCCGGCATCCCATGTGGGTGCCAGTTTGAGTCCCAGCTGCTCCACTTTCCATCCTGCTTTCTGCTATAGCCTGGGAAAGCAATAGAAGATGGCCAAAGTCCTTGGGCCTCTGCACCCGTGTGGGAGACCCGGAAGACACTCCTGGCTCCTGGCTCCTGGCTCCTGGCTCCTGGCTCCACATAAGCGCAGCTCTGGCCATTGCAGCCAACTGGGGAGTGAACCAGTGGTTGGAAGATCTCTCTCTCTCTCTCTCTCTCTGCCTCTCCTTCTTTCTCTGTGTAACTCTGACTTTCAAGTAAATAAATAAATCTTAAAAAAGAGGAGTAATATCATATTACCACAACAATAGAAGTGCTCATTGAATAAAATTTAGCAAGTGTGGAGAAAGAAGAAGTAAAATTTGCCTGTTTTCATAACCCCCTGAGAACCTGACTTTTTTCTTTTTTTTTAACATTTCTCTTTTTTATATTTTACTTATTTATTTGAGAAGCAGAGTTAGAGACAGAGAGAGGGAGAGACAGAAAGGTCTTCCATCTGCTGGTTCACTCCCCAAATGGCTGCAGCAGCCTGAACTGTGCCGGTCCAAAGCCAGGAGCCAAGAGCTTCTTCCAGGTCTCCCATGCAGATGCAGAGGCCCAAGGACTTGGGCCATCTTCCACTACTTTCCCAGGCCATAGCGGAGAGCTGGATTGGAAGAGGGGCATGCAGAACTTGAACCGGTGCCCATATGGGATTCGGCACCGCAGGCAGAGGCTTAGCCCACTACACTACAGTGATGGCCCCAAGAGAACATGGTTTTATACTTTGAACTCATACCAGATTTACAGATTGGCGTGTAACCGTATATACTGTGAGCAGTCTTGGCCTCTAGGAAATGCATGGTATTTGTTGCTTTCCCATCTTCAGCACTAATGGCCATCACATACAACGTCCCTGGATGAACGTAGTACCTGACAGTAGCAGCCTCTGTCCTGCTGTCTGTATCAGGGTTGTTGGCTTCCTTCCTGTGTCTGATCTGTGATACTCATAATCTGTATACTCACATGGGTTTTCCAGCCCAGTACATATAATCTTTATCCCTCAATGATGGGTTAGTTATTTTTCCTATCATGGTAAGATGGACTAGGCAATCTAGAAGGAAACTTGAAAGATCTCCTTTTTCCCTAAAGACTAAAGCAAATTTTTAGTCAGCTTTCTGTTTCATTTCCTTTGAATTCTACTTTTGATTTTATGAGTGTCAGAATACCTAAGCAGGAGTTCTTCTTAGCTCAGAGTAAGATAGAATAAATAATACAGACAGAATCAAAGGTCAGAAGGCCTGAACATTCTTCCGTATCTTCTGGCTGAAAAGCAGTGGAGTTTCCCTCTGTAGACACCCAAGGAGAAGTGATCAGAAAGTCTCAAGCGGCCTGGGCCTCACCAGGTCTTCTCCCCTGTACCCCAAGGGGTACATGTTGCCAAGGAGAGGAAGAAATCGATGCCAGCTTCCTTGTACTCTTAGTAGAGTCTTACTACTCGCTTCCTGTGTGTAGAGCGATTGGTGTTTTGCCCCTTTCCCTTCTCTCATGACCATCTGGGGTTTCTCAGTTAATCTTCTAACTCAGTGTCCCTCTATCTAAGATTTTTTTCCTTTCTTTTATTTTATGCAGCTTGATGTAGAGGGAGTATGGTTCCAGGTTTAATGACAGCTCCACTCATGTTTTTCCCAGCTGGGAAGATCCTGCATGGTGTAAGCATAGTCAAATGGGCAGCCCAAATGAGCCTGTGTGCACACATATGTGTTTTAACAGCCTTACTGAAACGTAAGTGGACCAGCACTATTCCCATACTTAGCTCTCTTGAGACAGACTACTTTGATGTAGAAGGGTAGGGACAATATTTTTATTTTGGGCTAGACAGTTGTATAAACGTCTAAGAGTGGGGGTGCATCCTGTACAACACTAACTGAATGCGCGGAACACTGAAGCATGCCTCCTTGCTGCTTGTTTAGCACATTAATGTCTACCTTTGCACATCTGGAAATTACAGACTCCAGGTAGTGAATGCTGGAGTTAGTGTTGTGAAGCAGCTCCTAGTGCCCTTTGGGTGGTGCCTTCCACTGTGACCCTTTTCCCTCCTTTATTTGTAAGAAACCAGGAAATAAAACGAAAACTCCTGTGGTAAGATCATTTTAAAGGCACAAACTTAAATACTTGGCACAAAAATCGGCCCTCACAGTGATGTTAACTTGTCTGGGTTGTTCCTGTGTGCTATTGCTGCTTAGCATGACAGCATACAAATGGTATCCTGAGAGACTGGCATTGTTCTGGCTCAGAAATAACATCTTACACTCTCTCCTTGGGCTCTTCACGTTGTAGATAACAGAGACCCACTCATGCTAGTTCAAGAAACAGATTTATTAGAAGAACTTAGTAAATCCCATGGTAACCCAAGAACAGGAAGCACCGTTCAGTGGGAGCTGTAGAAATTGGAGTTGGGATGGCGCTGGAGTTGCCAAGTCATGGCCTCTCCACCTTTCTCTGTGCCTTCTCTGTTTATCTGTATTTTTTTTTTTTGTCTTTGCACTGGCTGATGGCTGCAGCTTCTTTAGGCGGTGTCAGACATTGCAGGCTTTCCCAGATCATGCTGACTATCCGTGTGCCCTTTTGGCTCCTGCCTTACTTGAAGATTGAGAGTATCTTCAGCCTAAATTTCCAAAGATGAATTTTAGTTGGCTTTTTTTTTTTTTTTTTGCCACGACCACAGCTTGTAGGATTGCAGTCATCCTTGAAAGATGGACTTCCCTTACCTTAGTTGTTTGGCTGCAATCTCCCCATTCTGCTGTGGTTTGAAGGTTGCAGGGGGACCTACTGCTTAAAATCACCCTGGCGGCTCCGGCTTGGGATGGGTTTTGGTAGGAAGGATGGTGACAGACATGCCTTGTTAGACTCGCTTCATCAGTTAAAAGGATTTCCGAAAAGCATCATATCGGTTCCAGGAGCTCCTTCATAAGGTAGTGTGCGGCTTAGTGTGGTCTTCATGAGCTTCCGCCGTGGTGCACTGCAGCCAGGCCAAACAGGGCAGAAGTAGTAATGCGGCCCCTCAACCTCGTCTGCAGGTGCTTGCAAAGCATTGCAGTCAGGCTGGCTCTTTGAGCAAGTGCATTTGTGGATAAAGGGGCATATCATTGGTTTTGATGAGTATGTGAGCCTCCCATCAGGTGATGGCAGAAGGGAGTCATTCTGAAACCAAGTCAAGAAGACAGCTGGGTGCATCATGCTAACAGGAGATAATATTACCTGGCTCCAAAGTGTCTCCAACTAGAAATGATCAATGAAGCAAGAAGATGTTGAGAAGGAGTAGTTTCCTTTTTTAGATGTCTTTTCTTGGGCTTATGGTTCTGAAACATTAGTTCATGTTGTTCAGATTACCTTTATGTTGTTACCAGATGACAAGAGTTACTGTGGGATTATTTTTTATTAAAAAATAAAAATTGAGGGGCCGGCACTGTGGCACACTAGGTTAATCCTCCGCCTGTGCCGCCAGCATCCCATATGGGCTCTGGTTCTAGTCCCAGTTGCTCTTCTTCCAGTCTGGCTCTCTGCTATGGCCTGGGGTAGTGGTGGAGGATGGCCCAAGTGCTTGGGCCCCTGCACCCACGTGGGAGACCAGGAGAAGCACCTGGCTCCTGCTTTGGATCGGCATAGCTCCAGCCATTGTGGCCATTTGGGGAATGAACCAATGGAAGGAAGACCTTTCTCTTTGTCTCTCTCTCTCTCACTGTCTGTAACTGTACCTTTCAAATAAATAAATAAAAAATCTTTTTAAAAAATCAAAAAATTAAAGTGTGACTTTTGTAATGCTTTATGGTACTTAAATCCTACTGTGTTCTGGCAGTGGCTTCTTCTGTTGGAGCTTTTATGTTTTTCTGTGTTTTTTTTAGGGGAATGTTGGGCATTCTAGGCACCTTCATTTTAACTTTTTGGCTCCTTCGTTTTAACTTTTTCAGCACTCATGCAAAATTCATCCTAGTCCAGCCTCTTGTAAGATATTTGTAAACTAAATGAGTAATTGCCTATATCTGGGATAGAGGCTAATATCTGATAACAGAATTCTGTGGTGAATTTTGAATAATAAAAGTCTTAACAATAGGAAAAATAATAAAATGACCTCCATAATCTATTACCTTTTCCTGTGTGTTGTTCCTTAAAACTGATTCATGACTACTTTGGATCTGTTGGGCTGGTTGCTGTGTGAACCATTACTCTACTTTGTTTTTCTTTTTCATCTGTCTGCGATTTGGATATTTTAGCCAGAGGAAGTATTCCTGTGCCATACCCACAATTTTGTTTATTACTTTATGATCAACACCTTACCACCTTTGAAAACAGTTTATTAAAATAATGAATGTTGGGTCTGGTGCTGTGGCGCAGCAGGTTAATGCCCTGGCCTGAAGCACCGGCATCCCATATGGGCGCCGGTTCTAGTCCCCGCTGCTCCACTTCCAATGTGGCTCTCTGCTATGGCCTGGGAAAGCAGCAGAAGATGGCTCAAGTCCTTGGGCCCCTGCACCTGCATGGGAGGCCTGGAGGAAGCTCCTGGCTCCTGGCTTCAGATCGGCACAGCTCCAGCTGTTGCAGCCAATTGGGGAGTGAACTATCGGATGGAGGACCTCCCTCCCCCACCCCCTCTCTGCCTCTCCTCTCTCTGTGTAACTCTGACTTTCATGTAAAAAATAAATAAATCTTTAAAAAAAAATAATAAATGTTGGCCCAGTGTTGCAGTACAGCAGGTAAAACTGCCCCCATGATGCCAGCATCCTATTGGGGTGCCACTTTGTGTCCTAGCTGCTTCACTTCTGATCCAGCTCCCTGATAATGACCTGGGAATAGCAACAGAAGATGGTCTAGGTGTTTCGGCCCCTGACACCCACGTGGGAGACCTGGAAAAAGCCCCTGGCTCCTGGCTCCAGATCGGCACAGGTCCGACCATTGCGGCCGATTGGGGAGTGAACCATCGGATGGAAGACCTCTCTCTCTCTACCCCTCCTCTCTCTGTGTAACTCTGACTTTCAAATAAATAAATAAATCTTTTTTAAAAAAAGTAGAACTTGAATTTTCTTCTAAAGATAAAGGAATTTTACAAACCAGCAATTGAATTTTGGTTGTTATGATAGTGATTTTCGTAAGCTTTTCATTTAAAAAAATTTTAAAGGTTTATTTATTTATTTGAAAGGTAGAACAACAGAGAGAAAGGGAGAGACAGAGAAAGAGGGATCTTACATCTGATGGTTCCCTCCTCAACGTCTAGGAACCTGGGACTCCATCTGGGTCTCCCATGTGGTGGCTGGGGTCCATGTTCTTGGGCCATCTTCGGCCGCTTTCCCAGGCACATTAGCAGGGAACAGGATTGGAAGTGGAGCAACTGGGACTCGAACCCACACTCACATGGGATGCCAGTGTCACAGCAGCATAACCTACTGTGCCACAACACCAGTCCCAGGCTTTTCATTTTTATATTAAATTATTCTACTTAAACATAAGTGTCCTGTTTTGTGTATATATGTGCTATGTCCAAAGCATATTGTGATGTGCAGTGGGAATTTATAAAGATGTATATCAATATACATTTTGTCAGTGATGGCTCCAAAATGCTTTTGGCTGACTGGTACGTTGTGATGTCCTGAGTTTTTCAAGGATAATCATGAACTTCTTAATTATAGCCTTGACATACTATAAATTATGATGCTTTAAAAATTCATATTCATATGTATTTTTAGGAGCCATTCTGTGTCTTTGAGTTTTCATTGGCTGTTTCTATCTGGACTCGCTGTCTTCCACGTGTTTGATTTGTGTAGCACTGGTTCTTAACAGTGACATCACAGTCATGCTACTACTGGGCAAGCTAATACCATGAAGAATTAGCACATTGGGTGGATTTAGGTTCTCTTTTATAGTGAATGGAAGATAAGTGTTTAAAAATCTTTATGATATACCTGCAGGAATTGTTTTGTGGAGATGTATTGGCTTTGTATATAGGTAATGAAGCATCATTTATAGATTTTCAGTATTTGTGAACTTGGAAGTCCATGGTCGGCTTTGTGCTATTGCGTCACTAGGTGGAGATGTAGCATTGTTTGGTGGTGTAGCCAAAGCGAAAGGAATGAGTCTTGATTTCTTTTTTCAAAGGTACTTTCCAGATATTCGATGATGTTTATTATATCCAAAAAAAATTGTCAACTAAGTATAATCTTTAATTTTAACTCTCTTTTTTCAGGGTTGAAATTCAGTCTTACTTTAATGTCTGCTTTCACATTGATCAACTCAACATTTTTTTTTCTCCTCTTACTGCTGTTTCTTCTTTGCTATTCCTCAGTATTTCATCTTGTCAGAGTTATTCTAAGGTGCCTATTTTTGGTTCTTTGTAGTGTTTAAATTCTAAAAATATAATAAAATCAGAATTTTTACTCTGAGGTCAAATATATAAAATTATAATCTGGCAGCAGTATGAGATAAGTGAGTCAAAACTCATAGTCTAAACAGTGTCCTGATCCTATCTTTGTATTACTTTAGGTTAATAATGTCATATTTTTAACATATTCAATTCTGGAGAGCTTATTATTTCCCCCTTTCTTTGTTCCTTTTGTTCTTTTTCTGTCCTCTTTAATCTTAACAAGATCTGTTCTATGCGCAGTATCGATATGGGAAATATTAAAAAAAATACAAGCCTGTCTCCAAAGAGCTGATACCCAGTGGAGAATGTTGCAAATGTGTCCATGAATCATTTTAACATAACCTGGGTCTCTGTTCTTTAGAGAGTATAAAGGTAAAACTTAAAAAAAATTCTTGTTTTTAGAAACAGTCTTACAGTTCCTTAAGTGTTTAAATGTAGCCTTACTGTGATGTGATCCAGCAGTTTTCCACTGCAAGATATATATCCAAGAGAAATGAAAGCATATGTTCACCCAAAAAGTTGGACATGAATGTTCACAGCAGCATTATTCCTAATAGCCAAACAGTGGAAGCATTCCAGGTATCTTATCAAGTGATGAAAGGATAAAGAAAAGTTGGTATATTTGTACAGTGGAATATTATACAGCAACAGAAAGGAGCCAAATACTGATCCGTGCTATTTTATATATATATATATATATCTCTCTATCTGTCTATCGATCTATCTATCTGACTGTTGAAAACATTGTTAAGTGAATGAAGCCAGTCACAATAGACTATATATTATATGATTTCATTTATATGACATGTCCAGAATAGCAAATCTGTAGAGACCAGGAAGACCTGTGGTTGCCTAGGGCTGGGTAGAGGGGAGTGACTGCTAATCAGTGTGAGCTTCTTTTCATAGTGATGAAAATGTTGTTAACTTAATGGTGGTGAGGGTTGCACAACTTGGCAAATGTACTGAAAGCCACTGAGTTGTGTGTGCAGTCCAAATTGGTGAATTGTATGGTATAAGAATTACATCTTAATAAAGTTTTTAAAGTACATTATAAAAAAGTTTAAGATGTCAGACCTAGTAATATTCATTAACCATCATCTGTACAGGTGCTATACCGAGTTCTGTGCAAATTACCACACAAGTGGAAGACACAGATCCTGACCTCAGATTATTTACAGGTCAGGGGAAAAGGCGCACATGCAATGTGTCGTGGTGTATCTTTGTTTTCTGACTCTGTTGCCTGTCTTTTGAACCTCCTGCATTCCCTCTTCCAGCTTTTTCTGTCATGTACCTCAGAATCGCCAATTGTTCGTTTCATAACCTAACTTTTAAGAAAACTTGGAAATGAATTATACCCTTTCTCCTTTCGAAAGAGAACTGTTGTTCCTCCGTCTTTGATAGTGTCAGCCCCAACCTGTACCTTTAACTTTAGAGGATGTTTTAAAGCAGCAGTGGTGTTACTAATAACTGAAATTTCACGACTCACAGAAACCATTCATTCAGCAAATTCTTACTGATGTTTCATTTACAAATAGCGCCATCAAACCATAAGGCTGCTAGCATTGTTTAGAAAAATTACAACAAATAGGTTTTTGCTACAAGTTTATTAGGTTGCATGGCATTCAGAAGCATAGTCTTGAATTCATAGACTTACATGAAAAATAACTTGTAGGGATATTTAAACAATTGTGTGCTTGGTATGGGGCTAGCTAGCTGTATTGTCCATCTATTCTAATATTTTGACATGGTTGTGGTCATTAAGACTTTAAGGAAATAGAAATTTACTTTAGTTACATTAATTCTATTAAAGCCAAAAAGACTATTTTTTAGGAGATGCAGTCAATGAATTCTAAGCCCACTAATTTAGAGAGTTTGTTTAATACGTGTGTGTGTGTGTGTGTGTGTGCGCACATATATATGTACTTATGCCTATATTATTAGTGCAGCAGCTTAACCTTCTGTTTTCTTTGCAGATGCATATGAGACAGCCAAGATGCTGTGTGAACAATATTACTTGGTAGCTCCAGAGCTGGAAGTTGAAGAATTCAATGGTAAAAGAAAAATAATTTTAACTCTAAATTCCAAGAAGCTAACCAAAAAACTGATTATACCTGAGTTTTATTTCACTGATATCATAGATCTATGCTGCCTTTTCATCTTTTATCTCTTGAGAAACTTTGTGCAAACCTTTGATCAAACAGGTATATTGTTGTAAAGAGATGTTGCATGAAAATTGGAATGTATTAGACCTCAACATTCTTGGAACAGAAGTAATCAAGGTAAAAAATGTACAAGGGAGGCAGGTTTTGAGGTACAAGGGGTTAGGCTTCTGCTTGGAACACCTGCATCCCATATTAGAGTGCCAGTTTGAGTCTCAGCCACTCTACTACTTGTTTTGTTTTTTTTTTAAAGAATTATTTATTTATTTATTTGAAGGCAGAGTTACAGAGAGGCAGAGAGAGGTCTTCCATCCACTGGTTCACTTCCTAGAGGCGCACCAATCTGAAGCCAGGAACCAGGAGCTTATTCCAGGTCTCCCACGCAGGCGCAGGGGCCCTTGGGCCATCTTCTACTGCTTTCCCAGGCCATAGCAGAGAGCTGGATGGGAAGTGGAACAGCCGGGACTCAAACTGGCACCCACATGGGATGTTGCAGCTTTACCTGCTACTCCACAGCACCAGCCCCTCAGCTACTCTACTTCTGATTCAGCTTCTTATTAATGCACCTGGGAAGGCAGCAGATGACGGCCCAAGTACCTGGGTCACTGAGACCCACAAGGGAGAGACCTGCATGGAACTCTGGACTCCTGACTTCAGCCTGGCCCAGCCCTGGCTGTTGTGAGGATTTAGGGAGTGAACCAGTGGATGCAAGATCTCTCTCTCTCTCTCTCTTTATCTCTTCCCCCATCTCTCATCACTCTGTATTTCACATAAATAAATAAAATAAATGTTGTCAAAAATACACAAAGATATAAATAGAGTTCTCAAAATAACAAAAGCAAGCAGTCAGTAAAAATGAAAGGAATGCAAACACAATCAAAGAGAAATGCCATTTTTCTCATTCAAGATGACAGCAAGTACAATATCTTAATACTTTGTGCTCAGAAAAATACTCTTACCAGCACATGTATTTCATTTATATGTTTAAATTGGTATAGCCTTTCTTAGAAATGCTAACAATGTCCTTTCTCCTTGGCCAAGTAAATTAAATTAATCATAGTCATGCTCTTTGGTTCAGTAAATTAAACTTTAGAAAAATTATAAGAAAATAGAGATGTGCACAGATTATGTACAACACAAATGATAATAGTTTTCTTACAGAGAAAATCTAGTAAGAAAAAAACCATTTTCCATAATAGAGGATTTTTTTAAATGAATTGTGGTATACTCATAAGATAGAATACTACACAACTATTGAGAATAATGCTTTACAAAAATAATGTATGGAAAACATTGGATTTTGTAAGAGATTTAATTTCTTTATTTGAAAGGCAAAGTGTCAGAGAAAGAAGGAGACAGAGAGATCTTCCATCCACTGGTTCACTCACCAGATAGCCACAAGGGTCGAGGCTGGGCCAGGCCAAAGCCAGGAGCCTGAAACTCCATCCTGGTCTCCTATGTGGATGTGTTGGCAGAGGTCCAATAACTTGGGCCACTTTTGCTTTCCCAGGAGTATTAACAGGGATCTGGATTGGAAGCTGAGCAGCCAGGACTTGAACTGGCGCCTGATACATGACATTGGCATTGGAGGTGGTGACTTAACCCATGACTCCACAATGCTGGCCAAAAAGTTGGAATTTTTAAAAAAGATTTATTTATTTATGTATTTATTTGAAAGGCAAAATCAGAGATTGAGAGAGAGGCAGAGAGGTAGAGAGAAATATTACATCCGCTGTTTCACTCCCCAAATGGTTTCAATAGTCGGTGCTGGAGTGATTCAAAGCCACGATCTTTTTCTGGGTCTTCCACGTGAGTGCAGGGACCCAAGTACTTGCGTCATATTTTTTAAAAAATTATTTATTTATTTTATTTGAAAGTCAGAGTTAAACCCAGAGAAAAGGAGACACACACAGAGAGAGAAAGGTCTTCCTTCCACAATTGGCCACAACGCCCAGAGTTGTGCTGATCTGAAGCCAGGAGCTTCCTCTGGGTCTTCCCATGTGGGTGCAGGGGCCCAAGGACTTGGGCCATCTTCTACTGCTTTCCCAGGCCACAGCAGGAGCTGGATCAGAAGTGGAGCAGCTGAGACTCAAACTGGCACCCATATGGGATGCCGGCACTGCAGGCAACGGCTTTACCTGATGTGCCACAACGCTGGCCCTGGTTTATCTTCAGCTGCTGTTCCAGGCACATAGGCAGGGAGCTGGATCAGAAGTGGAATAGCTGGGACTTGAACTGGCACCTATATGGGATGGCAGTGCTACAGGCGGTGGCTTTCCCCACTATGCCACAGCACTGGTCCCCAAAGTTGAATTTTTTTAAGCACAGGATATACAAGTTTGTGATCTTACAACTTTATTGGGAAATATTTAGAAAGATTTCATACTACCAAAATACAAACAACAGCTCGCTGTATAGTAGAGTTATAGTTGATTTTTGTATTTATCATATGGTTCTGTATTTACTTTTTGTTACTTTTGTATTTTATTTGTAAATTACAAAGGAAACATGTACATTGTAAAAACACAAATACAGAAATGTGAGTAAAAAGTGAAAATCCTTGCCACTCTCTCAGTCCCATATAAAGCTTTATTTTTTACATAAATGGGATTGAAACTATACATGTCTTGTAACTTGGTTTTTATACTGCAGCCTGAAGATCTTTAAATATATTAATGTTGCTCAGAGATTACCCCTAGTGTAGATAACCATGATTTAACCATTTCCCTGTGGGCTTACACATAGGATTTCTAATTTTCCCATGTTGTGTATCATGACCAATGAAAGTGTGTGTGTGTGTATGTAGAATGGGAAAAGTTGTGAATATGTGGGAGCATTTCTTTTTGTTTATTTATTTATTTGAGAGGCAGAGTTAATCACACACACACAGGAGAGACAGAGAGCTTCCATCTTCTGGTTTATTCCTTAAATGGCTACAACCGCTGGGGCTGGGCCAGGCTGAAGCCAGGAGCCAGGAGCTTCTTCTAGATCTCCCATGTGGGTACAGGTGCCCAAGCACTTGGGGAATCTTCTGTTGCTTTCCCAGGTACATCAACAGGGAGCTGGATCGGAAGTGGAGTAGCCAGGACTTGAATTGACACCCATATGGGATGCTGGCATTGTGGACAATGGCTTAACCCATTATGCTACAACACTGGCCATCTCCCCTTTTTTATTTAGGAAATATTTCTATAGGTTAGATCTCTAAATGAACAATGACTGACTCTTGTTTTTTAAAAATTTATTTAGTTTAAAGACATAGAGAGAGGCAGACACAGAGATATCTTCTATCTACTGATTCACTGTCCAAAGCTTGCAACAGCTGGTGCTGGGCCAAGCTGAAGCCAGAAGCCTGGAATTTAATCCGGGTCTCCCACAAAGGTGCCAGGGACACAAGCAGTTGGGCAGTCACTTGATACCTCCCAGAGTGCACATTAGCAAGAAGCTGGATCAGAAGTGGAGACAATACTCGAGACCAGGGACTCCTATACAGGATGAGAGCACCCCAAGCAGTGTCTTAACTGCTGTGCCAAATGTCTACCCCAGTTACTGAGTCTTAAGTTGTGGGCATTTACAATCAAAGTTAAAAACCAAATTTCCTCTCAAAAAAATACCAAAAGTTTTTTCTCTTATAATGAGAGCAAAAAGGTAGCCTTCACATTTCTACTAGGCGGTCTGATCCGCAAGCCGCTTTCAGAGTCTGGTTGTTTCCCTGAGAAGAGTTGTGTTCCCATCTGGCATAAATACACAACCAGAACTCAGTGGACTTGGCTTGAATATTCCACTTTAGAAACATCTTAATCTTAATCTTAATCTTAATCTTCTTCCTACTGGCCGTGCAGGACCTGACCTAACCATCCAGATGTGTGTCTCAAACAAGCCTCTTCTTGCTGTCCCAGGCCAGTTGTGTCAGCACATTCCTTCCCAGCAAGGCACCCAATATGACAGAAGCTTTGCAGCTATTTTTGGTGGTATCTCATGAGTGCTCTAAGCCCCCTTTTTGTCACATTTATAAAAAAGATTTTTATTTATTTATTTGAAAGGTCAAGTTACAGAGTGAGAGAGAAATATCTGCTATCTGCTAGTTCACTCCTGAAATGGCACAATGGCCAGGGCTTGACCAGGCCAAAGCCAGGAGCCAGGAGTTCATCCAACTCTCCCATATGTCTGACCAGGGCTCAGGCACTTAGACCATATTCTGCTCCTTTTCTCATGCCCTTAGCAGTGAGCTGGATCAGAAGTGAAGCAGCCTGGACTTGAACCAGTGTCCATATGGGATCACAGGTGGCAGGTTCACCCACAATGCCGGGCCTTATGTCACATTTTGAAGTTCCCTTTCCCATCACTGAGATAAGTGATGGTAGTTATAGATTCCTGTTGCTTTGGGGAATGTAGTTATGAGTTCTGTTGTTATTCCTCGAACTTCAAAGCCCTTTGTCCGAACGATGAAGGGAGTGCTTTAGTTCTCAGAAGTGCCATATTAGAGCCATAGGCTGGATGCTGATCCTGAACATCTTACTTAGATTCTTTTGCTTTAGAATGAGACAGCATGTGTGTCCCACAGTGACAGCTGATTCCAGGTTAGTGTAGGGAGGAGTCAGATCCAGATGCATGTAGATCCAGAGCTTGTCTGATGGAGGACAGCATCCCCATGCAGGATGCTTTCAGACCACTGAGTGCCTTTCATAACAGGGTGCTGCCACATGCTGCTCTGCCTTCAGCAAGGTCACAGTTAACCCCAAACGACAATTTGTTGCTACCTGAAGACCTAGGTTCTGTTTCTTTCACGTTTTCTATTTTGTGTCTGAACTTGGTTTTTTGTTCTCCCTTTCCCTGTGTAGAGCCCCAAGAGGATAGTAACTGGGACTACCTGGAATGCCATCAGGATTGTGCATCATTAGTATAATTCTGACTGTAGGGGGCAAGCTGACATTAATTTCCTTCGTTGTCCTTTCCTTAGCTCATTTGACAGATACCATCTGACTAGCCATCTGTGGCAACCCGTGGTCAGTTTTTCCGAAGGCAGGAAACAGTTTCATCACACTTGTGCATATTCTCTTGCTTTTCTTATTCAGTTGCCAAAATATTAAGCAAATAACCATTTTCCTTACCTTTTTTCTATTTGTGGTAGACAGTGTGATTTAGCAGCAAAGTGTGAGCTTACCAGATAGTGGAAATCCTGGTTCCGACACTTCTGCAGCGTAGGCTTTGAACAAATCACTGCGCCTCTGCAACGCTCAGCTTCCTCATCTCTGAGCTCGTCTTGCTGGGCTGTGGAAGGAGAGCGTCGCTAGGGCCTTAAATATTGCATCGGCAACATACTGAATACCTAGTAAAGGGTGGCTACTGGGAGTCAGTGTTGTCACCACTTGCATTTTTTCACCATTTCTACATTAGTCATTCCTGTCGAGAGGGCACTTCGTAGCTTTGGATTTGGTGGGAAACGTGAACATTTTAATTTCTATATGTATATTTTGTTTTTAAAGGGCTCACAGAAAAGGTGTGTGTCTTTCCTGGCATCTTTGACCTCTGGTGTCTCCATATAGGAAACTTGTATGCATACTTTCAGTAAAGTTTTCTATATAGTGGAATAGCTATTACTGATTGCTCTGTCAGCACTATAGAAATTAATGTTTAGTAATGCTGAAACCAAGACTTATGGACTACTTTCTATATGGAAGGCTCTGTGTATACCAACTCATCACCATTATCGCACTTAATATTTCTGTTCAACCAGTGAGATACATACTGTATTCATTTCAGAAATGGAACCCTGAGCCCAAATGGGTTAATATCTCTTAAAATAGCTATCCAATGCCAAAGTCTGGTCTTGAACCCAGTATAACTTTGAACCATACCATATACCTGTTTCTCATAGCCTTCTCCATTGACTTTGGGTATAAATGAACCACTTTAAGTCTACTGCTGTATTTTTTTTTATCTTTTATTTAATGAATATAAATTTCCAAAGTACGACTCATGGGTTACAATGGCTTCCCCCCCCATACCGTCCCTCCCACCCACAACCCTCCCCTTTCCCACTCCCTCTCCCCTTCCATTCACATCAAGATTCATTTTCGATTATCTTAATATACAGAAGATCTGCTGTATTTTAAATGCATTTTTTCCTGGTTAGCTCTCAGGGTTTTTTTCCTATTCAGTTAGAAGAACCATCTGAGAATAAAATTCCTTTAGTCTATGTACAGTACTATTGGTATTTATGCTGTTTCAACTAATGGTATTTGGAACAGTGGCTGTGCCAAATAGACTTTTATTTTTTGAATCTTGAGCATGAAAAAGATGAACCATTTTTTCTTTTGACTTTTAAAAATGTACTCTTATGTGGAAAATTCATATTCCATTTGTGTTTTATTTCAAAAGTCAACAGACATCTATTAAGCACCCACTAGTTAATAACTATTAGATCCAGGATTACCGAAGAGGGGAAGAGTCATGGGCAAAAACATTTTATGTGGTTTTAAAAGGAAGGAAAGAAATCTAAAGTGTAATGTTTCCAAAGAAAAGTGCAAGTAATTGAGCAAGCCCTTAAATGGCTCCTAGAGAATGTTGTTTGAACTTTTAAAAAAAATCTGTAAAAGGCATTTTCATTTCCTTGAGATTTGGAGCGAAAATGTTAAATTCTGAAGACTGTATACGTACATAATCATACCTTTTGGTAAGAGCTAGACTAAGCACACAGCTTGCTCCACAGGCTCCATTCAAATGGCAGCAGAGGGGGCTGGCACTGTGGTGTAGCGGGTAAAGCCACTGCCTGCAGTGCCCGCATCCCACATGGGCATTGAGTCCGGTCCACTCCACTTCTGATCCAGCTCTCTGCTATGGCCTGGGAAAGCCAGTGCAAGAAGGCCCAAGTCCTTGGGCCCCTGCACCCGCATGGGAGGCCAGGAAAAAGCTCCTGGCTTCTGGCTCCTGGCTCCTGGCTTTGGATCGGCGCAGCTCCGGCCATTGCAGCCATCTGGGAAGTGAACCAGTGGATGGAAGACACCTCTCTATCTCTCTTTCTCTCTTTCTCTCTGTGTGTGTGTGCCTCTATCTCTGTGTAACTCTGCTTTTCAAATAAATAAATAAATCTTTTTTTAAAAATGACAGTAAGGGAATCCAAAGGAAAACAACCAGGGAAACCAGAGGTCATTCATCAGTGGACCATTCCCTTAGTCCATTCAGGCTGCCATGACAAAAATACCAGAGATTGGTGGCTTAAACAACAGACACAGATGTCTGACAGTTCTGGAGGGTGAGAAATCAAGTTCAAGGTGCACACAGATTTGGTTTCAGGTGAGAGCCCGCTTTAGTGGTTCATAGACAACTTCTCTTGGCATCCTCATGTGGAAGAAGGACTGAGGCAGCTCTTGAGGTCTCTTTTATGAGATTTCCAGTCTCATGATCTGATCACCTCCACAAGACCTTACCTCCTAAGAACCATCACTTAAGGGAGTGGTTTCCAGTGTACAAATTTTGGGGGGACACAGTCCATAACAACCATTAATCCCAAATCCTGAAGGACAGTCACTGGGTTGAAGTGTGCTGGTTAATGAGACAGAGCAGAGGCAGCCACACAGCAGGGATGGCGACCAGTTAGCTGAGGGTTGTCCTGGAGGGACCCTAGGGGCAGTGCTGACAGTGAAAATGGAAAGCCACATGGTTGGGGTTAACTGAAGGCTTGATCTAAGAAAGAGCATGGAGGGATGAGAGCGAGAACAATATGACTCTGGCTAGGCTCTGCCAGCTGATGCCAAATAATACTACTTTGTTCAAGGACAATCTGAGAAGAGCTGGGGTTGTTCATGTTTGGGTTGTTATGTCAGTGTAAATCTCTCTTCATTTGAACATTTGGACGCCCCTCTGATCAGAGGCTGGCTGACAACCTGCTCCTCCAAAAAGCCAGTTAGAAGTCTTAAAAAAGTCCAGGATCTTAAAAAGGTCTGGATCTTAAAAAGATCCAGAGATCTTCAGGTCAACCTTCCCATTTAGGGGAGAGCCCCGGGGGGGGGGGGGGGGATGAAAACTAGCTACCTTGAATGATGAATGCTACAACCAAGCTGTATCAGACTTTGGTCAAAAAGTGAGCAGCATGAATGAAATCTAACTGGCTTTAAACTTACCAGCAGCGCTGTTATTGCCAGAAGCCCCTTCCAAATTCTGAGAAAATGATTTCAAATCTAGAATCCTCTACCTAGCCAAGCCTTCAGTTGAGTCAAAGGTGTAAGCATTGAGAAATGGGTCTTCCATGCTCATTTCCATGACGTAGACTTCTGACTGACTCAATGGGAGGAAAAACAACTTTAGGGTGATGGCAGTGCAGAATTCTGGCAAACAATCTATTCTAATTTGCAAAATCTATGAAAAATGGCCTGGATACCATGCAATCGAATGAGAAACTGGAAGATCTAAATGATATGGTAAGGGAAGCAGGCTTCTTGTCCAGACACCCAAAAGGAGGTGTAGAAACTCCAGGAAAAATATAAAACTGTGAGAAAGATGTGGACTAAATATGAAGCAACCCGAGAGAGTAGCATGATACTGAGCAGTTGCTGTGATTTCAATGTGGTTTGCTCAGGAGTGGGTCATGTGCAGGAGGCTTGGCTCCTAGTGTGGTGGTGTTGAGGTGATGGAACCTTTAAGAGGCAGAGTGTAATGGAAGGTGGTTAGGTCATTGAGGCGGGGCCAGCCTCGGAAGGGATTGCTGTAGTTCTTGTGAGACTCTGGTTAGATCTCGTGAGAGTAGGTGGTTATAATGCAAGTCCGTCCCATGCTTGGCCCCCCTCATGCAGCTGTTGCCCTTTCTGCTCCTCCATTTTGTTCTAATGTAGCCAGAGGGGTCTTCACTGGAGTGCAAACAGATGGGGCCACCTGATCTTAGACTTCCAACCTCCAAAACTGTAAGCTAAATGAATTTTTTTTTTATTTTACAAAGTACCAAACCTCGGGTATTTTGTTATAGCAGTAGAAAACAGACAAAAACAAAGAGTACAAGGGTACTTTAAAGGAATTTTATTTGAGTACAAAAATTTTCAAAAATCCATGCACATGAGGGGGTCTTCAGAAAGTTCATGGGAAATATATATGAAAGAACTATGCTTAGATTTCACCATCTTTTCTTGTACCAAAAGAGACTTATCTTTTGAATTCCATTTTTCCATTAACATTTTGAAGTACCCTAATATAAAGAGAATTCATTTCACCTTAAGGCTGAAAATATTCTCCTAGTGACACATGAGTCTTCAGACTCTTAAGGAAGGGAATGTTGTCCAGGTGTACTGTTGTGCCAGCTCTGTAGTGATCAAAATTTGCATAGCTATAATGTCAACAATACTATTGATTTTCAACTTTGTTAAAAGATTGTATAGGCAACATACAGAACAGTTAATTAGGGTTACAGAAAAGAATGTAAATGTGAGGGAGCTTCAAAAGATTCCTAGAAACTCATGTTATTTTTTAACTGATTTTTTTCTATGAATTTTCTGAAGCCATCTCATTACAGTCCAAAAGACTATAGCAGACATAGTAAAGTGGCTGCATCTGGGTGTAGACTGAGGGGTGAGGTGGGAAGGATGGGGGACTTTTGCTTTTCTTTTTTAAAAAATAAATTCTAAAAAATTTTAAGTTAAAAACATTTTAAGCCCATTTTGGGTGGGTTTTTAGCTTAGTAGTTAAGATGCCTGTGTCCCATATTATATTATCTGGGTTTCAATCCCCGGCTCCAGCTCCTAACTCTAGCTATGGTGATGGCTTAAGTTATTGGATTAGTGCCACCCACTTGGAAGACTTGGGTATAGTTCCCAGTTTCTGGCTTTGGCTCTGGCCCAGTTCTGGCAATAGTGAGAATTTGGAGAGTGAATCAGTGGATGAGGGCTCTCTCTTTGACTCTGCCTTTCAAATAAATTTCAAAAAATCATTTAAAAAAATAAAAAGTTGGAGGCTGGCATTGAGGCATAGCAGGTAAAGTTATCACCTGCAATTCTAACATTCCATATGGGCACTGGTCGTGTCCTGGCTGCTGCAATCCAGCTCCCTGCTAATGTACCTAGGAAAAGCAGCAGAAGATGGCCCGAGTGCTTGGGACACTGCCACCCATGTGGGAGACTCAGATGAAGCTCCTGGCTTCAGCCTGGCTCAGCACTGGGCATTGTGGCCATCTGTGGAGTAAATCAGTAGGTGGAAGATACTCTCTCTCTCTCTCTCTCTCTCTCTCTCTTTCAAATAAATAAGTAAATCTTTTTAAAAAATTGAAAGCATTTGCATACACTACTAGGTAGTTCTTAAAATAATTGATAGTCAAAGAGTTCCCCAATTAGCATCAAAAGCCCCTGCTTCAGCTGCCCAGTTTTTGTGTGTCATCCGTCACACAGCCACTCCACAGCCTGTTTGCTCACCTGTAAACTGTACCACCCACCCTCTGCAGCATGAAGTACTGTTATGAGTATTCCACTGGGTAATGTGTGGGAAGGCCCTTTAAAGTGCTAAGAAACAAAGTTTAACTCTAGTTTACAGTGTTTTACTTCGCTGTATGAACTGGTGAGGTTGAAGTGCTGCTGTGGGTGAGTGTGTCTGCTTCTGCTTGGGATTATTCATGTAGCTTCAGTCTCTTAAGTGATTTGGGGTTGTGAGGAGGAGAAAGGACTAAATTTTTGAGCAGCTGATCTCTGCACATGTGCTTGCCAGTGTTTGATGTGGGCTCCAGTATTCCTCCCACTTGCCTCAGAAGATCCCTGATGTGAGGAGAAAGGACTGTAGGTCTCCAGGAGTTCAGTTGCTACCTGCCGGCAGCAGGAGCTATGAGAACCTTACATTCTCCTCAGCAATACGCCTTCCTTGTCTTAATTTAGCAAAATGTAACACTGGTGGCTACACGTTCGCCCTGCTGACCAGTTGGGTCAGTGGCAGGGGTGTCCTCCACTTGGAAGAACACAAAGTGACCTTTGGACGTCTCATGTAGTGCTTGGAATGTTATGACATAGGTTGTGCTGTGCTCATCTAAGCATCAGAGAAACTGGGTGATTTGTCCAAGGCCACATAGCTGGGAAGTGAAGGAGGTAGTTTTCACCCCAGGTTTGTTTGAATCCAAAGCATACACTTTTGCTCAGCCCTGCCTTTAGAGGTGGGAAGCTAAGTTAGCTTTTTCTCAAGCTGTTTTCTGAACCTGGAAAGTACAATGCAAACATCATTGTTTACTTTGCTAGTTTTGGTCCTTATTCATTGATGGTTTTGTCTCTTTTCAGCCAAAGCACCAGACAAACCTATTCAGGTAGTTTATGTGCCCTCACATCTGTTTCACATGCTATTTGAGTTGTTCAAGGTAAGTGGAATTTAAAAACATGGAAAGAAGTCTTGATTTTAAATTACTTTGATTCAGGGCATAATGGATTCATTAGATTAGCATAAGAAAAAGATTTTGCATAACCATTTAAAAAATTCTATTTCTGATATCCTGTGGGTTCTATAATTTGTACACTGTGAGATGAAAACTTGCTGTGTGCAGTATACTTTTTGTGAATATTAGTACATATTGATTTTCAAACTTAATTGTACTGTAGTGACTTTATGCAAAATACATAACTGTTTTTCCTTCAGTTATGAGATTAGAGATGCTTTTTAGTTTCCAAACCTGGCAAAGGCTTTATGGGTCATAGCCAGATAAAAATAAAACATATTTATGCCTCTGAACATTAACTGTATTGATGCATTAGTAATTGTTCCAGTCCTGAGAGATCCTGTAATCCTTTTGCATATTTGAATCAAGTCAGAAGATCTGACAGAGGCAGCTGAGAAAGATGTGATGGGCTGGTCCAAAAAGCACAAAAGGAAAAAAAAAGAACTCTTCTGAATTTTCTACTTAAAGCTGTTGTTTTTGTTAACTGGTAGCTATTGACATTTACCATAGCAATATTATAGGCACAAGGCATTTGAGTTAAGCATTTGATTTCTTCCCATGTGTAAAACACTAAATTGAACACATGAAAAAATCAATTATGCTGATTTGCTTCCAAAAATTAGAATGTTACTGACATAACCGTGAAAGGTTGAGATGGGCCTTCAATTATGAGCTTGCACTTCAATAGCTGTGGCTTTTTCAGAATTTCTTTTTAACTGATATTTCTTCTACTTATATTTCAGCCAAATGGTTGATTTTTGTGGGAAGCGTGAATCCTTTGAGTTTTTCTGCCTTCCTTAGAGGAAAGGTGATCTATAAATGCAGACTGATAAATAGGATTCAAAGTGCACAAATCAGCCCCTGCAGCCTCATTACTTGGGATAAAAAAATTCCTCTGGGTTGAGTGACTTAAATACCCTGAAGCAAGAAAAAAGATAAAAGAAGGAAATGAAGAAAAATAAATATTTAGCATGTTGGTTGGGACTAAAAATAAATGAAAAATAAAGTATCAGGAAATTTTTCCTTGATCTGAACACATGTTCAATAGCTAAGCTTTTTTTTAAAAAAATTTTATTTTATTTAAAAGGCAGAGAGCCAGAGTGCAAAAGAGAGAAGAGAGAAAAAAGAGAGAAGCAGAGAACTAGTGAGCGAGCATGGCGGGAGGAGCAAGTGAGTGAGAGTGAGCCTCTATCCCCTGGATCATTCCCCACATTCCCTCAACAGTCAGGACTGGGCCAAGCTAAAGCCAGGAACCTGGAACGCACGCCAGGTCTTCCAAGTGGGTGGCAGGGACCCAAGTACTTGAACCATCACCTACTGCCTCCCAGTGTGCGCATCAGCAGGAAACTGGATTGCACGCAGATC